>NC_086448.1:376198283-376498283 GCF_028390025.1 Pseudophryne corroboree | reverse complement strand
GTGCACAGGTTTAAGCTTACTGCCACTAAACTGACCCCTGACACCTAGCACAGTGAGACAGGATTAGACAGGCAAGTGTTAGAATACAGCCGCAAACTTGCTAAGTTCACAGAGTAATAACAGAACCCCAGCAAGCTAAACGACTGACTCCAGTCTTACTGCTAGGTCTGGATTGGCAGAGTGTAATACCAAATCCCCAGGCCTATTTGCAGTAAGCAACAAACAAATACAAAGCTACACAGTACTGGCTAACTTTCATGAACTGACTAACCAACAGAGATTCAGCAGCATCTGCTTACCCTGAAAAGAGGCCTTATAAAGCAGGTGCTGTCCACGCCCCACTCAGACCTCACAGACTGTGAGCACAAAAACCAGCACCGGATCCCCTGCCGTGCACAGAGCCTATAACCACTGCACAGCAAAAGACCCGAACCGGAGTATCAGCTGCGCTCAGGTTACTCCACTAGCACTTGTCTCCCGGTTGCCATGACGACGTGGCAGCACAGGGCAGGAGACCCTAACACCTAAGAAGGTATTAAGCACGATTCATGCCGCTTGTTGTAATCCAGACACATTATTGGTTTGGATTTTATATATGAGACATTCAAGTTTCAATATTAGATACTAATGTGTTGTCTGATTAAATGCGTTTAAAAAATATCACTACTGCTGTTTGCTAAAAGTCTGATAGATTACTATCATTGTCTTTTTATTATTTTTTGAGCAAGATACAGAATTTCAAGACGACAGTATCTGCTCAAATATATTTTTTACCACTGTTCATAAGGGGATTCACCAAATGATATTCAAAGTATACCCCTTTCATTTTTTAGTCAAGTACTGAATAATAAAAGTTATGTTTTAAATAAATAATCTACGAATACATACATATCATAAAAAAGAGTGCTCCAAACAAAGGAATTTCTTCTCTTTTGGTGAGTTGTGGGTTTTTCCACACCCACCAAATAAATGTGTATCTGTTACATAATTCCTGGGAGCACCTCCAACATAAGAACAGTTGCCTATTGGGGCCTAATTTTTCTTTGTCTAGTTGGTTATTATTAATTAATTAATTAATTATTTACATTTAGTCTTGTGCAGGATAAACCTTAATTCGTTATGAAACCAAAACAAGTGTCAGTACATCATTGCACTCAAGTTCTGGGAAAGATGGTGGCAACATACGAAGCCATTCCATACGGCAGATTCCATGCAAGGGCCTTCCAATGGGACCTATTGGCCAAATGGTCCGGGTCGTATCTGCAATTGCATCAGCGGATCACCCTGTCCCCCAGGGCCAGAGTATCTCTCCTGTGGTTGCTAAAAAGGGCTTACCTTCTAGAGGGCCGCAGGTTCGGCATTCAGGACTGGATCCTGGTAACCACGGACGCGAGCCTCCGAGGTTGGGGAGCGGTCACACAGGGAAGAAATTTCCAAGGACTTTGGTCAAGTCAAGAGACTTGTCTTCACATCAACAGCCTGGAACTAAGGGCCATATACAACGCCCTACGTCAAGCGGAGATCTTACTTCGCAATCGACCAGTTCTGATCCAGTCAGACAACATCACCACAGAAGCTCATGTAAACCGCCAAGGCGGCACAAGGAGCAGAGTGGCAATGGCGGAAGCCGCCAGAGTTCTTCGCTGGGCGGAGAATCATGTAAGCGCTCTGTCAGCAGTGTTCATTCTAGGAGTGGACAACTGGGAAGCAGACTTCCTCAGCAGACACGATCTGCATCCGGGAGAGTGGGGACTTTGTCAGGAAGTCTTCACGCAGATTGCAAGTCGGTGGGGACTACCCCAAATAGACATGATGGCATCCCGTCTCAACAAAAAGCTACAAAGGTATTGCGCCAGGTCAAGAGACCCTCAGGCGGTAGCTGTGGACCCCCTAGTGACACCGTGGGTGTTCCAGTCGGTATACGTGTTGAGGATAATAAGAAAAAGAGGAGTGAGAACAATTCTCATTGTTCCAGATTGACCACGAAGCACCTGGTATCCGGATCTGCAAGAAATGCTCACAGAAGATCCGTGGCCTCTTCCTCTAAGGCAGCACTTCTTACAACAAGGTCCCTGTCTGTTCCAAGACTTACCGCGGCTGCGTTTGACGGCATGGCGGTTGAACGCCAGATCCTAGCGGAAAAAGGTATTCCGGATGAGGTCATTCCTACGCTAATAAAGGCTAGGAAGGACGTGACATCTAAACATTATCACCGAATATGGAGAAAATATGTTTCTTGGTGTGAGTCCAGGAATGCTCCTACGGAAGAATTCCACATGGGCCGTTTTCTTCACTTCCTACAAACTGGAGTGAATTTGGGCCTAAAATTAGGCTCCATTAAAAGTTCAGATTTCGGCCTTATCCATTTTCTTTCAAAAGGAATTGGCCTCATTACCTGAAGTACAGACTTTTGTGAAGGGAGTACTGCATATTCAGCCTCCTTTTGTACCTCCGGTGGCGCCTTGGGTCCTTAACGTGGTGTTAAGTTTCTTTAAGTCACATTGGTTTGAACCGCTTAAGACAGTGGAGTGGAAATATCTCACCTGGAAGGTGGTCATGTTGTTAGCCTTGCCTTCGGCTAGGCGAGTTTCGGAATTTGCGGCTTTATCACATGAAAGCCGCTATCTGGTTTTCCATATGGATAGAGCGGAATTGCGGACCCGTCCTCAATTCCTGCCTAAGGTGGTCTCATCCTTTCATATGAACCAACCTATTGTCGTGCCTGTGGCTACACGTGACTTGGAGGATTCCGAGTCCCTTGATGTGGTCAGGGCTTTGAAAATTTACGTGGCCAGAACGGCTAGGATCAGAAAAACAGAAGCACTGTTTGTCCTGTATGCAGCCAACAAAGTTGGCGGCCCTGCTTCAAAGCAGACTATTGCTCGCTGGATCTGTAACACGATTCAGCAGGCGCATTCTACGGCAGGATTGCCGTTACCAAAATCGGTTAAGGCCCATTCCACTAGGAAGGTGGGCTCTTCTTGGGCGGCTGCCGAGAGGTCTCGGCACTACAGCTGTGCCGAGCTGCTACTTGGTCGGGCTCAAACACCTTTGCAAAGTTCTATAAGTTTGTTACCCTGGCTAAGGAGGACCTCCTGTTTGCTCAATCGGTGCTGCAGAGTCATCTGCACTCTCCCGTCCGTTTGGGAGCTTTTGGTATAATCCCCATGGTCCTTACGGAGTCCCAGCATACTCTAGGACGTTAGAGAAAATAAGATTTTAAACCTACCGGTAAATCTATTTCTCGTAGTCCGTAGAGGATGCTGGGCGCCCGTCCCAAGTACGGACTACTTCTGCAAGACTTGTATATAGTTATTGCTTACATAAGGGTTATGTTATAGTTTAATCAGTCTTGGACTGATGCTATGTTGTTTTTCATACTGTTAACTGGGTAGTATATCACAAGTTATACGGTGTGATTGGTGTGGCTGGTATGAATCTTGCCCTTGGATTACAAAAATCCTTTCCTTGTACTGTCCGTCTCCTCTGGGCACAGTTTCTCTAACTGGGGTCTGGAGGAGGGGCATAGAGGGAGGAGCCAGTGCACACCCAGAGTCAAAGTCTTTCTTAAAGTGCCCATGTCTCCTGCGGAGCACGTCTATCCCCATGGTCCTTACGGAGTCCCAGCATCCTCTACGGACGACGAGAAAAAGATTTACCGGTAGGTTTAAAATCTTATTTTCTGTTTCGGGGTACACTGGGCTCCACAAGGAATAACATCGGGGATGTCCTAAAGCAGTTCCTTATGGGAGGGGAAGCACTGTAGCGGGCACAGGAACCCAACGTCCAAAGGAAGCATTCTGGGAGGCGGAAGTATCGAAGGCATAGAACCTTATGAACGTGTTCCCTGAGGACCACGTAGCTGCCATGCACAATTGTTCAAGGGTCGCACCACGGTGAGCCACCCAAGAAGGTCCAACTGACCGAGTAGAATGGGCTTTGATGGAAGCAGGAGCTGGACAACCAGTCTGTACATAAGCATGTGCAATCCCCATTCTAATCCATCTGGCCAGGGTCTGCTTGGAAGCAGGCCAGCCACGTTTGTGAAAACCAAACAGAACGAAAAGAGAATCAGATTTCCTAATGGAGGATGTTCTCTTCACATAGATATGGAGAGCCCGTACCACATCCAAAAGACTGCACTTTGGAAGACAACTCAGGAGAATTAAAGGCCGGAACCACAATCTCCTGGTTAAGGTGGAAGGAAGACACCACCTTAGGTAAATAACCTGGCCGCGTTCTAAGACCCGCCCGGTCACGGTGAAAAATCAAATGGGGAGACTTACAGGATAAGGCACCCAAGTCCGAGACCCTTCTAGCCGAAGCAATAGCCAGCAAAAACAGCACCTTAAGGGAAAGCCACTTAAGATCAGCAGAGGCAAGAGGTTCAAATGTAGACTCTTGCAAGGCCTCCAGTACCACCGAAAGATCCCAAGGGGCCACAGGAGGTACATAAGGAGGCTGAATCCGCAATACACCCTGAGTGAATGTATGAACATCAGGAAGGGCACCAATCTTTCTCTGAAACCAAACCGACAAGGCAGAAATGTGTACCTTGAGGGAGGCCAGACGAAGGCCTAAGTCCAAGCCCTGTTGTAGGAAGGCCAACAGTTTGGCCGTGCTAAACTTGAAAACGTCATGTGAGACGCACCAAGTAAAGTAAGCATTCCAGACCCTATGGTAAATCCGAGCAGAAGCCGGCTTACGGGCCTTCAACATAGTTTGAACGACCGCCTCAGAAAAACCCTTGGCCCTCAGGAGGGAAGCTTCAAGAGACATGCCGTCAAAGCCAGATGGGCCAAGTCCTGGTAAACACAAGGGCCCTGAACGAGGAGATCTGGTCGTTTTGGAAGTAGAAGGTAACGATCCAACAAGAGGCCCTGTAGATCGGAGAACCAGTGCCGCCTGGGCCACGCTGGAGAGACCAGAAGTAGGTTTCCTCCTTCTTGCTTGAACTTCCGTATTACTCTGGGCAGGAGTGACATCGGAGGGAACACATACAGCAGCCGAAAGTTCCATGGGATTGACAGAGCATCCACGAACGCAGCTTGAGGATCCCTTGTCCTTGCTCCGAAGACCGGAACCTTGTGATTGTGTCGAGATGCCATCAGGTCCACATTTGGAAGGCCCCACTTGTCCACAAGAAGTTGAAGCACTTCTGGATGGAGGTCCATTCTCCTGTGTGTACATCCTGATGACTGAGAAAGTCCGCTTCCCAGTTTAGGACCCCCGGAATGAACACTGCGGATATGGCCGACAGATGGCGTTCTGCCCACTGAAGAATCCGTGATACTTCCCTCATTGTCATGCGGCTTCTAGTGCTGCCTTGATGATTGATGTACGCCACCGTGGTGGCATTGTCTGATTGTACTTGAACAGGTCTGTTCTGTATTAGATGCTGGGCCATTGTCAACACATTGAACACTGGCCGCAGTTCCAGAATATTTATCGGGAGTAGAGACTCCTCCTTGGTCCACCGACCCTGAAGAGAGTGTTGTTCCAACAACACGCCTCAGCCCCTCAGACTGGCATCCGTCATCAGCAGGACCCAGTTGGATATCCAGAAGGGACGGCCCCTGCTCAATCTTTGGTCCTGAAGCCACCAGCTCAGTGACAGGCGGACCTCCGGAGACAAGGAGATCATAAGAGATCTGATTCGGTGAGGCAGGCCATCCCACTTGGTCAGAATTAACTTCTGCAGGGGGCGAGAATGGAATTGAGCATACTCCACCATGTTGAAAACACCATGAGACTTAGCACTTGCATTGCCGAATGTATCGATACTTGCGGACGAGATAGGAAGCATTGAATCCTGTCCTGAAGCTTCAGGACTTTCTCCTGAGACAAGAACAACCGTTGGTTGTGAGTGTCCAATAATGCTCCCAGGTGCACCATGCTCCGAGCAGGAACCAGGGAGGATTTCTTCCAGTTGATCAGCCACGCGTGGGCTTTCATGAACTGGACCGTCAGATCTAGATGACACAGGAGAAGTTCTGGGGAATTTGCCAGGATCAACAAATCGTCCAAGTACGGTAGGATCCTGACCCTTGACGGCGGAGTGTAGCCGTCATGACCGCCATTACTTTGGTGAAAACTCGGGGAGCCATTGTCAAACCAAAGGGTAACGCCTGAAATTGGTAATGAAGGTTGCCCATCGCAAACCTCAGGTACTGCTGATGAGACACTGCCATAGGAATATGCAGGTAGGCATCCTGTATGTCCAGGGAGACCATATTGTCCCCAGGCTCCAAGGTCAGAACAATAGAGCGCAGAGTTTCCATACAAAAACTTGGAGACCCGCACATACTTGTTCAAGGACTTCAGATTGAGAATGGGCCGCGAGGACCCGTTCGGTTTCGGGACTAGGAACAGCAGTGAATAGTACCCCTTGCCTCTCTGAGCCAGAGGCACCTGTACTACCACTCCTGTGGTCAGGTGGGAATGTACTACCGAATGCAGAGTGTTTGCCTTTGTCGGGTCCCAGAGGAACATCTGTCAGGCAAAATCGATGAGGGGGACAATTCTTGAAGGGTACGGCGTAACCTTGAGCGACACCTTCCATTACCCAGGCATCGAAAGTGGTCTTCAACCATTCCTGGGCAAAACCTAGAAGTTGGCCCCCCACCCTGGGATCCCCCAGAGGGAGGCCCACCCCGTCATGCGGCAGGCTTGTCAGTTTTGGAAGCAGGCTGACGGGCGTCCCAGGCTCGCATCGGTCTGGGCTTGGCAGGTCTGGAAGCCCGAGCTTGCTTTTGGTACGCCTGACCTTTTGCTTTACCTGGAGGACGAAAGGGCCGAGTGAAAGTACTTTTAGCCTTCTGCGTGGAAGGAGCCGTACTAGGTAGGCAAGCTGTTTTAGCAGTAGCCAGATCAGCCACAATCTTATTGAGGTCTTCTACAAAGGGAATGTCTCCCTTGAAAGGAAGTTCCTCCAGGGTTTTCTTGGAATCCATGTCCACCGACCAGGATCTCAACCAAAGGATACGTCTGGCCAAGACGGACGTAGTAGCAGCCTTGGCTGCCAGCACCCCGGCATCGGAGGCCACCTCCTTAAGGTACAGAAAAGCTGTGGCAATATATGAGAGACATTGTTGAGCATGCTCAGATGCGTTGGAAGGCAGTTCCGCCCCTAGCTCCTGAGCCCACGCCTCAACAGCTTCAGAAGCCCAGGTTGCTGCAATGGTTGGCCTATGCACAGCTCCCGTTAGGGTGTAAATCACTTTCAATCAACCCTCCACACATCTGGCCATCGGTTCCTTCAGAGAGGTGATGGTAGTTACTGGCAGAGCAGAGGAAACTACCATGCGTGCCATGAGAATCTACAGGCGTACCATGAGAATCTACAGGCGGAGGAGTTTCCCAATTTTTACATAGCTCCGCAGAGAGAGGATAGCGAGCCAACAGTCTCCTATGCGGTGTGAATTTCGTTCCCGGATTTTCCCAAGATTCCTGGCGTATGTCAGCCAGGTGTTGAGAATGAGGTAAAACTTGTTTAACCACCTTCTTATGTTTAAATCTGGATTTTTAGAGACAGCCGCAGGCTCAGGTTCCTCAGAAACCTGAAGAATGAGCCTGATAGCCTCAATCAAATCAGGGACATCCACCATTGACTTCCCTTCCCCATCAGAAGCATCTGAGTCAGTGTCTGTGGGGTCAGTATATGCACCATCCTCCTCAGAGGATGTGTCCGGGATAGCAGTGGATTGTGAGGAGGTAATGGCCCGTTTAGAAGACGTCTTACTACAAGGACTATGTCTATGCTGTCAAATGATTTAACCGCGCAATTGATCGAATAGATAGATTGTACCACACCTCCTCACCAATTCGATAGCTTCCCCCAGTTTGGTCACACTATGGCCCTCATTCCGAGTTGTTCGCTCGGTATTTTTCATCGCATCGCAGTGAAAATCCGCTTAGTACGCATGCGCAAAGTTCGCACTGCGACTGCGCCAAGTAACTTTACTATGAAGAAAGTATTTTTACTCACGGCTTTTTCTTCGCTCCGGCGATCGTAATGTGATTGACAGGAAATGGGTGTTACTGGGCGGAAACACGGCGTTTCAGGGGCGTGTGGCTGAAAACGCTACAGTTTCCGGAAAAAACGCAGGAGTGGCCGGAGAAACGGTGGGAGTGCCTGGGCGAACGCTGGGTGTGTTTGTGACGTCAACCAGGAACGACAAGCACTGAACTGATCGCACAGGCAGAGTAAGTCTGGAGCTACTCTGAAACTGCTAAGTAGTTAGTAATCGCAATATTGCGCATACATCGGTCGCAATTTTAAGAAGCTAAGATTCACTCCCAGTAGGCGGCGGCTTAGCGTGTGTAACTCTGCTAAATTCGCCTTGCGACCGATCAACTCGGAATGAGGGCCTATGTTCTCTCTCTACTATTCCTCTCATTTCATTCCTCTCTCTTTTCTACAACTTCTCCACAATGCTATTTAAGATATTATGATTGCATTATAATATGGATAGATGGCGAAAGGATACCAGATGGATGTTACAGAAACACCTACTAACGCTAGTGACTATACTAACCCCCAGCGATGGGGACGATACGCTACCCTACTTTTTAAGGCTATGATGTATTAGACCTTCATTTGTGTCCTGACGATTTCCTTCTTCTTTTGTTAAAATGTGATGCAATCCTTATACTGTTATATTGTCCTAAATAAAAACAGATTATACAAAAAAAAGAAGACGTCTTAGTCTTAGGTGGGCGAGAGTGAGATTTAGACTTAGTCAGTGACCAGTTCAACTGCTGTAACTGAGTTGAGATTTGATCCGCCCATGGCGGATTAACTACAGGGACCATAAACTGCTGCAGTGGCACAGGTGGTCCCACAGGAGGCACCAGTTTAGTTACAAGCATGTTTAACAGCGTGGAAAATGTAGCCCAAGGTGGGTCATTTGTTGCCCCCGGTGCTACAGACCCACTGGGGGGTAAGGAACCCCCTGAACCTGAACTCTTTGCTGCCAAATTTTCCTCCAAAATGTCTGCAGCATCACCACCACGCAATGTGGGAGAAGCCCCAGCTCTGTTGCCTCGTGTAGCTGACATAATAAGAAGCACAATATCAGGCAACCTGGTACAATTCTTAGCAGCGATATACCTAGCAAGAACTCCCAGTGTAGTGTGACTTTCCTGTCAGCACAAACTGGAAATCCAAGAGATATATGGTGACTATAAATCACAAAGAAAAATACACAGCAAGTATATCTTGTGAAATACCTATATTATTTAGAAAACCTGACACACTTATACAGAATATAGGAGTAGTACGCTGAGTGAAATACCGTTTTCTTATATGGCAGCCATGCAGCAGCTACATGCACACACACATATATAGTCACAAGTGTACCATGCAGAAATTATACTAAACCATAAAACTGCACTGGACTAGCAATACAAAGTAATACTCAGTATAGCTATATATGTAAACAGTAGAAAGCAAGTAACAAAGCACAGTAGGTACTGGATGTATATCACAGGGTGTTTGTACCACACAACCCTGAATGTATGCACTCTTTCTTTACTAACACTGTCCACTGACAGGTAGAATACTTAAGTGTCCTGTAAAATGCACAGCGTTAGCGAGCAGGTGGCTTTACAGAGGAGGTTTTGCCCCAGCAGTCCCAGGAACAGCTCAGCTCTGTGTGATGGCAGCTGACATGGCGTGAGGGAGAGATATGCAGCTCCAGGGCGGAAACAATTACCCAAATGGTGCCCTGGGGCTGGGGGAGGGGCTACAGGTTAGGCCTTATCCCCCCTGCTGGATTCCCCATCGGGCGCTGTGGGCTTTGTTGAAAACTGGTTTTTATAAGAGAAAAGCCCTCACCTGTATCCCAGTGACTATTGGAGCAGCTGCCCTTTACAGTGTCTACGCCAGCGCGTGCGGCCCGCCTCCCAAGGCCACGCCGGATCGCGGTTAACAGCGGGCCCCTTGTACCTGCAGCCACACAATCCCGGAGGTCAGCGGTGAGTGTGTGTGACTAACAGAAGAACACCGTAACCTCCGCTGTAGTTACCCGGCAACCAGGGAGCGGGACTATACAGCGCCGCTGGGGGAGTGATGGAGCTGCAGCAAACAATGTCTATTTGACATACTGTACATAAAAGCTGCAGCCTTTGAAGTCTTCAAAAGTTCTTTTCTTCTGAAATAAGCTATAATATGGGCTGCAATAGCAGCCCTCCTGTTGATTGCCTGCTTACTGCATGGCACCAACTTACAAACTGAGCTCCTGTGCATGGAGGTGGGGTTATAGAGGAGGTGGCGCTGTGTATCTTGGGAACAGTCAAAGCTTAGAGCCTGTTGGTGCCTCGGATCAAGATCCTACTCTACACCCCGATGTTATTCTTTGTGGAGCCCAGTCTACCCTGCAGCAGAAATAATTTAAAAAAAAAAGACACATAAAGGAGTGGTGGCATAATGGATGGGCCCCATAATGCAGCAGCACCTCCCCCCTTTTGAACATATAACATGGATGCCTACTGCTGCTGCCCGCCCCTCCCTACTTTTGGACATATAAAATGGATGCCTACTGCTGCTGCCCCCCCCCCCCCCTTTTTGGACATATAACATGGATGCCTACTGATGCTGCTGCTGCCCGCCCCTCCCCTCTTTTCGACATATAATATGGATGCCTACTGCTGCTGAACCCCCCCCCACACACACACACACACACACACACACACACACACACAAATTAAATGGTGTTTTACACATAAATGGAGATTGCACATAAATATGGAGGCAAAGAGGCTGCTGCTGCCTGCTCCAGCCACCATTCATTTTGAACATACAGTATGCTGCTGGCCGCCCCCCCATGTTGGTGTACCCCCACCGTTTTACTCACCAAACAGACTTTTAGGGGACCACACACAGGTCGATCAGAGCTCCCTTCAGCGTGCTCCTTCCTCCTTGAAAACTAGGTGCGCAGTTTGAAAAACAAGGGGAGGACTCAGGGAGTGGTTCGGGTGACGCAAATCGCTCATCGCTGGCTTCACTACACATGGGCGATTTGACATCTCTTGCTAAGCAATCTATCTAGATATTTCAAGCATGTTTGAATGATCTAGATGCCCGACAGTGACGCGCCGGGCCGTGCATCGCTGTTGCTGGCACCACTACACACAGAGCGATTTGTGCTTAATTTCTTAACGATCTAGTCAAATCTAGTCAGATCGCGGAGATAATGTGCCAAAATCGCTTCATGTGTGGACCCTATAAGACTGCGTTCTGACGAGAACGCAGTTTAAGACTCTGCGCAGGCACGCACCACGCTTCATAGCAATTTTATCACATTTACATCCCATGCTGAATCAGTCCCTGGGGCAGATGTATTAAGCCTAGAGAAGGGATAAAGCCGTGATAAGTGCAAGGTGATAACGCACCAGCCAATCAGCTCCTGTAATTTTCCAAATTCGTAATGATTGGCTGGTGCATTATCAGCCTGCGCTTATCACTGGTTTATCGCTTCTTTATCCCTTCTCCAGGCTTAATACATCTGTGTTCTCTGATTTGCGACCAGCGCCTAGAATTGTTTTGTACAATGGGGAAAGCGTTTAAATCTTATGTTTTCTGGAGCCTGATACATAGGGGGGTCAGACCGGGTGTGGTTCATTACATCAACATACATTGGGTCGACCACGTTTGGTCGACATACATTAGGTTGACATATATTGGGTTGACCACATTTGGTTGACATGCATTATGTCGACATGGAAAAAGGTCGACATGAGTTTTTTTACTTTTTTTGGTGTCGCTTACTTCGTAAAGTGACTGGGAACCCTGATTAGTGCACCGTGTCCACTCGCATGCCTCGCCCTGCTTCGGGCAAGGTGCCTCACTCCGCTACCGCTGCGCTTGGCACAGGTTACCGTTCCCAATTGTAGTCCACGAGGATCGTTAAGTATGAAAAAGGTCAAAAAATTGGAAAAAATTGTGAAAAAATCATATCGACCTTTTTCCATATCGACCTAGCACACGTCGACCTAATGACCATGTTGATATAATGCATGTTGACCAAACGTGGTCAACACAATGTATGTCAACCTAACTCATGTCGACCTAATGACCGCCATCCGTCAGACCATAGGCCATCATTCCGAGTTGATCGCTCGCTTGCTGCTTTTAGCAGCAGTGCACAAGCTAAGCCGCTGCCCCCTGGGAGTGTATCTTAGCTTAGCAGAAGTGCGAACAAAAGGTTAGCAGAACAGTGCAGAAATTTTTTCAAGCAGTTTCAGAGTAGCTGCAGACCTACTACTACCTTGCGATCACTTCAGTCTATTTACTTCCTGTTTTGACGTCACAAACACGCCGTGCGTCCGGCCAGCCACTCCCCTGTTTCCCCAGGCATGCCTGCGTTTTTACCTGGCACGCCTGCGTTTTTTAGCACACTCCCGGAAAACAGTCAGTTACCTCCCAGAAACGCCCCATTCCTGTCAATCACTCACCGATCAACAGAGCGACTGAAAAGAGTCGCTCGGCCTTGTGTGAAACTGCATAGTTTTTCGTGAAAGTACGTCGCGTGTGCGCACTGTGGGCCATACGCATACGCAGAAATGCCGATTTTTAGCCTGATCGCTGTGCTGCGAACAACGGCAGCTAGCGATCAACTCGGAATGACGCCCATAGTCCCCATTAAGAATAATGGTGACTGCGGTCGGCAGTACAAATTAGACTGATATTATACTGTGAAATCTTCTGCATCAGGCTATTGTCACAGCGTGGACCATAGTCCCCATTAAGAATAATGGTGAAGGGACTTCCGGTGGGCGGGCCTGACAGCTGATTGTAACACCCGAACACTGTGCTTTCACCGGGTGCAGAGCCCCACCCAACATCGGGACACCTCTGGGAGATAGCGGTGGGCAAGTGCTCCTGGCTCCCCACCAACCGTGACCTATCGGAACGAAGGCGTTTTGTGAGACGCCGGCAACATCAGCCGCCATCTTGGACCCACTTGTCCCTGGAGTCTGAGCGTCTCAGCTGGGAGCTCAGTGACACAGACGCCCAGCTCCTTGCTACGGCTTTTGGTGACCTCGCCAACGGGACATCCGGCCGCCCGACCTCCGGCTCAGCGCTGAAGCCGGCAGAAGCCTGTCCCCCAGCAGCAGTGACGTCACCGGCGGGATCCCGGCCTCCGGACACTGGTGCCTTCTGATCATGGTGCCTCACCTATTACCTCCGTCTCCTGCCCTTGACCGGAGCCTCCGACCTCCAGAATACTAACGCCGGTCGCAGCTACTGTGAGGGGGACACACACTCACCTCACTCAAAAGTAAGCCTCTTCTCTCTTAGATGAGCTCTCTGCGGCTGGACCCCAGCCTCTGCTGCTGAGGCTCCCTGTCCGAAACCCTGCAGCTGTTCTGAACCTCCTGACCTCTTCCTATATAGCAGTGTGTGGAGACAATTATCCCTGCCACAGCAGGTGCCGCGCTGGTCTCTGCCTGCCTTACAGGGACACTGCACCACAGGACGAAGTCTGCCATCCCTTCCATCCCTGCTATTATCTGTCAGGACTGCACTGCTGGGCTATTTACACCAGGCAACCCCCCTCCCTGCCACACCACAGCTTCTCCCTCCAGAGATGACTCCTCCGACTCACCTGATCCAGCCCCCGCTTGCTCTGATGCAGCAAAGAGAGCCAAAGAAATATCAGAAGTATTGTCCCCACTGCTCGACGCTAAATTGTCCCCTCTTACCGAGGCCGTGACCTCAGCAACCGCGCTTCTGAAACAACGCACCTCCCGCTTAACAGAAGCAGAAGATAGGATCTCGGCCCTGGAGGACGAGTTAACAGAGGTCGAAAGCTTTGTTACATACACAAGTCACTGATATGCTGGCATTCCAATACAAATTAGAGGAACTTGAAAATCGGAATCGCTGGAATAATTTACGTCTCATCGGTTTGCCGGAAACTATGCGACCTAAAGAATTGCTTTATATTGTACTCTCCTGGCTGCCTGAAGCTTTGGGACTACCATCATCGGCCAGATCGCTCCAAGTGGAGAGGGCAAACCGCAACGGACCAGACCGAAGTGACAAACAACCACAGCGCCCACGCCCCATCATATTTCGCCTTTTGAATTACCTCGACAGATTATGAACGCATTCCGGAAGCTGAAGGAACTCAAATACAAGGACGCCCGAATCTTATTGTTCCAGGACATTTCTTTTCAAGTCTCCACTAAGCTCCGGGAATTCTCCCCCGTCTGCAGCGAGATGTTTTCCAGGGGCATCCGATTTGCACTTCTGTACCCCACTAAACTTTGAGTGCATCACAATGGTGCCACAGTTTTTCTCAACATGCCGCAAGCTGCAAGAAACTTTCTATCCTCATTGGACTCTGTTTCTCCGCGGTCCTCTGTCGCTGATGCGGATTGATGACTGCGCTTGATAAGTATCGACACTATTGTTCTACTAAGCTGCTCCATGTGTTCTACTTTAACTCTATGATGTCAGGGAGGTCCAGCATATATTGCTGCAGACCACTTTCCCTCTGCCTATTGGTTGGGTTGGAGCCTAACTCTCCTCTTCCTTTTCCATGCCTTCTCGACCTCTCTACTATTTTTCCTTCTACTTTTTTCTCCTATCTTATCTTGCTGTAATTGTTAACAGATGTATTTGGCCTTTCAGGCCTCCATATTGGGTTCTTCTAATTTTGAAAATAATTGACAGGTTCTGTTTGTTATATTCCTCGTGTTCTCTTTCACACACTCAACTTTTAGGCATAAATTCTATGTTTTTTCATGGTATTTTGTTTACACGTTCTGTAACAGGAGTCTTGCTAGAATGTGCTCTGCTACAAAAATTCCACCAGCGACCAACTCCAGGCTTGTGCAAAAACAACAAATACCCTTTATTCAGGTTGTTCACA
The DNA here is from genome assembly GCF_028390025.1 of Pseudophryne corroboree. Lineage (NCBI taxonomy): Eukaryota > Metazoa > Chordata > Amphibia > Anura > Myobatrachidae > Pseudophryne > Pseudophryne corroboree. The sequence continues at coordinate 376,483,401 of NC_086448.1, read as the reverse complement.
TCCAAAGATACACATAAAACAAAGATAACTGTCTTTAGTATAAACAACCAGGGAAGTTAGGCCCTGCCTCACTCCCTCTTACTTAATATGGAACCCTTCAGGTCCCGGCATCCTGACACTAGTGGCCCAGCCCCCTGGATCCCACTGTCCCTAGCAGACCTATCACCTGGACACTAATTGCCGTCAGGAGCCCTGACTCATGGGAGAGAGTCTGCATTAAACCCAGCACCCAGGTGCTGGCTGATGAAGCAGCTTCTTGGGCTAAGAAGCCTATAAGACCTGGTCTGGGCCAAATGGATAAGAACCTGGTCCATTCACACTTCCCATCCACCCACAGGACCGTGTGTAGCTTACAGGTGGCAAAGTACCTCTCCTGTCACAGTTCCCATTGGCCTACTTGCTGGGATGGGCCAATGGCCACTATAATCTCATCTTATTTTTAATTCCACAGGAAAGGAATAGGTTAATGCCATGGCATCTTCATTAGCTACTGTTTCCCCTCACTCCCAAACCTCTTTTAAATGCATATCTTGGAACTTAGAAGGGCTAAACAACCCCATCAAACATAAAAAAGTGCTAGGTCACCTAAAAAAACTTTGCCCAGACGTTGTTATTCTCCAGGAAACACACTGGAAGGCCTCAGACCCTATCACACTGTGTGATAACTGGGTCCAGGGTTTTCATTCCACCTCTTATCATAGTAAATCCCGTGGGGTCCTAATAATGTTTTGCAACTCTATCCACTATGTCATACGTGATGAGTGGTGCAACCCGGAATGCCGTTTCCTTTTTGAAAAGTTGATTTGGAAGGTGAATTATACACGCTAGATTGCCTATATGACGTGCGGTGGGGTGAGGCAGGTGAGGCAGAGCCTTTCCTGTCATACTAACGTTTGTGCTAGAGTTTTGCCTGTATAAAGTATATGAAAAAATAAGAATTTACTCACCGGTAATTCTATTTCTCGTAGTCCGTAGTGGATGCTGGGTACTCCGTAAGGACCATGGGGAATAGACGGGCTCCGCAGGAGACTGGGCACTCTTTAAAGAAAGATTAGGTACTACATCTGGTGTGCACTGGCTCCTCCCTCTATGCCCCTCCTCCAGACCTCAGTTAGGGAAACTGTGCCCGGAAGAGCTGACATTACTAGGAAAGGATTTGGAATCCAGGGTAAGACTCATACCAGCCACACCAATCACACCGTACAACTTGTGATAACTATACCCAGTTAACAGTATGAACAATAGCTGAGCCTCATTCAACAGATGGCTCAAAACAAAAACCCTATAGTTAAGCAATAACTATATACAAGTATTGCAGAAGTCCGCACTTGGGACGGGCTCCCAGCATCCACTACGGACTACGAGAAATAGAATTACCGGTGAGTAAATTCTTATTTTCTCTGACGTCCTAGTGGATGCTGGGTACTCCGTAAGGACCATGGGGATTATACCAAAGCTCCCAAACGGGCGGGAGAGTGCGGATGACTCTGTAGCACCGAATGAGCAAACTCAAGGTCCTCCTCAGCCAGGGTATCAAACTTATAGAATTTTGCAAACGTGTTTGATCCCGACCAGGTAGCAGCTCGGCAAAGTTGTAAAGCCGAGACCCCTCGGGCAGCCGCCCAAGAAGAGCCCACCTTCCTCGTGGAATGGGCTTTTACTGATTTAGGATGCGGCAGTCCAGCCGCAGAATGTGCAAGTTGAATCGTGCTACAGATCCAGCGAGCAATAGTCTGCTTAGAAGCAGGAGCACCCAGCTTGTTGGGTGCATGCAGGATAAACAGCGAGTCAGTTTTTCTGACTCTAGCCGTCCTGGAAACATAGATTTTCAGGGCCCGGACCACGTCCAGCAACTTGGAATCCTCCAAGTCCCGAGTAGCCGCAGGCACCACAATACGTTGGTTCAAATGAAACGCTGATACCACCTTAGTGAGAAATTGGGGACGAGTCCTCAATTCTGCCCTGTCCATATGGAAGATCAGATAAGGGCTTTTACATGACAAAGCCGCCAATTCTGACACACGCCTAGCCGAAGCCAAGGCCAAAAGCATGACCACTTTCCACGTGAGATACTTCAACTCCACGGTCTGAAGTGGCTCAAACCAATGTGATTTTAGGTAATCCAACACTACGTTGAGATCCCAAGGTGCCACTGGAGGCACAAAAGGGGGCTGAATATGCAGCACTCCCTTAACAAACGTCTGAACTTCAGGCAGTGAAGCCAGTTCTTTTTGAAAGAAAATAGACAGGGCCGAAATCTGGACTTTTATGGATCCCAATTTTAGGCCCATAGTCACTCCTGACTGTAGGAAGTGCAGAAATCGACCCAGCTGAAATTCCTCTGTTGGGGCCTTCATAGCCTCACACCAAGCAACATATTTTCGCCATATGCGGTGATAATGTTTTGCTGTCACATCCTTCCTAGCTTTTATCAGCGTAGGAATGACTTCCACCGGAATGCCCTTTTCCATCAGGATCCGGCGTTCAACCGTCATGCCGTCAAACGCAGCCGCGGTAAGTCTTGGAACAGACAGGGCCCCTGCTGTAGCAGGTCCTGTCGGAGCGGCAGAGGCCAAGGGTCCTCTGAGATCATTTCTTGTAGTTCCGGGTACCACGTTCTTCTTGGCCAATCCGGAACGATGAGTATAGTTCTTACTCCTCTCTTTCTTATTATCCTCTGTACCTTTGTTATGAGAGGAAGAGGAGGGAACACATAAACCGACTGGTACACCCACGGTGTCACTAGAGCGTCCACAGCTATCGCCTGAGGGTCCCTTGACCTGGCGCAATATCTTTTTAGCTTTTTGTTGAGGCGGGACGCCATCATGTCCACCTGTGGCCTTTCCCAACGATTTACAATCAGCTGGAAGACTTCTGGATGAAGTCCCCACTCTCCCGGGTGGAAGTCGTGCCTGCTGAGGAAGTCTGCTTCCCAGTTGTCCACTCCCGGAATGAACACTGCTGACAGTGCTATCACGTAATTCTCCGCCCATCGGAGAATCTTTGTGGCTTCTGCCATTGCCATCCTGCTTCTTGTGCCGCCCTGTCTGTTTACATGGGCGACCGCCGTGATGTTGTCTGACTGAATCAGCACCGGCTGGTTTTGAAGCAGGGGTTTTGCTTGACTTAGGGCATTGTAAATGGCCCTTAGTTCCAGAATATTTATGTGTAGGGAAGTCTCCTGACTCGACCATTGTCTTTGGAAGTTTCTTCCCTGAGTGACTGCCCCCCAACCTCGGAGGCTTGCATCCGTGGTCACCAGGACCCAGTCCTGAATGCCGAATCTGCGGCCCTCGAGAAGATGAGCACTCTGCAGCCACCACAGTAGAGACACCCTGGCCCTCGGGGACAGGGTGATCAACCGATGCATCTGGAGATGCGATCCGGACCACTTGTCTAACAGATCCCACTGAAATATCCTTGCATGGAACCTGCCGAAGGGAATCGCTTCGTAAGAAGCTACCATCTTTCCCAGGACTCGCGTGCAGTGATGCACCGACACCTGTTTTGGTTTCAGGAGGTCTCTGACCAGAGATGACAACTCCTTGGCCTTCTCCTCCGGGAGAAACACCTTCTTCTGTTCTGTGTCCAGAATCATACCCAAGAACAGCAGACGCGTCGTAGGAACCAGCTGCGACTTTGGGATATTCAGAATCCAGCCGCGCTGTTGTAGCACTTCCTGAGATAGTGCTACTCCGACCAACAATTGCTCCATGGACCTCGCCTTTATAAGGAGATCGTCCAAGTACGGGATAATTATAACTCCCTTCTTTCGAAGGAGTATCATCATTTCGGCCATTACCTTGGTAAATACCCTCGGTGCCGTGGACAGACCAAACGGCAACGTCTGGAATTGGTAATGGCAGTCCTGTACCACAAATCGGAGGTACTCTTGGTGAGGTGGGTAAATGGGGACATGTAGGTAAGCATCCTTGATGTCCAGTGATACCATAAAATCCCCCTCTTCCAGGCTTGCAATAACCGCCCTTAGCGATTCCATTTTGAACTTGAACTTCCTTATATAAGTGTTCAAGGATTTCAAATTTAGAATGGGTCTACTCGAACCGTCTGGTTTCGGTACCACAAACATTGTGGAATAGTAACCCCGTCCCTGTTGAAGGAGGGGAACTTTGATTATCACCTGCTGGAGGTACAGCTTGTGAATTGCCGCCAGTACTACCTCCCTTTCCTTGGGAGTAGCTGGCAAGGCTGATTTGAGGTAACGGCGAGGGGGAGACGTCTCGAATTCCAGCTTGTATCCCTGAGATACCACTTGTAGAACCCAGAGATCCACCTGTGAGCGAACCCACTGGTCTCTGAAGTTCCGGAGACGGGCCCCCACCGCACCTGGCTCCACCTGTGGAGCCCCAGCGTCATGCTGTGGACTTAGTGGAAGCAGGGGAGGATTTTTGTTCCTGGGAACTGGCTGCCTGGTGCAGCTTTTTCCCTCTACCCCTGCCTCTGTGCAGAAAGGATGCACCTCTGACCCGCTTGCCTTTCTGGGGCCGATAGGACTGTACTTGATAATACGGTGCTTTCTTAGGCTGTGAGGGAACCTGAGGTAAAAAGGTCGACTTCCCAGCTGTTGCTGTGGACACGAGGTCCGAGAGACCGTCCCCAAACAATTCCTCACCCTTATAAGGCAAAACTTCCATGTGCCTTTTAGAATCAGCATCACCTGTCCACTGCCGAGTCCATAATACTCTCCTGGCAGAAATGGACATTGCATTAATTCTAGATGCCAGCGGGCAAATGTCCCTCTGTGCATCCCTCATATATAAGACTACGTCTTTAATATGCTCTATGGTTAGCAAAATAGTATCCCTGTCAAGAGAATCAATGTTATCTGACAGGGAATCAGACCATGCTGCTGCAGCACTACACATCCATGCTGAAGCAATAGCAGGTCGCAGTATAGTACCTGAGTGTGTATACACAGACTTCAGGATAGCCTCCTGCTTTCTATCTGCAGGCTCCTTTAAGGCGGCCGTATCCTGAGACGGTAGTGCCACCTTTTTTGATAAGCGTGTGAGCGCCTTGTCCACCCTAGGGGATGTCTCCCAGCGTAACCTATCCGTTGGCGGGAAAGGGTACGCCATTAGTAAGAAATTACTAGCTTCTTATCTGGGGAACACCACGCTTCTTCACACAATTCATTTAACTCATCAGATGGGGGAATAGTCACTGGCTGCTTTTTCTCCCCAAACATAATACCCTTTTTTGTGGTAACCGGGTTAATGTCAGAAATGTGCAACACATTTTTCATTGCCGTAATCATGCATGCGTGTCGACATCTGTATCTGCCATCTGAGGTAGCGGGCGTTTTTGAGCCCCTGATGGCCTCTGAGACGCTTGGGCAGGCGCGGGCTGAGATGCCGGCTGTCCCAAAGCTGTTACGTCATCGAACCTTTTATGCAAGAAGTTGACACTGTCGGTTAATACCTTCCACATATCCATCCACTCTGGTGTCGGCCCCGCAGGGGGCGACATCACACTTATCGGCTCCTGCTCCGCCTCCACGTAAGCGTCCTCATCAAACATGTCGACACAGCCGTACCAACACACCGCACACACACACAGGGAATGCTCTGACTGAGGACAGGACCCCACAAAGTCCTTTGGGGAGACAGAGAGAGAGAGTATGCCAGCACACACCAGAGCGCTATATAACAGAGGGATTTACACTAGTACAAAGTGAATTTTCCCCCAATAGCTGCTTATTATCACAATTTTGCGCCTAAATTTATGTGCCCCCCCTCTCTTTTTTACCCTTTCCGTAGTGTATACTGCAGGGGAGAGCCTGGGGAGCGTCCTTCCAGCGGAGCTGTGAAGAGAAAATGGCGCTGGCTGTGCTGAGGAAGATAGCCCCGCCCCTTCAGCGGCGGGCTTCTCCCGCTTTTTTAATAATAATTATGGCGGGGGATTAGGCACATATACAGTTTAGAACTGTATTATGTGCATTTTGCCACTTAAGGTATACTAATTGCAGCCCAGGGCGCCCCCCCCAGCGCCCTGCACCCACCAGTGACCGGAGCGTGTGGTGTGCTGGGAGCAATGGCGCACAGCTGCAGTGCTGTGCGCTACCTTATTGAAGACCGGAGTCTTCAGCCGCCGATTTTCTCCTGTATCTTCCGTCTTCTGGCTCTGCAAGGGGGACGGCGGCGCGGCTCCAGGAACGGACGATCGAGGTCGGGCCCTGTGTTCGATCCCTCTGGAGCTAATGGTGTCCAGTAGCCTTAGAAGCACAAGCTAGCTGCAAGCAGGTAGGTTTACTTCTCTCCCCTAAGTCCCACGTAGCAGTGAGTCTGTTGCCAGCAGATCTCACTGAAAATAAAAAACCTAACAAATACTTTCTTTTTAGTGAACTCAGGAGAGCCCACTAAGTGCATCCAGCTCTGGCCGGGCACAGATTCTAACTGAGGTCTGGAGGAAGGGCATAGAGGGAGGAGCCAGTGCACACCAGATGTAGTACCTAATCTTTCTTTAAAGAGTGCCCAGTCTCCTGCGGAGCCCGTCTATTCCCCATGGTCCTTACGGAGTACCCAGCATCCACTAGGACGTCAGAAAAATACAAAAAATATGTTAGAAATATCATCTTTGCATTATTCTAATACTTTTTATAGCCAAAACTCTTGAGTAAAAAGTCTATGGTAGGTGAGGCAGTGCCTCACCTGGCTAACGTTTCCGCACATCTCTGATCAAAACTCACCAAATTTCCAGGAGTTTATACTGCTGCACCTGTGTATAATGCCCAGATGTACCCTTTGGCTCAAAAATTGCATATAAATCTGGCTCTGGTTCTAGCCAGTGCCTCCTGAGCTATTTAGCTCACCGCACGCCCCTGGCCCCTACTGGCCCAAACGCCTCCTTTTTTTCTGATATTTTTTCTAAATTGCAGGTATGGGCAGAAGGGTTTGTGGTCTAGGGCGGGGACTTTAACATAATTTAAATCCAGAACTAGATGTCTCCGGAGGCCCTCGACTCCTCAACAACAGGTCACCTCCCCCCCACAGTTTCACTTCTTATTGACTCCCTTGCCCTAATAGACTCCTGGAGATTTTTTCACCCCATCTCCCGTGAACAGGCCCGGCGACAGGGGGGGTCAAAGGGGACAACCCTCCCGGGCCCCGAGCTTCAGGGGGGCCCCCATCACTTGCTTGGTCTGGTTGGTCTTCGCTTTGTTGCCTTCATTATGCTTGCGGCATGCCTCTCTGCCGCCCCGTCCCTGTCTGACGATCTGCTGCCGCTGAAGAGCCGGGCAGCAGAGCAGCAAACACAGGCTACACTGACTGTGTGAGTCAGGGCTCCTTATAGCAGCTGCCCGCAGCACTACCTCTGTCCAACCCTGCTCCCTACGTGCCTGGATGGCACCCTCACAGCCTGTCATACTGTATACTATGTCAAGGTACTGCCATATTATTCTATATAAATGTGTGTATGGTGAGTTCTATGTGTGTGTGTGTGTGTGTGTGTATATGTATATATATATATATATATATATATGTGTGTGTATATATATATATATATATATATATATATATGCAAAAAATGTCCCTGGCACTCCGGACTTCCGTTCACCTTGCTCCGGTGCCCTCCCCTCAGATCTGCATCTGTGTATATGGTCCTTGTATGCCGCCCATACAAGGACCATATATATATATATATATATATATATATATGTGTGTGTGTATATATAAATATATATATATATGTATGTATAAATTATAATATATATATACTGTATATTTTATATATATATACAGTATATGTGTGTGTGTGTATATAATTTTTTTACAGCAACTTTGTACTTTATAAGGGGGGGGGAGTCAAGGCAGGGTGGGGGGCCCCGGAGAAATTGGTGTACCGGGCCCCAAGATTTCTCTTGCCGGCCCTGCCCGTGAATACACATTTTATTCTCCCCCACAATTCCTTTTCCCATCTAGATTACTGGTTGGTGTCCAACCCTCTTTTACATAAAGTGGACCATAAAGAATATTCTATTATCTGACCACGCCCCTATTAGTATGACCATCACCTTACTCAAACCTAAAACTTTTTCCTATAATTGGAAATTCCGATTTTTTAGCATCCACTAATGATTTTAAAGCTCACTTAGCGCAATCTTTGTCCAATTACCTTGTAGATAATAACGACCATTGCTCAGACATTAACCTCCTCTGGTCGCCATCCAAACCTGTCTTACGGGGCCACATTATAGCTTATGTAGCAGCCAAAAAGAATAATACTCCGCTTTATTGGCCAGCCCCTCAGAATCCTCATGCCTCCTATATAAGCAGGCCAATGATCTCTATGACACTCTCTGTTCAGAAAGGGCCCAAATCAATCTTAACTACCAGAAAAATAGATATTTTTGCTGGGGAAATAGACCGGGAAAACTTCTGGCCAGCATGGAACGAGCCTCTACGGCAGCAGCCCCTATCCTTTCGATTCAACTTCCTGACGGCACCCTCTCCACCTCCCAGTCTGAAATAAATTCAACCTTTTTAACTTACTTTGAATCCTTTTATAGCGCCCAGGCGGACAACCCGACAGCAGGCATAGACTTTCTCACCCAATTAGACCTCCCGGTCCTCACTGTTGATGACAGAGTTCCTCATGTCCCAGATAACGGCACAGGAGATTGAACAGACGATTAAATTACTCCCCACGTGCAAGTCTCCTGGACCAGATGGTCTGTCTGCTGAGTACTATAAATCATTGTCATCACAAATCTCTCCACTCCTTGCTCAATTGTTTAATTCCATTCTTTCGGGTGAACCAACCCCCCCCCCCCCCCCCCACAGTTCAATGTTGCTAGGATTATTTTACTTTTGAAACCAAATAAAGATCCCACCCTTCCCTCCTCATCTAGGCCGATCTCTTTACTTAATCAGGACTTTAAGATTTTCACTAAATTGCTTGCTTCCCGACTGCAACCCATACTCTCCAACCTAATCCACCCTGCTCAAACAGGGTTTATGTGTAACAGACACTCGGTGCGTAACATTAGGATGCTCTTAGCTGCCATGACAGCGACGCACCATGCTGGCCTAGTGGACAACCTGGTAGTGAGTTGCGATGCCGATAATGCATTTGACCGGGTCTCTTGGGCCCACCTCTCCCAAATTTTTCAGGTACAAGGCTTTGGTGCCCCCTTCCTCCAGGTGTTTTCTACCCTTTACAACAACCATACAGCCTTTTTAACTATCAATTCCAACAATACTCGTTGTTTTGTCTTGGCCAGTGGAACGAGACAAGGCTGCCCTCTCTCCCTCTGCTATTTAACCTCGCTATAGACCTGTTTTTTAGGCACTTTATTAAAGAACCCCTCTGGTGAGGGATTATGGTTGGGGAGGTGGAGGTGAAGTTTTCGGCTTTTGCCGATGACATTCTCCTCTACTTCTCAAATCCTAAAACAGCTATCCCAAAAGACCTCACGCTGTTGGCAGACGTTGAAATGATATCGGGATTTAAAATCAATTATCTCAAAATGGAAGCGTTAAGGTTCTTCCCAGAAGGACAGCAGGGATGGCGAGCCTGCTTCCCATTTCATTGGGCCCAAAACAACTGCCTTACCTATTTGAGCATACAAATACCACGTCACCCGTCCCTATTACATGACTGTAATTACAACCCGCTCCTTCAGAGAACCCTTTCTGGACTTTTCAAAATGGGCTCACCTTCCCTTAACTTATATTGGTCGCTCAACCACTTAACTGGCATGGTCAGATTTCATGCAACTGCACCGTCCCACCCTGTCCCCCCGTTTTTGACGAGGGGATCCGTTCTGCAGATGTGCATAATAATAAGAATTTACTCACCGGTAATTCTATTTCTCGTAGTCCGTAGTGGATGCTAGGAACTCAGTAAGGACCATGGGGAATAGCGGGCTCCGAAGGAGGCTGGGCACTCTAGAAAGATTTAGGACTACCTGGTGTGCACTGGCTCCTCCCACTATGACCCTCCTCCAAGCCCCAGTTAGGACACCGTGCCCGGACGAGCAGACATAATAAGGAAGGATTTAGAATCCCGGGTAAGACTCTTACCAGCCACACCAATCACACCGTACAACTCGTGATACAGTATCCAGTTTGACAGTTTGAAAACAACTGAGCCTCTCAACAGATGGCTCAACAATAACCCTTTTGTTAACAATAACAAGTATTGCAGACAATCCGCACTTGGGATGGGCGCCCAGCATCCACTACGGACTACGAGAAATAGAATTACCGGTGAGTAAATTCTTATTTTCTCTAACGTCCTAGTGGATGCTGGGAACTCCGTAAGGACCATGGGGATTATACCAAAGCTCCCAAACGGGCGGGAGAGTGCGGATGACTCTGTAGCACCGAATGAGAGAACTCCAGGTCCTCCTCAGCCAGGGTATCAAATTTTTAGAATTTAGCAAACGTGTTTGCCCCTGACCAAGTAGCTGCTCGGCAAAGTTGTAAAGCCGAGACCCCTCGGGCAGCCGCCCAAGATGAGCCCACCTTCCTTGTGGAATGGGCCTTTACAGATTTTGGCTGTGGCATGCCTGCCACAGAATGTGCAAGCTGAATTGTACTACAAATCCAGCGAGCAATAGACTGCTTAGAAGCAGGAGCACCCAGCTTGTTGGGTGCATACAGGATAAACAGCGAGTCAGATTTTCTGACTCCAGCCGTCCTGGAAACATATATTTTCAGGGCCCTGACAACGTCTAGCAACTTGGAGTCCTCCAATTCACTAGTAGCCGCCGGCACCACAATAGGCTGGTTCAGGTGAAACGCTGACACCACCTTAGGGAGAAATTGGGGACGAGTCCTCAACTCTGCCCTATCCATATGGAAAATCAGATAAGGGCTTTTACATGATAAAGCCGCCAATTCTGACACTCGCCTGGCTGAAGCCAAGGCTAATAACATGACCACTTTCCACGTGAGATATTTCAGATCCACGGTTTTTAGTGGCTCAAACCAATGTGATTTTAAGAAACTCAACATCATGTTGAGATCCCAAGGTGCCACTGGAGGCACAAACAGGGGCTGAATAGGCAGCACTCCTTTTACAAAAGTCTGAACTTCAGGTACTGAAGCTAGTTCTTTTTGAAAGAAAAGCGACAGAGCCGAGATCTGTACTTTAATGGAGCCTAGTTTTAGGCCCATATCCACTCCTGCTTGCAGGAAATGCAGAAATCGACCTAGTTGAAATTCCTCTGTTGGGGCCTTATTGGCCTCGCACCATGCAACATATTTTCGCCATATGCGGTGATAATGCGTTGCCGTAACATCTTTCCTGGCCTTAATAAGCGTAGGAATGACTTCTTCTGGAATACCCTTTTCCTTTAGGATCCGGTGTTCAACCGCCATGCCGTCAAACGCAGCCGCGGTAAGTCTTGGAACAGACAGGGCCCCTGCTGTAGCAGGTCCTGTCTGAGCGGTAGAGGCCACGGGTCCTCTGAGAGCATCTCTTGAAGTTCCGGGTACCACGCTCGTCCATGTGCTTTTTAGAATCTGCATCTCCTGTCCACTGGCGAGTCCATAAGCCTCTCCTAGCAGAAATGGACAATGCACTTACTTTAGATGCCAGTCGGCAGATTTCCCTCTGTGCATCTCTCATATATAAGACTGAGTCTTTTATATGGTCTATGGTTAACAGGATCGTGTCTCTGTCTAATGTGTCAATATTTTCTGACAGTTTATCTGACCAAGCAGCGGCAGCACTGCACATCCAAGCTGACGCAATAGCTGGCCTAAGTATAATGCCTGTGTGTGTATATACAGACTTCAGGATCGCCTCCTGCTTTCTATCAGCAGGTTCCTTGAGGGCGGCCGTATCCGGAGACGGCAGTGCCACCTTTTTAGACAAACGTGTGAGCGCTTTATCCACTCTAGGGGGTGTTTCCCAACGTGACCTATCCTCTGGCGGGAAAGGGAACGCCTTTAGTACCTTCTTAGGAATTACCAATTTTTTATCAGGGAAAGCCCACGCTTCTTCACACACTTCATTTAATTCATCTGATGGGGGAAAAACTATGGGTAGTTTTTTCTCTCCAAACATAATACCCTTTTTAGTGGTACCAGTAGTTATATCAGAAATGTTTAACACCTCTTTCATTGCCTCAATCATACAGTGAATGGCCTTAGTGGGCATCAGGTTTGACTCATCGTCGTCGACACTGGTGTCAGTATCAGTGTCGACATCTGGGTCTGCTTGAGGTAGCGGGCGTTTTAGAGCCCCTGACGACCCATGCGACGCCTGGGCAGGCACGAGCTGAGAAGTCGGCTGTCCCACATTTGTAATGTCGTCGATTTTCTTATATAAGGAGTCTATACGTGCACTCATTACTTTCCATAAGCCCATCCACTCAGGTGTCTGCCCCGCAGGGGGTGACATCCCTTCTAAAGGCATCTGCTCCGCCTCCACATCATTATCCTCATCAAACATGTCGACACAGCCGTACCGACACACCGCACACACACAAAGAATGCTCCGAATGAGGACAGGACCCACAAAAGCCCTTTGGGGGGACAGAGTGAGAGTATGCCAGCACACACCAGAGCGCTATATAATGCAGGGACTAACTGAGTTATGTCCCCTATAGCTGCTTTTTATATTATATATGTATTGCGCCCAAATTTAGTGCCCCCCCTCTCTGTTTTTACCCTGTTCTGAAGTGTAGACTGCAGGGGAGAGCCAGGGAGCTTCCTTCCAGCGGATCTCTGAAGGAGAAATGGCGCCAGTGTGTCTGAGGGAGATAGCTCCGCCCCTTTTCAGCGGCCTATTCTCCCGCTTTTTTCTGGATTCTGGCAGGGGAATTTACCACATATATAGCCTCTAGGGCTATATATTGTGATATTTTTGCCAGCCAAGGTGTTTTTATTGCAGCTCAGGGCGCCCCCCCCCCAAGCGCCCTGCACCCTCAGTGACCGGAGTGTGAAGTGTGCATGAGGAGCAATGGCGCACAGCTGCAGTGCTGTGCGCTACCTTGGTGAAGACATGTCTTCTGCCGCCGTTTTTCCGGACCTCTTCTTGCTTCTGGCTCTGTAAGGGGGACGGCGGCGCGGCTCTGGGACCGAACACCAAGGACTGGGCCTGCGGTCGATCCCTCTGGAGCTAATGGTGTCCAGTAGCCTAAGAAGCCCAATCCGGCTGCAAGCAGGCGAGTTCGCTTCTTCTCCCCTTAGTCCCTCGCTGCAGTGAGCCTGTTGCCAGCAGGTCTCACTGAAAATAAAAAACCTAAAACTATACTTTCTTTCTAAGGGCTCAGGAGAGCCCCTAGTGTGCATCCAACCTCGGCCGGGCACGAAATCTAACTGGGGCTTGGAGGAGGGTCATAGTGGGAGGAGCCAGTGCACACCAGGTAGTCCTAAATCTTTCTAGAGTGCCCAGCCTCCTTCGGAGCCCGCTATTCCCCATGGTCCTTACGGAGTTCCCAGCATCCACTAGGACGTTAGAGAAATAATGTTTAAATATTAAAAAAAAATACTTTTTCAACTTTATTAAATAAAATACATTTTAAAAAACAATGTTGTTAACGCTTTTGAAGGGAAAAATCGTCAGTTAAGTGGTGATCAGTTTCCCCCGATTCCTCTATGTCCTCCAAACTTTACCCATTTATCCCTCTAAACAAATGTTATCGGTTTTGAACAAAGCCCTCTCTAAACTAATTTGGGCGAAGAAACACCCCAAAATCTCCCTATTTAAACTCCAGCAGAAAAGTGACCTGGGAGGCCTTAATTTGCCATGCTTATGATCTTACGCCCTGGCAGCTAATTACAGAATAGCTTCTGATTGGATAAGTAGTACCCAAACTTACCCAAATAGCCACCTAGATCAAGCTTTCATACCTGGGTGGAACCTAGTTTCTCTACTATACACTCCACCTCAGGCTCTCCTGCCAGCATTTAAAAAGAACTGCTTAATCAACTCGGTCTGTGTTGCCTGGCGCACTTTACGCCCCAGGTTGCGTTTATTACGCTACCAATCTATATTTTCACCACTATGGGGAAACCCCGACTTCCATCCCCACCTCACATCCCCGATTTTTAGGGAATGGCATAAGCATGGCCTCTGTTACATATTCGAATTTTTACAACTGGAATTGTTTATCCTCCTAACACGTATACAACGCCAAGAGAAATTCCCGACATTATCGATACCTCTGTTCCCCTTCCTACAGGCCTGTAGTTACGTTAACTCAATACTCTCTGTATTGGGAAGTAGAGGTCTGCCCACTGACCTTGACAGTGCTGTATGACGCACTCCAGGTTCCCCACTCACTACATCACACCTCTATGACCAGGCCCGCCTAGTATTGAACCGTGAGGGAGGTTCGACGGGAATATTGAAATGGGAACGTGACTTCCCTGGTCTTACCATGAGATCGCTCCTTTCTGCTGACCAAACTCTGAACAAACACTTGGTCTCTATATCATATGTAGAGATAAACAACAAAATTCTACATAGGACATACTTCCACCCCAAGCTCAAGTTTTTGCTGGGTAAAGCAGACACGTCTGCTTGTTTTAAGTGTGGTGACCTGGAGGCCGACATTAAGCACTGTCTTTGGTCATGTCCCCTAGTTCGTTCCCTGTGGTCTGCCCTTCAAAGTTACATAACCCACGACCTACACCTGTCCTTTACTATCAGTGATATATGGGCCTTCTGGGGTATAGCCCCTGGCGAGTCAAGATCTGGTTTGTCCAGTGGTAATCTAAAATTACTTAATAAATTGGCCGCCACAGCCAAAAATAGGATTTTAATACCTACTGGTAAATCCTTTTTTCTTAGTCCGTAGAGGATGCTGGGGACTCCGTAAGGACCATGGGGTATAGACGGGATCCGCAGGAGATTGGGCACACTAAAAAGACTTTTATTGGGTGTGAACTGGCTCCTCCCTCTATGCCCCTCCCCCAGACCTCAGTTAGAAAACTGTGCCCAGGAGAGACGGACATTTCGAGGAAAGATTTTATAGTTTAACACGGTGAGTGTCATACCAGCTCACACCACGAGCATACCGCAGAACGTGGCATTCAATAGAACACCAGCCAACGGCATGAAAAATTACACAGCCACATGCTGAAAGAAAATGTAACACCACCTGTGTGTCAACACAAACAATAACAAGACACCGCCTCCCATGACATGCACAACGGCAGCAACAGGCGGACAGAAAAGAAACACCAGAAGAGTGTAACCATAACAAATAACCGCAGACACAGTACGCACTGGGACGGGCACCCAGTATCCTCTACGGACTAAGAGAAAATAAGAATTTAGTTACCGATAATTCTATTTCTCGTAGTCCGTAGTGGATGCTGGGGACTCCGTAAGGACCATGGGGAATAGCGGCTTCGCAGGAGACTGGGCACATCTAAAGAAAGCTTTAGGACTAACTGGTGTGCACTGGCTCCTCCCCCTATGACCCTCCTCCAAGCCTCAGTTAGGAAACTGTGCCCGGACGAGCGTACACAATAAGGAAGGATTTTGAATCCCGGGTAAGACTCATACCAGCCACACCAATCACACCGTATAACTTGTGATCTGAACCCAGTTAACAGTATGACAACAGAGGAGCCTCTGAAAAGATGGCTCCCAACAATAATAACCCGATTTTTGTAACAATAACTATGTACAAGTATTGCAGACAATCCGCACTTGGGATGGGCGCCCAGCATCCACTACGGACTACGAGAAATAGAATTATCGGTAAGTAAATTCTTATTTTCTCTAACGTCCTAAGTGGATGCTGGGGACTCCGTAAGGACCATGGGGATTATACCAAAGCTCCCAAACGGGCGGGAGAGTGCGGATGACTCTGCAGCACCGAATGAGAGAACTCCAGGTCCTCCTCAGCCAGGGTATCAAATTTGTAGAATTTAGCAAACGTGTTTGCCCCTGACCAAGTAGCTGCTCGGCAAAGTTGTAAAGCCGAGATCCCTCGGGCAGCCGCCCAAGATGAGCCCACTTTCCTTGTGGAACGGGCTTTTACAGATTTTAGCTGTGGCAGGCCTGCCACAGAATGTGCAAGCTGAATTGTACTACAAATCCAACGAGCAATAGTCTGCTTAGAAGCAGGAGCACCCAGCATGTTGGGTGCATACAGGATAAACAGCGAGTCAGATTTCCTGACTCCAGCCGTCCTGGAACATATTTTCAGGGCCCTGACAACATCCAGCAACTTGGATTCCTCCAAGTCCCTAGTAGCCGCAGGCACCACAATAGGTTGGTTCAGGTGAAAACGCTGGAACCACCTTAGGGAGAAACTGAGGACGAGTCCTCAATTCCGCCCTGTCCGAATGGAAAATCAGATAAGGGCTTTTACAGGATAAAGCCGCCAATCCTGACACGCGCCTGGCCTAGGCCAGGGCCAACAGCATGACCACTTTCCATCCGAGATATTTTAACTCCACAGATTTAAGTGGTCAAACCAATGTCACTTTTGGAACCCAAACTACATTGAGATCCCAAATTTCCACTGGAGGCACAAAAGGAGGCTGTATATGCAGTACCCCTTTTACAAACGTCTAAACTTCAGGGACTGAAGCCAGTTCTTTTTTGGAAGAAAATTGACAGGGCCGAAATCTGAACCTTAATGGACCCCAATTTCAGGCCCATAGACACTCCTGTTTGCAGGAAATGCAGGAATCGACCCAGTTGAATTTCCTCCGTCGGGCCTTACTGGCCTCGCACTACTCAACATATTTTCGCCAATTGCGGTGATAATGTTTTTGCGGTTACATCCTTCCTGGCTTTTGATCAGGATAGGGATGACTTCATCCGGAATGCCTTTTTTTCTTCAGGATCCGGTGTTCAAACGCCATGCCGTCAAACGCAGCCGCGGTAAGTCTTGGAACAGACAGGGTCCTTGCTGGAGCAGGTCCCTTCTTAGAGGTAGAGGCCACGGATCCTCCGTGAGCCTCTCTTGAAGTTCCGGTTACCAAGTCCTTTTTGGCCCATCCGGAGCCACGAATATAGTGCTTACTCCTCTCCATCTTATCAATCTCAGTACCTTGGGTATGAGAGGCAGATGAGGGAACACATATACTGACTGGTACACCCACGGTGTTACCAGAGCGTCTACAACTATTGCCTGAGGGTCTCTTGACCTGGCGCAATACCTGTCGAGTTTTTTAATCATGTGGACGACTTCTGGGTGAAGTCCCCACTCTCCCGGGTGGAGGTCGTGCTGAGGAAGTCTGCTTCCCAGTTGTCCACTCCCGGAATGAATACTGTTGACAGTGCTATTACATGATTTTCCGCCCAGCGGAGAATCCTTGCAGCTTCTGCCATTGCCCTCCTGCTTCTTGTGGCACCCTGCCTGTTTACGTGGGTGACTGCCGTAATGTTGTCCAACTGGATCAACACCGGCTGACCTTGAAGCAGAGGTCTTGTTAAGCTTAGAGCATTGTAAATGGCCCTTAGCTTCAGGATATTTATGTGAAGTGATGTCTCCAGGCTTGACCATAAGCCCTGGATATTCCTTCCCTGTGTGACTGCTCCCCAGCCTCGCAGGCTGGCATCCGTGGTCACCAGGACCCAGTCCTGATGCCGAATCTGCGGCCCTCTAGAAGATGAGCACTCTGCAACCACCACAGGAGGGATACCCTTGTCCCTGGTGACAGGGTTATCCGCTGATGCATCTGAAGATGCGACCCGGACCATTTGTCCAGTAGATTCCACTGGAAAGTCTTGCGTGGAATCTGCCGAATGGGATTGCTTCGTAGGAAGCCACCATTTTTACCCAGAACCCTTGTGCATTGATGCACTCTTGGTTCGGTTTTAGGAGGTTCCTGACTAGCTCGGATAACTCCCTGGCTTTCTCCTCCGGGAGAAACACCTTCTTTCTGGACTGTGTCCAGGATCATCCCTAGGAACAGAAGACAAGTCATCGGAACCAGCTGCGATTTTGGAATATTGAGAATCCAATCGTGCTGCCGCAACACTACCTGAGATAGTGCTACACCGATCTCCAGCTGTTCCCTGGATCTTACCCTTATCAGGGAATCGTCCAAGTAAAGGATAACTAAAATTCCCTTCCTTCGAAGGAATATCATCATTTCGGTCATTACTTCAGTAAAGACCCGGGGTGCCGTGGCCCATCCCTACGGCAGCGTCTGAACTGATAGTGACAGTTCTGTACCATAACCTGAGATACCCTTGGTGAGAAGGGTAAATTTTGACATGAAGGCAAGCATCCTTGATGTCCTGAGACCTCATGTAGTCCCCTTCTTCCAGGTTTGCAATCACTGCTCTGAGTGACTCAATTTTGAATTTGAACCTCTTGTTATGCACACCAGTGCCTGCAGGAAAGTACTGGTGTCAGAACTGTTATGCACTCCAGTGTCTGCAGGAATGTACTGGTGTTTGAACTGTTATGCAAAACAAATGGACTCACAGACAAACTGGGGAATATGACATAACGTACACAGAAGGTGATAGGGTAACAAAATACACACAAAGTGAACAGAGAAGCCCAGAGGCTAAGGAACTGGGTATCTCCCTTGTATTAGAACTGCTCAGATGGAAATAGCAAGATGTTGTGTTTTAATACGTAGAGAACCCGAAATGCTGTTGCTAAGGGCAACAGCAAAACCCTAAAGGGTTACCAACGGGTGTGGCAGTAAACTCCTTGGTCAGAGATGGAATGATAGACACAAGGAGAGACTCCACAATCCTGATTCTCACTTGCAGTGCACAGGTTTTAGCTTACTGCCACTAAACTGACCCCTGACACCTAGCACAGTGAGACAGGATTAGACAGGCAAGTCTTAGAATACAGCCGCAAACTTGCTAAGTTCACAGAGTAGTAACAGAACCCCAGCAAGCTAAACGACTGACTCCAGTCTTACTGCTAGGTCTGGATTGGCAGAGTGTAATACCAAATCCCCAGGCCTATTTGCAGTAAGCAACAAACAAATACAAAGCTACACAGTACTGGCTAACTTTCATGAACTGACTAACCAACAAAGATTCAGCAGCATCTGCTTACCCTGAAAAGAGGCCTTATAAAGCAGGTGCTGTCCACGCCCCACTCAGACCTCACAGACTGTGAGCACAAAAACCAGCACCGGATCCCCTGCCGTGCACAGAGCCTATAACCACTGCACAGCAAAAGACCCGAACCGGAGTATCAGCTGCGCTCAGGTTACTCCACTAGCACTTGTCTCCCGGTTGCCATGACGACGTGGCAGCACAGGGCAGGAGACCCTAACAGTACCCCCCCTCTGACGAGGGGTCAAAGAACCCCTACCACCGGGTTTATCGGGGAACTGCGAGAAGAAAGAGCGTATCAGTCTGGGGGCATGAAGATCACAACTGCGCACCCACGACCGCTCCTCCGGGCCATACCCCTTCCAGTGCACCAAAAATGACAGCCGACCCCGAACCACCTTGGAGTCAAGAATCCTTTCAACAACAAACTCCCTCTGGCCACGTATCAGAAGAGGGGAAGGTCTTCCACTGGAAGAAGGATTACTAATCGCTTGTTTTAAAAGGGAACAATGAAATGTTTTATTGATACCCAAAGAACGGGGCAGATCTAACTGAAATGCCACCGGATTGATAACCCTGGTGATCTTATAAGGGCCGATGAACCGGGGGCCTAACTTATGAGATGGCTGTCTCAACTTCAAATTCTTGGTTGACAACCAGACGAAGTCTCCTAATTTGAAGCTGCAGGGTCTTTTCCGCTTATCAAAAACCCTTTTGGTCACTAATGACACAGACACAAGGGCTTTCTTCACTTTCCGCCAAATACCTCTAAGGACCGAAACCACAGAGGAACCACCAGGCGTGGAGTCCAGGGGGTCAAAAGAATTGGCCTTAGGATGATGCCCATACACACAAAGGAAGGGAGAGATCCCTGTAGCAGAGTGAGCCGCGTTGTTATAGGCAAACTCCGCCATGGACAGATGAGCAACCCAGTCAGTCTGACACTTGGAGACATAACACCTGAGGAACTGCTCCAAGGACTGGTTCACCCTTTCAGTCTGCCCATTAGACTGCGGATGGTAGCCTGACGACAAGCTGACAGAAATCTGGAGATCGGAACAAAATGCCCTCCAGAATTTGGCCACAAACTGGGATCCGCGGTCAGAGACCACATCAAGTGGCAACCCGTGGAGACGCACAACATGCAGCATAAATAATTCAGACAGGCGTCTGGCTGATGGCAGCCCAACCAGTGGAACGAAGTGCGCCATCTTCGAAAACCTGTCAACGACAACCCAGATGGCTGTCATCCCCGAGGATTTGGGCAAGTCCACCACAAAATCCATTGAAATGTGGGTCCATGGCTTAGATGGGATAGAGAGTGGATGTAATGGGCCAACAGGAACCCCTCTAGGAGTCTTATTTCGGGCACAGATGTCACATGCCCGAACCCACTGATCCACATCCTTAGCCACCGAGGGCCACCACACCGCCCTAGATAGCAACTTCCGAGTTCTGGCAATACCCGGGTGACCTGCCGACTTCTTGGCATGGAATTCCAGGAACACTCGCTGTCTTAACCTAGGAGGCACAAACAAAAGACCTACCGGAAGGTCTGGAGGAGCCTGCTCCTGTGCTCTAAGGACTAATGATAAGAGGTCCTGGGTAATGCCCACTTTAATACATGATGGGGAAACAATGGGCAACGGCTCCTCGGTGGTCTCCTGGATTGGAGCAAAACTCCGCGAGAGCGCATCAGCCTTGATGTTTTTTGACCCAGGGCGATATGTTATCAAAAAATTAAAGCGAGCAAAAAACAAAGCCCATCGTGCCTGCCTGGCATTGAGACGCTTCGCTGACTCTAAATATGCCAGATTCTTATGGTCAGTGAGAATTGAGACCACAAACTTAGCCCCCTCAAGCCAGTGTCTCCACTCCTCGAGTGCATCCTTAATAGCCAACAATTCCCGGTTACCCACGTCATATTTCATCTCGGCAGGCGAAAATTTACGGGAAAAGTAAGCACAGGGATGAAGGCGATTATCAGACACTCCCATCTGAGAAAGCACTGCCCCAATACCCATCTCAGAGGCATCCACCTCCACCACAAAAGGACGCTCTGGATCTGGGTGTCGCAGCACCTTGGCCGAAACAAATGCCCTTTTGAGACGGGCAAAAGCCGCTTTAGCCTCACAAGACCAGTGAGCAACATCCGCCCCTTTCTTAGTGAGTGCCACCAAGGGCGCCACTATAGACGAAAATCCAGCGATAAATCGTCTATAAAAATTCGCAAAGCCCAGGAAACGCTGAAGCGCCTTCAAACTAGTGGGCTGCACCCAATCCAGGACTGCCTGTACCTTGGAACCCTCCATTTGGAAACCTTCTGGGGAGATAATATATCCTAGAAATGCGATTTGCTGAACTTCAAATTCGCACTTCTCCAGCTTCGCCCCAAGCCGGTGGTCTCTGAGTTTCTGGAGGACTAAGCGTACATGCTTCCGATGTTCCTCCAGGGAATGGGAGAAGATTAGGATGTCATCTAAGTATACAACTAAGAATCTATCCAAATATTCCCTGAGCACATCATTCATGAAATCCTGGAAGACTGCCGGGGCATTACAGAGCCCAAAAGGCATCACCAAATATTCATAATGCCCTGAGTGGGTATTAAAGGCAGTCTTCCATTCATCCCCCTCTCTTATTCGGATTAGATTGTACGCACCGCGTAGGTCAATCTTAGAAAAAATGGTGGCAGTACGAAGCTGGTCAAACAAGACCGAAATGAGAGGCAGTGGGTATGAGTTTTTAATCGTGATACGGTTCAATTCCCTGAAGTCGATGCAGGGTCGCAACGAACCGTCCTTTTTACCCACGAAGAAGAACCCCGACCCAACTGGAGACTGTGAAGGTCTGATAAATCCCTTAGCCAAGTTCTCCTGAATGTACTCTGCCATAGCCTGAGTCTCAGGACGTGACAGGGAGTACAACCTGCTCTTGGGAAGCTTAGCATTTGGCAACAAATCAATGGCACAGTCATAGGGGCGATGGGGAGGTAGTACCTCTGCAACTTTTTTGGAGAACACGTCCGCAAAATCTGCATAACACCCTGGCAATCCTGGCAAACTTAGCTGCGAGAGCCTGACTGGAAGGCTCAAGCAACTCCTGAAACAATCAGTACCCCAACTAAGAATCTCCCCAGAGACCCAGTCAAATTGAGGATTGTGGGCCCTTAACCAGGGTAACCCCAACACCAATGGGGCAAAAGTACAGACAGTCACATAAAAGGACAATTTTTCAGAGTGTGTGGCTCCAATAAACAAAGAAATCTGGCTAGTGCAAGAGGTAATTTTACCTTGGGATAATGGTTCCCCGTTTAACCCACAAATCTCAATTTCCGATGCCAAGGGTACTAAGGGAACAGAGTGTTTCAGGGCGAATTGGCGGTCCATAAAAACCCCGTCGGCCCCACTGTCCACAAAGGCCTCAGTCTTGACAGTTTGACCGAGGATCTTCAAGGTCACCGGAATGATAAAAGTCTTCTTGGGAAATTCTGACTTCTGGCCTGACAGGATATTTCCCATCACCCTCAGGCCCTGAAGTTTTCCGGCTTTTCTGGGCATGATACTACCACATGACCTTTATTCCCACAGTACAAACACAAGCCCTGCTGTCTCCTCCGCGTCTTCTCACGCGAGGAGAGGCGGGTAGCCCCAATCTGCATAGGCTCCTCAGAAAATTCCTCAGAGTCTGAGGTTCCCTTGGGAAGGAAGGAAATCTCAGTCTCCCTTTCAAGCCTACGCTCTCTCAGCCGTCTATCCACCCGGATGGATAACTGCATGAGCTGATCCAAGCTATCAGGCAAGGGATATTGTACCAGTTGGTCCTTTATCTGGTTAGAAAGACCTCTTCGGTACTGGTGTCTCAGGGCTGGGTCATTCCACTGGGTATCATGGGCCAACCTCCGAAACTCCGTACAGTAAACCTCAACTGGCCTTCGCCCTTGCTTAAGGATCGAAATCTGAGCCTCGGCTGAGGCCGTCTTGTCAGGGTCATCATACAACATGCCCAGTGCCGTAAAAAAAGCATCAACACTTTTAAGCGACGGACAGTCAGGCTGCAACCCATATGCCCAGACCTGTGGGTCTCCTTGTAGCAAGGAAATCACTATGCCCACCCGCTGAATCTCCGACCCAGAAGACTGAGGCCTAAGCCGGAAGTATAGCTTGCAGCTCTCCTTGAAACAAAAGAACTGCGAGCGATCTCCAGAAAAACGATCCGGGAGATTTACTTTCGGCTCCTTAACCCCTGCAGGTGCTGCTGCTGCGGGAGCTCCGCCAGCAGCCTGGGAGGTGTGCATTTTAATGGACAAATCATTAAATTGTCGAGTCAGGACCTGCACCTGATCGACCACCTGTTGCAACGTATTTTGAGGGGTATGCTCCATATTCCCACAAAATTTCAACAGGAGTATTAGGCTGCTGAATATGTTATGCACACCAGTGCCTGCAGGAAAGTACTGGTGTCAGAACTGTTATGCACTCCAGTGTCTGCAGGAATGTACTGGTGTTTGAACTGTTATGCAAAACAAATGGACTCACAGACAAACTGGGGAATATGACATAACGTACACAGAAGGTGATAGGGTAACAAAATACACACAAAGTGAACAGAGAAGCCCAGAGGCTAAGGAACTGGGTATCTCCCTTGTATTAGAACTGCTCAGATGGAAATAGCAAGATGTTGTGTTTTAATACGTAGAGAACCCGAAATGCTGTTGCTAAGGGCAACAGCAAAACCCTAAAGGGTTACCAACGGGTGTGGCAGTAAACTCCTTGGTCAGAGATGGAATGATAGACACAAGGAGAGACTCCACAATCCTGATTCTCACTTGCAGTGCACAGGTTTTAGCTTACTGCCACTAAACTGACCCCTGACACCTAGCACAGTGAGACAGGATTAGACAGGCAAGTCTTAGAATACAGCCGCAAACTTGCTAAGTTCACAGAGTAGTAACAGAACCCCAGCAAGCTAAACGACTGACTCCAGTCTTACTGCTAGGTCTGGATTGGCAGAGTGTAATACCAAATCCCCAGGCCTATTTGCAGTAAGCAACAAACAAATACAAAGCTACACAGTACTGGCTAACTTTCATGAACTGACTAACCAACAAAGATTCAGCAGCATCTGCTTACCCTGAAAAGAGGCCTTATAAAGCAGGTGCTGTCCACGCCCCACTCAGACCTCACAGACTGTGAGCACAAAAACCAGCACCGGATCCCCTGCCGTGCACAGAGCCTATAACCACTGCACAGCAAAAGACCCAAACCGGAGTATCAGCTGCGCTCAGGTTACTCCACTAGCACTTGTCTCCCGGTTGCCATGACGACGTGGCAGCACAGGGCAGGAGACCCTAACACCTCTGTATGTAAGTGTTCAAAGATTTTAGATTTTAGATTTTAAAATCGGTCTCACCGAGCCGTCTGGCTTCGGTACCACAATAGTGTGGAATAATACCCCGTTCCCTGTTGCAGGAGGGGTACCTTAATTATCACCTGCTGGGAATACAGCTTGTGAATGGCTTCCAAAACTGCCTCCCTGTCAGCGGGAGACGTCGGTAAAACAGACTTTTGGAAACGGCGAGGGGAATATGTCTCGAATTCCAATTTGTACCCCTGAAAATATTACCTGAAGGATCCAGGGGTCTACTTGCGAGTGAGCCCACTGCGCACTGAAATTCATTGAGAACGGGCCCCCACCGTGCCTGAACTTGTAAAGCCCTAGCGACATACTGAGGGCTTTGCAGAGGCAGAAAAGGGTTTCTGTTCCTGGGAACTGGCTAATCTCTGCAGCCATTTTCCTCTCCCTCTGTCACGTGCAGAAAAGAGGAACCCTTTTGTCCGCTTGCCAACCAGGACTGCGCCTGATAATACGGCGTCTTATTTTGAGAGGCGACCAGGGGTACATCCCCTTTTTTTTGTAAGGCAATACTTCCAAATGCCGTTTGGAATCCGCATCACCTGACCATTTTACTGGTAGAATTGGACAACGCACTTATACTTGATGCCAGTCGGCAAACATTCCGCTGTGCATCATGCATATATAGAAATGCATCTTTTAATTGCTCTATAGGCAATAATATACTGTCCTTATCTAGGATATCAATATTTCCAGTCAGGGAATCCGACCACGCCAACCCAGCACTGCTCATCCAGGCTGAGGCGATTGCTGGTCACAGTATAACACCAGTATGTGTGTAAATACATTTTAGGATACCCTCCTGCTTTCTATCAGCAGGATCCTTAAGGGCGGCCATCTCAGGAGAGGATAGAGCCCTTGTTCTTACAAGCGTGTGAGCGCCTTATCCCCCCTAGGGGGTGTTTCCCAACGCACCCTAACCTCTGGCGGGAAAAGGTATACTGCCAATAACTTTTTAGAAATTATCAATTGTTATCGGGGGGAAACCCACGCATCATCACACACCTCATTTTATTTCTCAGATTCAGGAAAACTACAGGAAGTTTTTCCTCACCAAACATAATACCCCTTTTTTTTTTTTTGTGGTATTCATATTATCAGAAAAGTGTAAACATTTTCCATTGCCTCAATCATGCAATGTGTGGCCCTATTGGAAATCACGGTTGTCTCTTCACCGTCGACACAGGAGTCAGTATCCGTGTCGGCGTCTGTATCTGAGGTAACGGGCGCTTTAGAGCCCCTGTATGAGACGTCTGGACATGCACAAGCTGAGTAGCCGGCTGTCTCATGTCAACCACTGTCTTTAATACAAAGTTGACACTGTCACGCAATTTCAACAGTACATCCACTCAGGTGTCGACCCCCTAGGGGGTGACAACACTATTACAGACACTCTACTCCGTCTCCACATCATTTTTCTCCTCATACATGTCGACACAAACGTACCGACACACAGCACACACACAGGGAATGCTCTGATAGAGGACAGGACCCCACTAGCCCTTTGGGGAGACAGAGGGAGAGTTTGCCAGCACACACCAGAGCGCTATATATATACAGGGATAACCTTATATAAGTGTTTTTCCCTTTATAGCTGCTGTATTGTTTATACTGCGCCTAATTTGTGCCCCCCTCTCTTTTTTAACCCCTTTCTGTAGTGTAGTGACTGCAGGGGAGAGCCAGGGAGCTTCCCTCCAACTGAGCTGTGAGGGAAAATGGCGCCAGTGTGCTGATGAGATAGGCTCCGCCCCTTTCTCGGCGTCCTTATCATCCGTTTTTCTGTATGTTTTGGCAGGGGTTAAATGCATCCATATAGCCCAGGAGTTATATGTGATGCATTTATTTTAGCCATATAAGGTTTTTATCGATTTATTGCGTCTCAGGGCGCTGCCCCCCCAGCGCCCTGCACCCTCAGTGACCGGAGTGTGAAGTGTGCTGAGAGCAATGGCGCACAGCTGCGGTGCTGTGCGCTACCTTATCTGAAGACAGGATCGTCTTCTGCCGCCGATTTTCCGGACCTCTTCGCTCTTCTGGCTCTGTAAGGGGGCCGGCGGCGCGGCTCCGGGACCCATCCAGGCTGAACCTGTGATCGTCCCTCTGGAGCTAATGTCCAGTAGCCTAAGAAACCCAATCCACTCTGCACGCAGGTGAGTTCGTTTCTTCTCCCCTTAGTCCCTCGATGCAGTGAGCCTGTTGCCAGCAGGTCTCACTGAAAATAATAAACCTAAACTAAAACTTTCACAAAGAGCTCAGGAGAGCCCCTAGTGTGCACCCTTCTCGTCGGGCACAGAAATCTAACTGAGGCTTGGAGGAGGGTCATAGGGGGAGGAGCCAGTGCACACCAGTTAGTCCTAAAGCTTTCTTTAGATGTGCCCAGTCTCCTGCGGAGCCGCTATTCCCCATGGTCCTTATGGAGTCCCCAGCATCCACTTAGGACGTTAGAGAAAAGGATTTACCGGTAGGTATTAAAATCCTATTTTCTCAAACGTCCTAGAGGATGCTGGGGACTCCGTAAGGACCATGGGGTTTATACCAAAGCTCCAGACAGGGCGGGAGAGTGCGTACGACTCTGCAGCACCGATTGAGCAAACAGGAGGTCCCTATCAGCCAGGGTATCAAACTTGTAAAGCTTAGCCAAAGCGTTTGATCCCGCCCAAGTATCCACTCGGCAAAGATGAACCGGCGAGACTCCTCTGGCATCCGCCCAAGAAGAGCCCATCCACCAAGTAGAATGGGTCACCACCGACTCCGGTAACGGCAATCCAGCCGTAGACCGAGCACGCCGAATCGTATCACAGATCTAGCGTGTAACGACTGCAGAGACGCAGGTGCCCCAATCACACTGGGGCACACCGGACAAATAGAATCTCTGATTCCCCAATCTGAGCCAACTTGGCGACATAAATATTCAAATCCCTGACTACATCAAGAGACCTTGAACCAGCCAATGCTTAAGCAACCACAGGCATCAAATAGGCAGGTTTCTGCGAACACCGAAACCACATTTGGCAGAACTATTATCCGAGTTCTCAATTCCACTCTATCCACCTGGAAGATCAAACAGGGGCTCTTGTGAGACCCAGCCGCTACTTCCGACATCCGCCCTGCGGACGCCAAAGCCAAAACATGACCACTCCCCAAGAGAGAAACTTGAACACAACCTGTCATGAAAGGTTCCAAACCTTTTGACACAAGAGAACGCATAATAATTATTCCATTATTAACTCACAATGCCAGGCCATTCTCGGACTGACTGAAGAGTAGTAGACGAGTTTCCACCGAAGTGGGCTCCAGCCAGATAGACCCAGCGACCTGCGGTGGATGTGGTAAAACAGAAAACAACATCTTGTTCTGCAAACCTAACAGGGCTGCAGAACTCTTACCTTTTCACCTTCCACAAACTGCACCGAAAGGGAAAAAAGAACAGTGTCAAAACAGTTAAAATGACGGCATCCCACAACAGAATGCGTCACCAACCGTTGTGAGGGAATCCAACTCACGAAGTTAGACCCACCAGTGGTATCCACCGAGAGTGACTGAACTGAGGACTCCCCACCCAGCGGTACACCGTCCCAGGGAAACACTCCAGTATCTCTCGGAGTCCGCCTTAGCATTCCTCGCCATGTCATAGCGAAGACTCAATATAAGAAACCTCCCCACTCTCTTTAGGGAACTACTATCGGATGCTTTTCCGAATATAAACACTCCCCCATGTGCATGTAAATCAAATAACGGCAAGGCATAGAAATAAAATATCACTTAGCTTCCTGTGTACGATCCGTTGTGACAGGGCCCCGTGTCGACCAGGAGTTGACTTTCACCGTATTCCATCCGCAGCGGGAAAAGAATAAACATTCGGAC
Source organism: Pseudophryne corroboree (assembly GCF_028390025.1). Taxonomy (NCBI): domain Eukaryota; kingdom Metazoa; phylum Chordata; class Amphibia; order Anura; family Myobatrachidae; genus Pseudophryne; species Pseudophryne corroboree. The sequence goes on along the minus strand of NC_086448.1, from coordinate 376,455,150 downwards.
TCCTTGTGAGGATCTGCTCTTCACGGCCGACCTAGAGCTTTATCAACAGAGCGACCAGCACATGAGAAAAAATACTTTTACTTCAGTAGACATTATAAATAATAATGTAATACACAAATACACACGTATCCTATATATATACATATATATACTGCAACAAAAGCTTGGCACTCCGGACAACATGAGCATAAAGGTGGTGCCCTCCCCACATGCATAGACAGTCACAAGGTTCTTATAAATAAGAATTCAGGGCGGCACTCCAGTTTTTCGTATGAATAAATTTTTAGTGAAAATTCATAGAAAAGTCTTTTCTATGAATTTTCACTAAAAATTTATTCATACGAAAAACTGGAGTGCCGCCCTGAATTCTTATTTATAAGAACCTTGTGACTGTCTATACATATATATATATATATATATAACAGCAGTCAGGCGGCACTCACGGCGAGAAGAAAGTAGCACAGACACCTTGCGGAGCTGTCAACGTTTCAATGCATACAATACATTTTCGTCAGGACAACAAGGCATAAGAAACCAACATACCTAAATAGTCTTCTCCGTCTGTGCATGGCGCCGTCCGCCCGCCGCTTCCCGCTCAGCCGAATGACGTCATCCGCAGGCGCCGGCGTCCGGCGTCATGACAACCAGACAAGATTCACCTTACATCTAGTACAAAAAGAAGGAAATTACATACACACAGTGATCATATAGAAAAATCTAAAAGCACCATACAGAATCAGCTATCTCCGCAAGTCTGTGTACAGTAAATCTATAGCTACTAGAAGATTGCTATACAAAATAAACTTCAATAACTTATATAGTAAATACATAGTACCAATTCCGCAATAGGAGCACTTCTCCTTGTTGCAGAGTTGGTCCAACAATCCAGCAAGAGATTTCGGCAGGTATATGTACCAAGACAAGTTTATGACAAAGTACAACAGAAAATCATAAAATAATATAAATTAATAAACAGTGAAAAACATATGGAGAACATCCAAACTCCACACCTAACAAAAAATATGAAAAAATGAAAAAGAAAAAAAACCCACAAGGTTATGACTGTAGAACACAGGTATCGGATAAACCCAGATGAATCAAGTAAGATAGACCAACCCATGATGTATCAAATGAAGCAGGCTAGCCCATGATGTTCGTTAAGGCCCCGAGGGGATAACGTATCTAATAAGTGAATCCACTTCGCTTCCCTTTTTAACAAAAGCAGACCTCTATCCCCACCCCGTTTAAGGGGTGGAATGTGGTCTATAATACGGTAACGCAATTGTGCCAAGGAATGGCGTGCTTCAATAAAGTGGCGGGGTACCGGCTGGTCACTTTTACCTGTATTTAAAGCTTCCCTAATGGAGGACCTATGAGCTGCCATTCGCTCTTTGAAGGCACATTCCGTCTTCCCTATATAGTGAAGACCACAAGGGCAGCTGAGTAAATACACCCCCGAGCAAGAGTACTTGGAAAGACGGAGAACAGGGAAACCGGGACCTGCAAAGTGCTGCGGCGGGCGCCCCGTGCGGTTGCACGGCTCGCCCGCCGCAAGAAACGGCACTGCATACGACTGTGTCACCCATACAGTGTTCCCTTTAGACAAGTAACCAACTACCGACCTGCTGACACTGCATCAACTGCATCGAGGACCAACAGGCATCAGCGATGCCGACAGCGATCCCCGCTTGTGACAGAGTACTGTTTCCCATCGACATATGTCGACTAAAAAGCTACAGTGGGTATTCTGACCAGGGAAACACAGGGTACATGCACAATAGACTGTAGTAGACGCCCATTTAACTAAATGTTATATTCTAAACACTGTGCCCCCATTTAACTAACTGTTATATTCTAAACACTGTGCCCCCCCACGATTGTACTATGGCGGGGACATGGAGGAAAATGGCGCTCAAAGAGTTGTGAGGGCTAAGCCCCGCCCCTTCTCGGTGCGCTTCAGCCCGCTAAAAATATACATTCTTTATGCCAGCGGGGGTCCCTATACAGTGTCTACACACTGTATATGACGTCTACACCCTTAAAAAAGTGTATATCATGCTGCCCAGGGCGCCCCCTTCTGCGCCCTGCACACTTGTGAGCCTTCGGCGCGGGAGTAACTGCCGCGCAGCACTGCTTTATGCTGGCGGGGGTAAGGGACACGGTGCCCAGGCACCGAGAATGCTTTTAATGCCAGCCTTGTTAAAAGATCAGTAGCTTGCTGCCCAGGGCGCTCCCGCCCAGCGCCCTGCACCCTGTGAGTGCCGTTGGTGTGTGGGAGCATGGAGCGCAGCGCTACCGCTGCGCTTACCTCCGTTACCGAAGTCTTCTGCCGTCACTGAAGTCTTCTGTTCTTCACATACTCACCCGGCTTCTTTCTTCTGGCTTCTGTGAGGGGGGTGACGGCGCGGCTCCGGAAACAAGCAGCTAGGCGCACCAAGTGATCGAACCCTTTGGAGCTAATGGTGTCCAGTAGCCTAAGAAGCAGAGCCCTTGAACTAAGAAGTAGGTCTGACTTCTCTCCCCTCAGTCCCACAACGCAGGGAGCCTGTAGCCAGCAGGTCTCCCTGAAAATAAAAACCTAACATAAAGTATTTTAGAGAAACTCAGTAGAGCTCCCCTAGTGTGTGTCCAGTCACTCCTGGGCACAAAGTCTAACTGAGGTCTGGGGGAGGGGCATAGAGGGAGGAGCCAGTTCACACACAGTAAAAGTCTTTTTAGTGTGCCCAATCTCCTGCGGATCCCGTCTATACCCCGTGGTCCTTACGGAATCCCCAGCATCCTCTAGGACGTTTGAGAAAAGACGATACTATCCCAATGGATATCTCCCGACCCAGTACCTATTATCATTTTATATCCCAGGTTATCTTATTTATTCACAATGGATTGGTCCGAGGTTTCCTTACAAAAAGAAAAATGAACGGCGACTTTCTTTGACATTTGGTTGCCCTATATCACAACACTTGCAACAAAGCAATGAGAAAGGCAAGTCAGATGCTTGGTTGCATAGGGAGAGGAATCAGTAGCAGGAAAAGAGAAGTAATAATGCCACTGTATAGGTCATTGGTGCGGCCTCATCTGGAATACTGTGTCCAGTTCTGGAGACCATATCTCCAGAAGGATATAAATACATTAGAGAGTGTACAAAGAAGGGCAACTAAAATGGTGCATGGCCTACATCACAAAACTTACCCGGAAAGGCTAAAAGATCTTAATATGTATAGTATGGAGGAGAGAAGGGAAAGGGGGGACATGATAGAAACTTTCAAATATACCAAAGGTTTTAACAAAGTTCAGGAGGGAAACATTCTTCAAAGGAAGAGAAGTATTAGAACTCGAGGACATACACTGAAACTGGAGGGAGGCAGGTTCAGGGGAAATTTAAGGAAAAATTATTTCACAGAAAGGGTAGTGGATAAGTGGAATAGCCTCCCATCAGAGGTGGTAGAGGCTAAGACTGTAGAGCAATTTAAACATGCTTGGGATAGGCATATGAATATCCTTACAAAGAATTAAGATTTAAAAAGGGTTGCGATTACCTAAAGTATAAAAAAAATGGGCAGACTAGATGGGCCAAGTGGTTCTTATCTGCCGTCAAATTCTATGTTTCTGTTACCTCCAGAAACCAAGTCACTTTTGAGTCAGAGCTTTCACCTCACCACTTGGTACAATATGACCGTACTAGATACTGGCCACCCTTTTTAAAACCAAACCTGGGCTTTCCTTGCTTCTCTGTGTACTCAGTCTAGTTGTTTATCCCTATACCTGCTTGTCTTCCCATTGCTCCCCATGCATACTTTTATGTCTGTACTGTGATTTTACCTGATTTTTGTTCTGTAGTTGTGTGAACTTACTCTATCGGGGTCATTTCGAGTTGATCGTAGCTGTGCCAAATTTAGCACAGCTACGATCTTCTTCCCTGACATGCGGGGGGACGCCCAGCACAGGGCTAGCCTGCCCTGCATGTCAGTCCGGCCCCCCATCGCAGAAGTGCAAAGGCATCGCACAGCGGCGATGCCTTTGCACTTCAAGAGTAGCTCCCGTCCAGCGCAGCTTTAGGGCTAAAAACACACTACCCGGTTTTTGCCGGCCAGGAAAAAGCCGGACGGCTTTTTCCCGTGCCAGCATTGTAGTTAACAGTGTGAGGGCTAGGGTCCCTTCACACTGCACGGCCCCTCCCCGGCTGTCGGGTTGCAGCCGGGTCTCACCACTGGAAGGACCGGCGGCCGGGCGGCCACCGGGCCGTCTTTGCAGCCAGTGAACCGTGTGTGTGAAGGGGAGCTTTCACACACAACGGTTTTTTCTCAAGCCGTGTCTGATGCTGCGCATGCGCACAGCATTACACACGGCTCAAAGCCGTCCTGTGTGCGAGACTCTGCCGGTTTCTCCCGGATGGCAAAAACCCGGACAAAGTTTGTCCGGCTTTTTGCCATCCGGGAGAAACCGGCCAGTGTGTTACAGCCCTTAGCGTGCTGGCCGGGAGCTACTGATCGCTCTCCGGCCCGCCCCGTTTGGTCCAGCCACGCCTGTGAACGGGTCAGAATGACCCCCTATGTTTACAATTTTCCTGTCAATAACATTGTTTAAAAAAATAAATAAATAATGGTGAATGTGATCTGCAGTACCAATTAGCCTGAGATTATACTGTGAAATCTCCTGAAACAGGCTATTGTCACAGCGTGGATACAGTAAGGGACCTTTTCCGACTGGGGGAGGAGTCGAAATAGAATCAACCCTCCTATGAGCCCGGTAGACTAGATCTGCAACAAAATGGCGCCGGAGCCATAATTATAATAAACTAGTGCCCTAGTGCACACAGCATCTACTTCCGCTTCTCCGTGCCGCAACATCCGGGTCACAGCGGCTTCAGGCGTCTTCTAGTAGCTGCTGTTAGTACATGAATATATATCGCAGCAATCCCGCTATTCCCCCGTCTGTTCCTGTGTGAGGGAGACTGTGCTGCAGCGGTCACCGGCAGATATGAAGCTGGTCAGGTGAGGCGCTGTGGGGGCTAGATGGCTGTGGATTGTGTGCGCGGCGGGAACAAAGCTCCGGAATTGCTGCAGCAGACATGCCCGTTCTGCCGGCTGTCTACGCTGCCCAGCATAGGAAGGGGCACAAGGTTCCCGGCTCAGGGTGGGGGAGAGGGGTGTTAAGTGCATGGAGGTGATGTAGGTTGCCCTGCACTGCACTACGGTGTACAAACTGCCATGCACAGGAGGGGATGCAGGTTGCCTGGCACTGGATGCAGGAAGCGGTGCAGGGTGCCCGCTCCGGAGGTGTTACAGGTTGTGCTTGCAGTGTGCTTGGCGTGTCCAGAGCAATATAATATCATCTGTGTCTTTTCAGGTTCTTGATGAAATTGAGCCATGAAACTGTGACCGTGGAGCTAAAAAATGGGACCCAGGTTCATGGCACTATCACAGGTAGGAATGCATATACAGTATGCACTGGAGCATTGTAACTTGTCTAAAGAATATCTCCATTGTTGGTATAGTATGTACTGTGTATGTCCTTGACACCTGCCTTCCTTTCTGTCATGTCTTTGATCTTGTGATTTGCAATTTTGGTCTCTCCAATATGTGTTTTCATTCAGGTATGTGGAAGTGTCATTGTGCTATTAATCTTATGTTGATTGTGTTGGATATCTGACAGGGGTGGTAACTGAAAGCAAATTCTGGGAGGTTGGTTTTCTGAGACTTGGGTCTTTTTTTTTTTTTTTTTTTTCTTCTTCTTTCTTTTAAGACTACATAATGGTGTCTCTCCAGAACTTAAGCTGGAGAAATTCTAAAATATTGCATCTCTGGGTGTTGTGTATAATTTGTAGGCAGAACAGGAGAAAAGTAGTGGAGAGATGGGTCTCTTCATGCATTTTCACATAATGCTCCCTCTGCTCCTCTCCACAAAAGTCCTAGCAGCCTTGTTCTTTCAGTCTGTTCATACAAAGGGGGTAATTCAATTGTTTTGTCACGGCTACAGCTTACGTTTAAAATGACGGAAACTATTAAGTGATGGGCATCCACTGCACAAACATCTGATTGTGGATTTCTGCTTCTTTGTTTTCTCTATCGTCCTAGTGGATGCTGGGGTTCCTGAAAGGACCATGGGGAATAGCGGCTCCGCAGGAGACAGGGCACAAAAAGTAAAGCTTTAGGATCAGGTGGTGTGCACTGGCTCCTCCCCCTATGACCCTCCTCCAAGCCTCAGTTAGGTTTTTGTGCCCGGCCGAGAAGGGTGCAATCTAGGTGGCTCTCCTAAAGAGCTGCTTAGAAAAGTTTAGCTTAGGTTTTTTATTTTACAGTGAGTCCTGCTGGCAACAGGATCACTGCATCGAGGGACTTAGGGGAGAAGAAGTGAACTCACCTGCGTGCAGGATGGATTGGCTTCTTTGGCTACTGGACATTAGCTCCAGAGGGACGATCACAGGTACAGCCTGGATGGTCACCGGAGCCTCGCCGCCGGCCCCCTTGCAGATGCTGAAAAGAGAAGAAGGTCCAGAATCGGCGGCAGAAGACTCCTCAGTCTTCTTAAGGTAGCGCACAGCACTGCAGCTGTGCGCCATTGCTCTCAGCACACTTCACACGGCAGTCACTGAGGGTGCAGGGCGCTGGGGGGGGGCGCCCTGGGAAGCAATGTAAACCTATTTTTTGGCATAAAATACCTCACATATAGCCTCCGGGGGCTATATGGAGATATTTAACCCCTGCCAGAATCCGTTAAAGAGCGGGAGACGAGCCCGCCGAAAAAGGGGCGGGGCCTATCTCCTCAGCACACAGCGCCATTTCCTCACACAGTTCCGCTGGTCAGGAAGGCTCCCAGGCTCTCCCCTGCACTGCACTACAGAAACAGGGTTAAATCAAGAGAGGGGGGGCAAAATTTGGCGAAATTGTGATTTTATAAAAGCAGCTATAAGGGAGCACTTATTATAAGGCTATCCCTGTAAAATATAGCGCTTTGGTGTGTGCTGGCAAACTCTCCCTCTGTCTCCCCAAGGGGCTAGTGGGGTCCTGTCCTCTATCAGAGCATTCCCTGTGTGTGTGTGCTATATGTCGGTACGTGTGTGTCGACATGTATGAGGACGATGTTGGTGAGGAGGCGGAGCAAATTGCCTGTAATGGTGATGTCACTCTCTAGGGAGTCGACACCGGAATGGATGGCTTATTTATGGAATTACGTGATAATGTCAACACGCTGCAAGGTCGGTTGGCGACATAAGACGGCTGGCAAACAAATTAGTACCTGTCCAGGCGTCTCAAACGCCGTCAGGGGCGTTAAAACGTCCTTTTACCTCAGTCGGTCGACAGACACGGACACTGATTTCAGTGTCGACGGTGAAGAAACAAACGTATTTCCCTTTAGGGCCACACGTTACATGTTAAGGGCAATGAAGGAGGTGTTACATATTTCTGATACTACAAGTACCACAAAAGAGGGTATTATGTGGGATGTGAAAAAACTACCTGTAGTTTTTCCTGAATCAGATAAATTAAAGGAAGTGTGTGATGATGCGTGGGTTCCCCCCGATAGAAAATTATTGGCGGTATACCCTTTCCCGCCAGAAGTTAGGGCGCGTTGGGAAACACCCCTTAGGGTGGATAAGGCGCTCACACGCTTATCAAAACAAGTGGCGGTACCGTCTATAGATAGGGCCGTCCTCAAGGAGCCAGCTGACAGGAGGCTGGAAAATATCATAAAAAGTATATACACACATATTGGTGTTATACTGCGACCAGCGATCGCCTCAGCCTGGATGTGCAGAGCTGGGGTGGCTTGGTCGGATTCCCTGACTAAAAATATTGATACCCTTGACAGGGACAGTATTTTATTGACTATAGAGCATTTAAAGGATGCATTTCTATATATACGAGATGCACAGAGGGATATTTGCACTCTGGCATCAAGAGTAAGTGCGATGTCCATATCTGCCACAAGATGTTTATGGACACGACAGTGGTCAGGTGATGCAGATTCCAAACGGCACAAAGGTGTATTGCCGTATAAAGGAAGAGGAGATATTTGGGGTCGGTCCATCGGACCTGGTGGCCACGGCAACTGCTGGAAAATCCACCGTTTTTACCCTAAGTCACATCTCTGCAGAAAAAGACACCGTCTTTTCAGCCTCAGTCCTTTCGTCCCTATAAGAGTCATATCTGCCCAGGGATAGAGGAAAGGGAAGAAGACTGCAGCAGGCAGCCCATTCCCAGGAACAGAAGCCTTCCACCGCTTCTGCCAAGCTCTCAGCATGACGCTGGGACCGTACAGGACCCCTGGATCCTACAAGTAGAATCCCAGGGGTACAGATTGGAATGTCGAGACGTTTCCCCCTCGCAGGCTCCTGAAGTCTGCTTTACCAAGGTCTCCCTCCGACAAGGAGGCAGTATGGGAAACAATTCACAAGCTGTATTCCCAGCAGGTGATAATCAAATTACCCCTCCTACAACAAGGAAAGGGGTATTATTCCACACTATATTGTGGTACTGAAGCCAGAAGGCTAGGTGAGACCTATTCTAAATCTAAAAAAATTTGAACACTTACAAAGGTTCAAATCAAGATGGAGTCACTCAGAGCAGTGATAACGAACCAGGAAGAAGGGGACTATATAGTGTCCCGGGACATCAGGGATGCTTACCTCCATGTCCCAAATTTGCCCTTCTCACTAAGGGTACTTCAGGTTCGTGGTACAGAACTGTCACTATCAGTTTCAGACGCTGCCGTTTGGATTGTCCACGGCACCCCGGGTCTTTACCAAGGTAATGGCCGAAATGATGATTCTTCTTCAAAGAAAAGGCGTCTTAATTATCCCTTACTTGGACGATCTCCTGATAAGGGCAAAGTCCAGGGAACAGTTGGAGGTCGGAGTAGCACTATCTCGGATACTGCTACAACAGCACGGGTGGATTCTAAATATTCCAAAATCGCAGCTGTTCCCGACGACACGTCTGCTGTGCCTAGGGATGATTCTGGACACAGTCCAGAAAAAGGTGTTTCTCCCGGAAGAGAAAGCCAGGGAGTTATCCGAGCTAGTCAGGAACCTCCTAAAACCAGGAAAAGAGGCTTCCTACGAAGCAATTCCATTCGGCAGATTTCACGCAAGAACTTTTCAGTGGGATCTGCTGGACAAATGGTCCGGATCGCATCTTCAGATGCATCAGCGGATAACCCTATATCCAAGGACAAGGGTGTCTCTCCTGTGGTGGTTACAGAGTGCTCATCTTCTAGAGGGCCGCAGATTCGGCATTCAGGATTGGATGCTGGTGACCACGGAGGCCAGCCCGAGAGGCTGGGGAGCAGTCACACAAGGAAAAAATTTCCAGGGAGTGTGATCAAGTCTGGAGATTTTTCTCCACATAAATATACTGGAGCTAAGGGTAATTTTATAATGCTCTAAGCTTAGCAAGACCTCTGCTTCAAGGTCAGCCGGTATTGATCCAGTGGGAAAAACATCACGGCAGTCGCCCACGTAAACAGACAGGGCGGCACAAGAAGCAGGAGGGCAATGGCAAAAACTGCAAGGACTTTTCGCTGGGCGGAAAATCATGTGATAGCACTGTCAGCAGTGTTTCATTCCGGGAATGGAAACTGGGAAGCAGACTTCCTCAGCAGGCACGACCTCCACCCGGGAGAGTGGAAACTTCATCGGGAAGTTTTCCACATGATTGTGAACCGTTGGGAAATACCAAAGGTGGACATGATGGCGTCCCGTCTGAACAAAAAACGGGACAGGTATTGCGCCAGGTCAAGAGACCCTCAGGCAATAGCTGTGGACGTTCTGGTAACACCGTGGGTGTACCAGTCGGTGTATGTGTTCCCTCCTCTGCTTCTCATACCTAAGGTACTGAGGATTATAAGACGTAGAGGAGTAAGAACTATACTCATGGCTCCGGATTGGCCAAGAAGGACTTGGTACCCGGAACTTCAAGAGATGCTCACAGAGGACTTATGGCCTCTGCCGCTAAGAAGGGACTTGCTTCTGGAACTAAGGGCCATTTACAATGCCCTAAGTCAAGCAAAACCCCTGCTTCAAAACCAGCCGGTGCTGATTCAGTCAGACAACATCACGGCAGTCGCCCATGTAAACAGACAGGGCGGCACAAGAAGCAGGATGGCCATGGCAGAAGCCACAAAGATTCTCCGATGGGCGTAGAATCACGTGATAGCACTGTCAGCAGTGTTCATTCCGGGAGTGGACAACTGGGAAGCAGACTTCCTCAGCAGGCACGACCTCCACCCGGGAGAGTGGGGACTTCATCCAGAAGTCTTCCAGCTGATTGTAAATCGTTGGGAAAGGCCACAGGTGGACATGATGGCGTCCCGCCTCAACAAAAAGCTAAAAAGATATTGCGCCAGGTCAAGGGACCCTCAGGCGATAACTGTGGACGCTCTAGTGACACCGTGGGTGTACCAGTCGGTTTATGTGTTCCCTCCTCTTCCTCTCATACCAAAGGTACTGAGGATAATAAGAAAGAGAGGATTGGCCAAGAAGAACTTGGTACCCTGAACTACAAGAAATGATCTCAGTGGACCCTTGGCCTCTGCCGCTCCGACAGGACCTGCTACAGCAGGGGCCCTGTCTGTTCCAAGACTTACCGCGGCTGCGTTTGACGGCATGGCGGTTGAACGCCGGATCCTGATGGAAAAGGGCATTCCGGTGGAAGTCATTCCTACGCTGATAAAAGCTAGGAATGATGTGACAGCAAAACATTATCACCGCATATGGCGAAAATATGTTGCTTGGTGTGAGGCTATGAAGGCCCCAACAGAGGAATTCCAGCTGGGTCGATTTCTGCACTTCCTACAGTCAGGAGTGACTATGGGCCTAAAATTGGGATCCATAAAAGTCCAGATTTCGGCCCTGTCTATTTTCTTTCAAAAAGAACTGGCTTCACTGCCTGAAGTTCAGACGTTTGTTAAGGGAGTGCTGCATATTCAGCCCCCTTTTGTCCCTCCAGTGGCACCTTTGGGATCTCAACGTAGTGTTGGATTTCCTAAAATCACATTGGTTTGAGCCACTTAAAACCGTGGAGTTGAAGTATCTCACGTGGAAAGTGGTCATGCTTTTGGCCTTGGCTTCGGCTAGGCGTGTGTCAGAATTGGCGGCTTTGTCATGTAAAAGCCCTGATCTGATCTTCCATATGGACAGGGCAGAATTGAGGACTCGTCCCCAATTTCTCCCTAAGGTGGTATCAGCGTTTCATTTGAACCAACCTATTGTGGTGCCTGCGGCTACTCGGGACTTGGAGGATTCCAAGTTGCTGGACGTAGTCCGGGCCCTTAAAATCTATGTTTCCAGGACAGCTTGAGTCAGAAAAACTGACTCGCTGTTTATCCTGCATGCACCCAACAAGCTGGGTGCTCCTGCTTCTAAGCAGACTATTGCTCGCTGGATCTGTAGCACGATTCAACTTGCACATTCTGCGGCTGGACTGCCGCATCCTAAATCAGTAAAAGCCCATTCCACGAGGAAGGTGGGCTCTTCTTGGGCGGATGCCCGAGGGGTCTCGGCTTTACAACTTTGCCGAGCTGCTACCTGGTCGGGATCAAACACGTTTGCAAAATTCTACAAGTTTGATACCCTGGCTGAGGAGGACCTTGAGTTTGCTCATTCGGTGCTGCAGAGTCATCCGCACTCTCCCGCCCGTTTGGGAGCTTTGGTATAATCCCCATGGTCCTTACGGAGTACCCAGCATCCACTAGGACGTCCGAGAAAATAAGAATTTACTCACCGGTAATTCTATTTCTCGTAGTCCGTAGTGGATGCTGGGCGCCCGTCCCAAGTGCGGACTTCTGCAATACTTGTATATAGTTATTGCTTAACTATAGGGTTATTCTGAGCCATCTGTTGAATGAGGCTCAGCTATTGTTCATACTGTTAACTGGGTATAGTTATCACAAGTTGTACGGTGTGATTGGTGTGGCTGGTATGAGTCTTACCCTGGATTCCAAATCCTTTCCTAGTAATGTCAGCTCTTCCGGGCACAGTTTCCCTAACTGAGGTCTGGAGGAGGGGCATAGAGGGAGGAGCCAGTGCACACCAGATGTAGTACCTAATCTTTCTTTAAAGAGTGCCCAGTCTCCTGTGGAGCCCGTCTATTCCCCATGGTCCTTACGGAGTACCCAGGCATCCACTACGGACTACGAGAAATAGAATTACCGGTGAGTAAATTCTTATTTTCTCTTACGTCCTAGAGGATGCTGGGGACTCCGTAAGGACCACGGGGTATAGACGGGCTCCGCAGGAGATAGGGCACCTAAAAAGAACTTTTACTATGGGTGTGCACTGGCTCCTCCCTCTATGCCCCTCCTCCAGACCTCAGTTAGATCTTGTGCCCAGAGGAGAATGGGTGCACTGCAGAGAGCTCTCCAGAGTTTTCTGTTGAAAAATAATTTTGTTAGGTTTTTTTATTTTCAGGGAGTCCTGTTGGCAACAGGCTCCCTGCATCGTGGGACTGAGGAGAGAGAGAAGCAGAGCTGGCTTGTCATGTTGGCCACTGCTTCTAAGGCTACTGGACACCATTAGCTCCAGAGGGAGTCTGAACACTGGTCTCACCTGGGGTTTGTCCCGGAGCTGCGCCGCCGTCCTCCTCACAGATGCCGAAGATAGAAGCCGGGTGAGTATGAGAAGGCAGAAGACATCAGATCTTCATGAGGAAAGGCGCGCAGCGGTAAGCTGCGTGCCATTGCTCCCAGTCACACACACAGAGCAGCACTGAAGGGTGCAGGGCACAGGGGGGGGCGCTCTGGGCAGCAATATTCCTCACTTTTGGGCAAATTCAGAAAGATTAGGCTGCGGAGGCAGTAAATCTAAGATCCCCCCGCCATTTTAATAGAAAAGTCACTGGGACCGAAGCCCGCTGTCGGGTGGGCGGGGCTTGATCCTCAGCACTAACCAGCGCCATTTTCTCCACAGAAGCTGCATGCATGAACGCTGGCTCCCTGGTCTCTCCCCTGCTGAACTTCACAGGCTGGAAAAAAAGAGGAGGGGGGCACATTAGCGACGCAGTGAGTGGGAATTGGTATATTATATATAAAAAAGCGCTATCTGGTCATATTTTTTCCAGTGTTTTTAAGCGCTGGTGTGTGCTGGCATACTCTCTCTCTGTCTCTCCTAAGGGCCTGGTTGGGGTTTTGTCCCCTTATAGGTTAATCCCTGTGTGTGTGGGGTGTCGGTACGTGTGTGTCGACATGTCTGAGACGGAAGGCTTCTCCAAGGAGGAGGTGGAGCAAATGAGTGGTGTCCCCGTCGGCTGTGCCGACTCCGGATTGGATGGACATGTGGCATATGTTGAATGCAAGTGTGGCATCTTTACATAAAAGGCTTGATAAGGCTGAATTAGGGGGGACATCAGGGGGTCAATCCTCGGATTAAACCGACTCACAGGGCCCGTCGGGGTCTCAAAAGCGTACCTTAACACAAGACACTACTACCGACACGGATTCTGATTCCAGTGTCGACTACGACGAAGTAAAATTGCACCCTAGGGTGAATAAACCATTCAGTGTATGATTGTGGCAATAAGGGATGTGTTTCATATTGAGGATGAACCCTCGGTCCCCGACACAAGGGTACACATGTTTAAGGGAAAGAAACAGATTATTAATTTCTCTAACGTCCTAGTGGATGCTGGGAACTCCGTAAGGACCATGGGGAATAGACGGGCTCCGCAGGAGACTGGGCACTCTAAGAAAGAATTAGGACTACTGGTGTGCACTGGCTCCTCCCTCTATGCCCCTCCTCCAGACCTCAGTTAGAATCTGTGCCCGGACGGAGCTGGGTGCATTTTAGTGAGCTCCCCTGAGCTTGCTAATAAAGTATTTTGTTAGGTTTTTTATTTTCAGAGAGCTTCTGCTGGCAACAGACTCTCTGCTACGTGGGACTGAGGGGAGAGAAGCAAACCTACTAACTGTGGCTAGGTTGCGCTTCTTAGGCTACTGGACACCATTAGCTCCAGAGGGATCGAACACAGGAACTTAACCTTGGTCGTCCGTTCCCGGAGCCACGCCGCCGTCCCCCTCGCAGAGCCAGAAGACAGAAGCCGGCGGGTGAAGCAAGAAGACGTCAAAATCGGCGGCAGAAGACTCCTGTCTTCATATGAGGTAGCGCACAGCACTGCAGCTGTGCGCCATTGCTCCCACACTAACCCACACACTCCGGTCACTGCAGGGGGGTTGCCCTGGGCAGCAATTGAGTACCTCCTGGCAAAATAGAGCATATATACAGTTGGGCACTGTATATATGCATGAGCCCCTGCCATTATTTTTACACAAAATCGCGGGACAGAATCCTGCCGCTGAGGGGGCGGGGCTTCTTCCTCAGCACTCACCAGCGCCATTTTCTCTCCACAGCTCCGCTGAGAGGAAGCTCCCCAGGCTCTCCCCTGCAGAAGCACGATAGAAGAGGGTAAAAAAGAGAGGGGGCACATAAATTTGGCGTAAAAACAATATATACAGCAGCTACTGGGTTAACACTAAGTTACTGTGTGATTCCTGGGTCATATAGCGCTGGGGTGTGTGCTGGCATTCTCTCTCTCTCTCTCTCTCTCTCTCTCTCTCTCTCTCTCTCTCTCTCTCTCTCTCTCTCTCTCTCTCTCTCTCTCTCTCTCTCTCTCTCTCTCTCTCTCTCTCTCTCTCTCTCTCTCTCCCCAAAGGGCCTTGTGGGGGAACTGTCTTCAAATAGAGCATCCCCTGTGTGTGTGGTGTGTCGGTACGTGTGTGTCGACATGTCTGAGGTAAAAGGCTCCCCTAAGGAGGAGATGGAGCAAATATGTGTGAGAGGGTGTCTCCGTCGACAACGCCGACACCTGTTTGGATATGTGTAAGTGCTAAGGTGAATTTATTGCACAAAAGATTAGAGAACAGACAGGAAATCTACCCATGTCTGTCCCTATGGCGCAGAGACCTTCAGAGTCTCGCAATGCTCACTATCCAAAATAATAAACACTGATATCGACACGGAGTTTGACTCCAGTGTCGACTACGATAATGCAAAGTTACAGCCAAAATGGCAGAAAAGTAATCAATATATGATTATTGTAATAAAAGATGATTTGCATATCACTGATGACTCATCTGTCCCTGACACAAGGGTACACATGTTTAAGGGGAAGAAAGCTGAGGTAAATTTCCCTCCTCTCATGATGAAAAAGAGCGGGAATCTCCAGACAAGAGACTGCAGTTTCCCACAAAGAATTCTCAGGTAGTATCCTTTCCCCACTAGGGCCAGGATGTGATGGGAATCTTCCCCTAGGGTGTCACATTTGCCCAGAAGGTAGCCCTAGCTATTCTCGGGGATCCTGCAGATGGCGTGCACATTCTGGTACACTACTCAGACCGGCGATTGTGTCGGCATGGGTTTATAGCGCTGTGGCGGCGTGGACAGGTACCTTATCAGCAGAAATTGAGACCCTAGTATGTATGTGTGTGTGTGTGTATGTATGTATATATGTATATGTATGTATATGTATATATATATATATATATATATATATATATATATATATATATATATATATATATATATATATATATATATATATATATATATGAGAGATATGTATATATATTAAAGATGCTGTCTTAACAGATATGTATAATCAAACATGCCCAAGGAGACATGAGTATACTAAGTCCTAGAGTCAAAGCTATGTCGATTTCTGCTTGACGTGTCCTGTTGAATATGCAATGGACAGATGATGCCAACTTAAGTGGCATATGGAAGGCTGAGGATTGTGTGGAGAAGGGTTCTTGGACCTGGTCTCCACGGCTATAGCTGGTAATACTGATATTTTGCCTTATATTCCTGCACAGCCTAGGAAAGCACGTAATTATCAAATGCAGCTTTTCGAACAAAGAAACAAGAGTCCGAGGTGCGTCCTTTCTTGCCAGAGGAAAGAAGCTGCACAACACAGCTAGTTCCCAGGAACAGAAGTCCTTCCCGACCTCTATGAAGATCCACCGCATGTCGCTGGGGCTCCACAGACGGAGCTAGGCCCAGTGGGGGCACGCTTTCGTAAGTTCAGCAACAAGTGGGTTCACTCCCTGTTAGATCCCTGGGCAATAGATATTGTGTCTCAGGGATACAAGCTGGACTTTCAGAAGATGCCTCCTCACTGACTGCCCTGCCGGCTTCCCCCCACGAGAGGGAAACAGGGTTAACTGCAATTCACAAATTGTATCTTCAACAGGTGGTGGTCAAGGTTCCCCTCCTTCGACAAGGAGGGCTTATTATTCGACCATGTGGTAGTCCCGAAACCAGACGGTTTGGTCAGACCCATATTGAATTTAAAATCCCTGAACATATACCTGAAAAGGTTCAAGTTCAAGATGAAATCGCTAACAGCGGTCGTTACAAGCCTGAAAGGGGGAGATTTTATCGTGACTCGGGACATAAAGGAGGCATACCTTCATGTCCCCATTTATCCACCTCATCAGGCGTACCTCAGAATTGCGGTACAGGATTGTCATTAACAATTTCAGACGTTGCCGTTTGGTCTCTCCACGGCCCCGAGAATATTCACCAAGGTAATGGCGGAAATGATGGTGCTCCTGCGGAAGCAAGGTGTCACTATTATCACGTACTTGGACGATCTCCTCATAAAAACGAGATCAAGAAAGCAGTGGCTGAACAGCGTATCGCTTTCTCTGGAAGTGTAACGGCAACACGGCTGGATTCTATATATTCCAAAGTCGCAGTTGGTTCCTACAGCTCATCTGCCTCTCCTAGGCATGATCCTAGACACAGACCAGAAAAGGGTATATCTCCCGATAGAGAGAGCTCAGAAGCTCGTGACACTGGTCAGGAATCTATTAAAACCGAAACGGTTGTCAGTGCATCACTGCACTCGAGTCCTGGGAAGGATGGTGGCATCATACAAGGCCATTCCTTTCGGCAGGTTCCATGAGAGGACCTTCCAATGGGACTTACTGGACAAGTGGTCCGGATCACATCTTCAGATGCATCGGTTAATCACCCTATCCCCCTGGGTCAGGGTGTCTCTCCTGTGGTGGCTGCAGAGCGCTCACCTTCTCGAAGGTCGCAGATTCGGCATTCAGGACTGGGTCCTGGTGACCACGGATGCAAGCCTCCGAGGGTGGGGGGGCAGTCACATAGGGAAGAAATTTTCAAGGGCTGTGGTCAAGTCAGGAGACTTGCCTTAACATCAATATCCTGAAATTAAGGGCCATATACAACGCCCTAAGTCAAGCGGAGACCCTGCTTCGCAACCAATCGGTGCTGATTCAATCAGACAATATCACAGCAGTGGCTCATGTAAACCGCCAAGGCGGCACAAGGAGCAGGGTGGCGATGGCGGAAGCCACCAGAATTCTTCGATGGGCGGAGAATCACGTAAGCGCACTGTCGGCAGTGTTCATTCCGGGAGTGGACAACTGGGAAGCAGACTTCCTCAGCAGGCACGACCACCACCCGGGAGAGTGGGGACTTCATCAAGAAGTCTTTGCGCAGATTGTAGGTCGGTGGGAACTGCCACAGGTGGACATGATGGCATCCTGCCTCAACAAAAAGCTACAGAGGTATTGCGCCAGGTCAAGAGACCCTCAGGCGATAGCTGTAGACGCACTGGTGATACCGTGGATGTTCCAGTCGGTTTATGTGTTTCCTCCTCTTCCTCTCATACCCAAGGTGATGAGAATCATAGGAAAAGGAGGAGTGAGAACAATACTCATTGTTCCGGATTGGCCAAGAAGGACTTGGTATCCAGATCTGCAAGAAATGCTCACAGAGGACCCATAGCCTCTGCTTTCAGACAGGACTTGTTGCAGCAGGGGCCCTGTCTGTTCCAAGACTTACCGCGGCTGCGTTTGTTGGCATGGCGGTTGAACGCCGGATCCTGGGAGAAAAAGGCATTCCGGGTGAGGTTATTCCTACACTGATAAAGGCTAGGAAGGAGGTGACGGCTAAACATTATCACCGTATATGGCGGGGGGAGAAAAAAAAATGTTGCTTGGTGTGAGGCCAGGAATGCCCCTACGGAGGAATTCCAGCTGGGCCATTTCCTTCACTTCCTACAGTAGGGAGTGACATTGGGCCTGAAATTGGGTTCCATTAGGGTCCAGATTTCGGCCCTATCCATTTTCTTTCAAAAAGAACTGACTTCTCTTCCTGAAGTCCAGACGTTGTATAGGGAGTGCTGCATATTCAGCCCCCTTTTGTGCCTCCAGTGGTACTTTGGGATCTTAACGTGGTGTTGAGTTTCCTGAAATCTCACTGGTTTGAGCCACTTAAGACCGTGGAGTTAAAATATCTCACGTGGAAAGTGGTCATGCTATTGGCCTTAGCTTTGGCTAGGCGTGTGTCAGAATTGGAGGCTTTGTCATGTAAAAGCCCCTATCTGGTTTTCCATATGGACAGGGCAGGATTACGGACTCGTCCGCAATTTCTGCCGAAGGTGGTGTCATCTTTTCATTTGAACTAACCTATTGTGGTGCCTGCGGCTACTCGTGACTTGGAGGATTCCAGGTTACTAGATGTAGTCAGGGCTTTGAAGATTTTCGTTGCCAGAACGGCTAGAGTCAGGAAAACAGACTTGCTGTTTATCCTGTATGCATCCAAATAAGCTGGGTGCTCCTGCTTCAAAGCAAACTATTGCTCGCTGGATCTGTAACACGATTCAGCAGGCTCATTCTGCGGCTGGATTGCCGCATCCAAAATCTGTAAAAGCCCATTCCACAAGGAATGTGGGCTCTTCTTGGGCGGCTGCCCGAGGGGTCTCGGCATTACAGCTTTGCCGAGCAGCTACTTGGTCGGGTTCAAACACTTTTGCAAAATTCTACAAGTTTGATACCCTGGCTGAGGAGGACCTTGTGTTTGCCCATTCGGTGCTGCAGAGTTATCCGCACTCTCCCGCCCGTTTGGGAGCTTTGGCATAATCCCCATGGTCCTTACGGAGTCCCCAGCATCCACTAGGACGTTGGAGAAAATAAGATTTTACTCACCGGTAAATCTATTTCTCGTAGTCCGTAGTGGATGCTGGGCGCCCGTCCCAAGTGCGGACTATCTGCAATACGTGTATATAGTTATTGCTTAATTAAGGGTTATGTTGACATCCGTTTGTTGATGCTCTGTTGTTGTTCATACTGTTAACTGGGTATGTTATCACAAGTTATACGGTTTGATTGGTGTGGCTGGTATGAGTCTTACCCTGGATTCCAAAATCCTTTCCTTGTAATGTCAGCTCTTCCGGGCACAGTTTCCTTAACTGAGGTCTGGAGGAGGGGCATAGAGGGAGGAGCCAGTGCACACCAGTAGTCCTAATTCTTTCTTGGAGTGCCCAGTCTACTGCGGAGCCCGTCTATTCCCCATGGTCCTTACGGAGTCCCCAGCATCCACTACGGACTACGAGAAATAGATTTACCGGTGAGTAAAATCTTATTTTTCCCGCATCTCATGAATTAAATGATTTCTTTGGAAAAGCTTGGGAGACTCCGGAAAAGAGACCGCAGATCCCAAAAAGAATTTATATGGCATACCCCTTCCCTAAGCAGGGAGATTTGGGAATCATCCCCCACTGTGGACAAGGCCCTGACGCGCTTGTCCAAGAAAGTGGCTCTACTGTCTGCTGACACAGCTGCCCTTAAGGACCCTGCAGATCGCAGACAAGAAACTACCTTAAAGTGTATTTATTCTCATACGGGTGCTGTGCTAAGACCGACAATTGCGTCGGCATGGGTGTGTAGCGCAATTGCAGCTTGGACAGATGAGCTGACAGATCAATTTGATAATATGGATAAGGATACTATATTCTTAACTGTAGCCCATATAAAAGACGCCGTCTTATTTGAGGGATGCTCAAAGGGACATTGGATTGCTAGCTTCTAGGGCCAATGCCATGTCTATCCATAGCGAGAAGATCCTTATGGACTCGCCAATGGACGGGTGATGCGGATTCCAAAAAACATATGGAAGTACTACCCTATAAGGGTGATGTATTGTTTGGGGATGGGCTGACTGACCTGGTTTCCACAGCTACAGCAGGTACATCAAATTTTTTACCATATATTCCCCAACAGCAAAAGAAAGTAACACCCTATCAGATGCAGTCCTTTCGGTCGCACAAGTCCAGAAGAGGTCGGGGATCCTCTTTCCTCGCCAGAGGTAAGGGCAGAGGCAAAAGAGCACCTGCTTCGGCAGGTGCCCAGGAACAAAAGTCCTCCCCGGCTGCTCCAAAACCCACAGCATGACGCTGGGGCTCCCCTGAGGGAGTCCGCACCGGTGGGGGCACGTCTTCGACTTTTCAGTCAGGCCTGGGTCAGTTCAGACCTGAATCCCTGGGTGTTGGAAATAGTTTCCCAGGGTTACAAATTGGAATTCGAGGAGGTGCCCCCGCGCCGATTTTTCAAATCGGCCCTACCAGCTTCCACATCGGAAAGGGATATAGTGTTAGCTGCAATTCAAACGCTGTGTATACAGCAAGTGATAATCAAGGTTCCCCTGCACCAGCAGGGAAGAGGTTACTACTCAACCCTATTTGTGGTCCCGAAACCGGACGGTTCGGTCAGACCTATTTTGAATCTGAAATTCCTAAACCTGTACATAAAAAGATTCAAATTCAAAATGGAATCACTCAGAGCGATAATAGCCAACATGGAGGAGGGGGAGTTTATGGTGTCTCTGGACAGAAAGGATGCGTACCTTCATGTCCCCATATATGCCCCCCATCAGGAATACCTGAGATTCGCTGTACAGGATTGTTATTACCAATTTCAGACGTTGCCATTTGGACTTTCCACGGCCCCGAGGATTTTCACCAAGATAATGGCGGAAATGATGGTGGTCCTGCGCAAGCATAGAGTCACAATTATCCCATACTTGGACGATCTCCTGATAAAAGCGAGATCAAGGGAGAAATTGCTGAGCAGTGTGGCGCTCTCTCTGAGAGTGCTCCAGCAACACGGTTGGATTCTAAATCTAGCGAAGTCACAGTTGATTCCGACAACTCGACTACCGTTCCTAGGTATGATACTGGATACGGAACAAATGAAGGTCTTCCTCCCAATATAGAGAGCCCAGGACATCCAGAACATGGTCAGAGACCTGCTAAAACCGAAAAGGTGTCAGTTCACCAATGCACTCGAGTTCTGGGAAAAATGGTGGCGGCCTACGAGGCCATTCCCTTCGGAAGGTTCCATTCAAGGACTTTTCAATGGGACCTTCTGGATAAGTGGTCCGGGTCCCATCTGCACTTACATCGGAAAATAACTCTGTCCCCAGGGGGGGCCAGTGTGTCTCTCCTGTGGTGGTTGCAAAGTGCTCACCTGCTGGAGGGTCGCAGGTTCGGAATTCAGGATTGGATCCTGGTTACCACGGACGCGAGCCTCCGAGGATGGGGAGCGGTCACACAGGGAAAAAAATTTCAGGGTCTTTGGTCAGACCAGGAGTCCTGTCTACACATCAATGTGTTGGAACTCAGGGCCATTTACAACGGCCTTCGACAAGCGGAGAGTCTTCTTCGAAACCTACCGGTTCTGATTCAATCAGACAATGTCACAGCAGTGGCTCATGTGAACCGCCAAGGCGGGACAAGAAGCAGAGTCGCGATGGCGGAAGCCCTTGTTCGCTGGGCGGAAAATCATGTAAGCGCTCTGTCGGCTGTCTTCATTCCGGGAGTGAACAACTGGAAGCAGACTTCCTCAGCAGACATGATCTCCATCCAGGAGAGTGGGGTCTTCATCAAGAAGTCTTTGCAGACATAACACGTCTTTGGGGAACTCCTCAAATAGACATGATGGCATCACGCCTCAACAAAAAGCTTCGGAGGTATTGTGCCAGGTCTCGGGACCCTCAGGCAGTGGTAGTAGATGCTCTGATAACACCGTGGCTGTTCAAATCGGTTTACGTGTTTCCTCCTCTTCCCCTCATCACAAAAGTGTTGAGGATTATAAGGCAAAGAAACGTACAGACAATACTCATTGTCCCAGACTGGCCTCGAAGGGCCTGGTACTCAGATCTACAAGAGATGCTCACAGGAGATCCCTGGCCTCTTCCTCTGAGGGAAGATCTGTTGCAACAGGGGCCCTGTGTATTTCAAGACTTACAGCGGTTACGTTTGACGGCATGGCGGTTGAACGCCGAATCATAGCGAAAAAGGGGATTCCGGAAGAGGTCATCCCTACTTTAATAAAGGCTAGGAAGGAGGTGACTGTTAAGCATTCTCACCGTATCTGGCGAAAGTATGTGTCTTGGTGTGAGACCAAGAATGCACCTACGGAAGATTTTCATCTGGGTCGTTTTCTCCACTTCTTACAGACAGGAGTGGATATGGGCCTGAAATTAGGCTCTGTTATGGTACAGATTTCGGCCCTCTCGATTTTCTTTCAGAAGGAATTGGCTTCTCTTCCAGAAGTCCAGACGTTTGTAAAGGGAGTGCTGCATATCCAGCCCCCTTTTGTGCCTCCAGTGGCACCATGGGACCTGAACGTGGTGTTGCAGTTCCTAAAATCACACTGGTTTGAACCGCGGTTGAGTTGAAATTTCTTACCTGGAAGGTGGTCATGCTGTTGGCCTTGGCATCAGCAAGGCGAGTGTCTGAATTGGCGGCTTTGTCACACAAGAGCCCCTACTTGATTTTTCATGTGGATCAAGCTGAATTGAGGACACGTCCGCAATTTTTGCTTAAAGTGGTTTCTTCATTCCATATGAATCAACCTATTGTGGTGCCTGTGGCTACAAGTGACCTGGAGGATTCCAGATCCCTGGATGTAGTCAGGGCCTTAAAGATTTATGTAGCCAGAACGGCTAAAATTAGGAAAACAGAGGCTCTGTTTGTCCTGTATGCTGCTAATAAGATTGGCGCACCTGCTTCGAAGCAGACTATTGCTCGCTGGATCTGTAATACGATTCAGCAGGCTCATTCTACGGCTGGATTGCTGGTACCGAATTCGGTTAAAGCCCATTCCACTAGGAAGGTGGGCTCTTCTTGGGCGGCTGCCCGAGGCATCTCTGCATTACAGCTTTGCCGAGCGGCGACTTGGTCGGGTTCAAACACTTTTGCTAAATTCTACAAGTTTGATACCCTGGCTGATGAGGACCTAGCGTTTGCCCAGTCGGTGCTGCAGAGTCATACGCACTCTCCCGCCCGATTGGATGCTTTGGTATAAACCCCATGGTCCTTACAGAGTCCCCAGCATCCTCTAGGACGTAAAAGAGAAAATAAGATTTTAAACCTACCGGTAAATCTATTTCTCCTAGTACGTAGAGGATGCTGGGCGCCCGTCCCAGTGCGGAAACTCTGCAAGACTTGTATATAGTTGTTGCTTACATAAGGGTTATGTTACAGTTGGAATAGGTCTTGGACCGTTACTGTTTGTTCATACTGTTAACTGGTTATGTATGTTCCAGGTTACATGGTATGATTGGTGTGGGCTGGTATGAATCTTGCCCTTGGATTGCTAAATCCTGCCTTGTATTGTCCATCTCCTCTGGGCACTGTTCTCTAACTGAGGTCTGGAGGAGGGGCATAGAGGGAGGAGCCAGTGCACACCCATAGTAAAAGTTCTTTTTAGGTGCCCTATCTCCTGCAGAGCCCGTCTATACCCCGTGGTCCTTACAGAGTCCCCAGCATCCTCTACGGACTAGGAGAAATAGATTTACCGGTAGGTTTAAAATCTTATTTTCTCAGATTTCATATAGGGTTGCACAAAATTAATCTGTAACTCTGGCTTTACAGAACTCTATGGCATTCTGGCCCAGTTCTGGTACTTCAGGGCTCCCCGCTGTATATTCACATAAACGTGCTCTTGCATAGATGATACAGATTCTGACACGGCAGACTGTGACGGGGATGTGTTGCGGGGGGCAGCATCTCATGCTAAAGGGGTGCAGTTGATGATAGAGGCTATTAAAGATGTGTTGAATATTGCTGAGCAGGTTGAGGAGGCTTACTTCACTGAAAATAAGAAAGCCTCGCTAACCTTCCCTGCGTCAAAGGAATTACATGCTGTTTTTGAAAAGGCTTGGGGAAAACAAGGATAAAAAATTCCAGATACCTAACGGTGTTCTAGTGGCATTTCCTTTCCCGGTAGAGGATATGAAAAACCTGCCTATTGTTGACGTGTCAGTATCCAGACTCTCAAAAAAGGTGTTTTTTTTTCCTGTTCCAGGATCTACTGCCTTGAAAGAGCCGACTGATCGTAAAATTGATAATACGCTCAAATCCATGTACACGGCTTCTGGGGCAGTACTACATCCCACTATTGCTGGTGCTTGGATTGCCAAAGCTATAGTTAAGTGATCAGGCATGTTACTTGAAGACTTGGATACTATGGAGAAATGTGATGTTGAATTGTTTTTACGTAACATGCAGGATTTTTGGTAGAATCCATGAAAGACCTGGGTTCCATGGCTGCGGGAATTTCTTCCATGTCTGTATCAGCTCGTCGAGGACTGGTTGTGCCAGTTGTCTGCCGATGCAGAATCTAGGAGAAGTGTGGAGACCCTACCCTACACAGGCCATGCTCTCTTTGGGGGAGCGTTAGATGCGTGGATTGCTATGGCTGGTAAGTCACCTTTTCTTCCCTCAGCTACACCTGCTCCAAAGAAACCCTTTTCTTCAGCTACATCACAGCCCTTTTGGTCTTCCAAGCCCAGAAAGGCCAAGCCGTCCAACACCTTCTTTCAGGAAGGTCGGCCCAAGTCCAAGAAACCTGTGGCTGCAGGTTCCCAGGAACAGAAACCTGCTTCAGGTACACCAAAGTCCTCCACATGACGGTGGACTGCATGCCCTGGAGGTGGGGCCAGTGGGAGCGAGACTCAGGCATTTCAGTCACGTCTGGGTGTCATCCGGCCCCTCCTCACCGGTTTTTCAGATCAGGCTTGCCAGCTCTGCTGACTGACAGGACTGTCCTGCAAGAAGCCGTCCAGAAGTTGGTAGAGGCACAGGTCATTGTGCCAGTACCACCTCATATGTAAAACAAAGGGTACTATTCGAACCGTTTGGTATCGAAACCAGATGGTTCGGTCAGGCCCATTCTGAACTTAAAAAAAAAAAAAAAAAAAACCCTTTCTGAGGGAGTTAAAGTTCAAAATGGAGTCTCTAATGGCAGTGATATCGGGCCTAGTGTCCCTGGATATCAAGGATGCGTACCTCCACATTCCAATTTGGCTGCTGCATCAAGCTTATCTTCGATTCGCACTGTTGGACTGTCATTTTCAGTTCCAGTCCCTGCCATTCGGCCTCTCCACAGCACCGAGGGTATTCACCAAGGTGATGGCGGAAATGATTCTCCTCCGCAGACAGGGGATGAACTTAATTCCATATCTGGACGATCTGATGATAAAAGCATAGTCAAAGGAGAAGCTTTTACGGTCCATAGCTCTCACGACCCAGCTTCTCGGGGGACATGGTTGGATCCTGAATCTTTCAAAATCACATTTGGAACCAACCAGGAGGTTGTCCTTTCTGGGAATGATCCTCGACACGTAAGTGAAGAGGGTGTTTCTTCCAGAGGAAAAAGCATTGGTGATACAAACAAAGGTCCAGGATGTCCTAAAGCCAACCTGGGTGTCTGTCCATCAGTGCATTCGCCTTCTGGGAAAAATGGTGGCCTCTTACGAGGCCCTGCAGTACGGGAGGTTTCACGCTCTGTCCTTCCAACTGGATCTCCTGGACAAGTGGTTGGGATCCCATCTACACATGCACCAGAGAATACGTCTGTCACCAAAGGTCAGGATTTCACTCCTTTGGTGGCTGCAACTACCTCACCTTCTGGAGGGCCGCAGGATAGGGATTCAGGGCTGGGGCGCAGTCACTCAAGGGGAAACCTTCCAAGGAAGGTGGTCAAGTCTGGAAACCGGCCTGCCGATAAACATTCTGGAACTAAGAGCAGTCTACAACAGTCTTCTCCAAGTGGCCCATCTTCTGAGAAATCGGGCCATTCAAGTGCAGTCGGACAATGTGACAACAGTGGCTTACATAAACAGACAGGGCGGAACAAAGAGCAAAGCTGCAATGTCAGAGGTAACCAGAATCATCCCCTGGGCAGAAAAACACGCGTTGGTGCTGTCGGCAATCTTCATTCCGGGAGTAGACAACTGGGAAGTAGATTTCCTCAGCAGACACTCTCCATCCAGGGGAGTGGGGTCTCCATCCGGAGGTGTTCACGGAGGTAACAGATCTGAGGCGATCGACATGATAGCCTCTCGTCTCAACAAGAAGCTTCGGCGGTATTCCAGGTCAAGGGACCCGCAAGCAGTGGCTCCGTGGGTGTTCCAGTCGGTGTACATATTTTCCTCCACTTCCTCTCATCCCAAGAGTCCTAAAGCTCATAAGGAGAACAAGGGTTCAAGCGATCCTCATTGCTCCAGACTGGCCAAGAAGGGCTTGGTACGTGGATCTACTGCAAGGAGAGCCGAGGCCTCTTCCTCCTTGGGAGGACCTGCTGCAGCAGGGGCCGTTCGTCTATCAAGACTTACCGCGACTACGTTTGTCGGCATGGAGGTTGAACGCCTGATACTAGCTCGGAAGGGCACTCCGAACAAGGTTATTATTACCCTGATACAGGCTAGGAAAGGAATAACGTATTAAAATTACCTTCGAATTTGGAAAAAATGTGTCTTGGTGTGAGTCCAAGAAATTTCCTGCAGTGGAGTTTCAACTGGGACGGTTTCTCCTCTTCCTACAAGCTGGTGTGGATATGGGCCTGAGGTTGGGATCTGTGAAGGTCCAGATTTCGGCCTTATCCATTTTCTTTCAGAAACAATTGGCTGAGGTTCAGACCTTTTTTGAAGGGAGTTCTGCACATCCAACCTCCCTTTGTGCCACCTACGGCGCCTTGGGACCTTAACGTGGTGTTGCAGTTCCTCTAATCGGACTGGTTCGAGCCTCTACAGGAGGTTGAGGTCAAATTTCTTACATCGAAGGTTGTCACGTTGTTGGCCTTAGCTTCTGCTCGATGTGTGTCTGAGTTGGGGGCTTTGTCCTGTGAAAGCCCATGCTTGATATTCCACGAAGATAGAGCTGAGCTCCGGACACATCAGCAGTTTCTTCCGAAGGTTGTGTCGGCATTTCATATCAACCAACCTATTGTGGTGCCAGTGGCTACTGACTCCTCAATTACCTCAAAGTCCTTGGATGTTGTAAGGGCTCTGAAAATCTATGTGAAGAGGACTGCTCGTCACAGAAAATCGGTCTCTCTGTCCTGGATGATCCCAAGAAGATTGGGTGTCCTGCTTCTAAGCAGACGATCTCTCCCTGGATCAGGTTCACTATCCCGCATGCGTATTCTACGGCAGGATTGTGTCTGTCAAGGCCCACTCTACTCGTACGGTGGGGTCTTCCTGAGCGGCTGCCCCGGGGTGTCTCGGCTTTACAAGTTTTCCGAGCTGCAACTTTGTCTGGGTTGAACTTGTTTGCAAAGTTCTACAAGTTCGATGCTATGACTGAACTTCAGATCATCAGAGGCCAATCAGTTCTGCAGGAGCCTCCGCGCTCTCCCTCCCGTTCTGGGAGCTTTGGTACATCCCCATGGTACTAATGTGGACCCCAGCATCCTTTAGGACGTAAGAGAAAATATGATTTTGTTTACCTACCGGTAAATCCTTTTCTTGTGGTCTGTAGAGGATGCTGGGTGCCCGCCCAGCGCTTCGTTTTCCTGCTATTGTTATTTGGTTCAGTACAACTTCGTATGATGAGGGGTCAGAAATGGAAAGGTGGGGGAGGGTACTCTGTCGCAGGGAATAAAGGCACTCATAGAAGCTATCAGAGAAGCTATAAATATCCCTGGTAAGGTGACAGAGGAGAGTGAGCAAACTTGGCAATCTTATTTTAATATGAAAAATAAATCCTCAGCCACTTTTTTAGTGTCCAAAAGAACTAAATACCCTGTTTGAAAAATGAATCCTGATAGAAATTTCAAATCCTTAAACAGTGGTTGTTATCCTTTCCTTTTCCTCCTGAGGATTGGAAAATCCACCGATAGTGGATGCATCAGTATCCAGGCTTTCACGAAAAATTGTATTTCCTGTCCCGGGTGCAGCCTCCCTAAAAGACGCAGCTGATCCAAAAATTGAGACTACACTCATATCCTTGTATACAGCTGCTGGGGTGGCCCAGAGACCTACTATATCATGTGGGTAGATAACAAGAGCCATTACCAAATAGTCGGGTAACCTGATTGAACGGTTAGACACCTTGCTTCAGGAGGAGTTATCTTGTTCCTGCAGCATATGCATGACTTTGCAAATTTTATGGTGGAAACCATAAAAGAAATTGGCTTTGTTACGGACCCCGGCCGCCCCACTCTCCGGATACACCAATCCGAGAGTAGCGCCAGCGCCGTGCGAATCTCCGCTGCCACCGGCAAAGACTTTTCAATGTATTACGGATGTTGCAGGTGTCTTTAGCTTCACCTGTAATCACCAATCTCAATATCTCATGAAAACAATAGGTAACGTGCTTGACTTGGGTTCAAGAACACAGCAGTCAGATCTAATTATATTTTTATTATAATTAAGAAATATCTTCGGGTTTACAAGGGTAACAAGATTACAAAGAATATAAGGAGTTTAGAAAAGATATACAGGTTACTAGCAGTCTCAAACAAAGAGAATAATTTCAGAAGCCTAACTTACTCAACCTCAGTTAGCCTTCTGTGTGGAGGGATCTCACAATGGAAGATATATATGGTGCATTCCCAGCTCCTGGCTGCTTCCCTCAGAAAATGAACAAAACAGTGTGTGTGTGAGGGGCAGAAATAGCCCCCTCATAGCTGCAGGCCCCCCACCCTTTCCTTAACTCTCTCAATGCTGTGTACCTGAGCAGTAAGAAACCAGATTTCATTTGGTTTCACTTTCAATAACTGTCTTCCTTTTAAGTTTCAAGAGGTCGGGTTTCTTGGCCTGGCCTGGTTTTTTGTAATGTCGTTTATAGCTTCTTAGATAAGAGCCATAAACTAACCTCTGACTCTCCCACTATACATCAGTGTCCTCTACTCCCATTTCTATGTAGTTATGGGTTAATTTAAAGGACAGTTTGGAAACCATTTTGTGTCGCAGTCTCCATTACAATATACACGTAGACATTACATACAAGTCTTATATCGCTGGATACAAATTAATTGCCCATTTGCCACAGGCTTGCTTAATGCACACTCTATGGCAGTGTCTGCACGCATAGGTCTAGGACTACGCCAGTGGACTGCGGATGCGGACTCCAGGAAAGGCGTGGAAGGCCTCCCTTTCGCAGACTAGGCCTTATTTGGAGATGAACTAGACAAATGGATCTCCAAAGCTATTGCGGGTAGGTCCACATACCTTTTTTTTTTTTTTTTTTTTTTTTTTTTCTGCAGCTCCCCCAGCTAGGAAGGCCTACTCAGGTCCCAATTTACAGTCTTTTCGGGCTGCCAAGTTTACGGGCAAGGCCAGAGGTTCTTCTACCGCCACCAGAG
This sequence comes from Pseudophryne corroboree, assembly GCF_028390025.1. Classification (NCBI taxonomy): domain Eukaryota; kingdom Metazoa; phylum Chordata; class Amphibia; order Anura; family Myobatrachidae; genus Pseudophryne; species Pseudophryne corroboree. Next base: position 376,425,756 of record NC_086448.1, on the reverse strand, counting down.
GTGCTAGAGGTAAACCACGCAAACCAGCAACTGCCGGTTCACAGGAACAGGGCTCAAGCTCTGCTTCTTCAAAACCATCAGCATGACAGTGGACCGTGATGCCTGGCAGGTGGGAGCCCAGCTAAAATTCTTAAGTCACATCTGGTCAAGTTCGTGCCAGGATGCCTGGGTCACAGCTCTTATTTCCTAGGGCTACAGACTGGAGTTCCAGGAGCTCCTACCTCACAGATTCTTCAAATCAGGCTTACCAGTTTCACAAGAGGAAAGTATAACATTACAGGACGCCATTCAAAAATTGTTCCAGTTCCACCTCATCTGCAAAACAAGGGGTACTATTCCAACTTGTTTGTAGTACTGAAACCGGACGGTTCGGTAAGACCGATTTTCTGAAGCTCAAGTAGTTGAACCTGAACTTGCGAGTGTTCAAATTCAAGATGGAGTCTCTGAGAGCGGTGATCTCTGGTCTGGAGGAGGGGTAATTCCTAGTGTCTCTGGATATCAAGAATGCGTACCTTCACATTCCGATCTGGCCGCCTCATCAGGCTTATCTACGGTTTGCACTGCAGGACTGTCACTACCAGTTCCAGGCCATGCCATTTGGTCTCCCCACAGCACCGAGGGTGTCCACCAAAGTGATGGCAGAGATGTTTCTTCTCCGCAAACAGGGAGTGAACATAATTCCGTACCTGGACGATCTTATTATAAAGACATCGTCCAGGGAGCCGTTGTTGGACAGCATTGGCCTCTCAACCAGACTACTCCTGGATCACGGGTGGATTCTGAACCTACCAATAACTCACCTAGAACCAACACAGAGGCTTCTTTTCCTGGGAATGATACTGGAAGATGGTCAAGTCAAGCAGTCATCCTTCCAAGAAACATCCTGGAATTCAGGGCTATATACAGTGCCCTTCTGCAGGCCTCATCTCTTCAGAATCAGGAGATTCAGGTCCAATCGGACAATGTGACGGCAGTAACGTACATAAACCGACAGGGCGGAACGAAAAGCAGAGCCGCAATGTCAGGTGTTGAAAATTCTACTCCTGGCAGAAAAACACGCTGTGGCGTTGTCGGCGGTCTTCATTCCTGGAGTAGACAACTAGGAAGCAGACACAATCTGCACCCGGGGGAATAGGGCCTTCACCCGGAGGTGTTCCAGTGGTTGACATGTCAGTGGGGATATCCACAAATCGACATGATGGCCTCTCAACTCAACAAGAAGGTCAAGCGGTATTGTTCCAGGTCGAGAGACCCATAAGCGGTGGCAGTAGACGCTCTGACAACTCCGTGGGTTTACCAGCTGGTGTACGTGCTTCCCCCCACTTCCTCTGATCCCAAGAATTCTTAAAAGAATAAAAAGGGAAAAGGGTCAAGCAATCCTCATTGCTCCGGACTGGCCAATAAGAGCCTGGTACGCGGATCTTCTCGATGTTGATCGAATATCCATGGCCTATACCTCTTCGCAAGGATCTTCTTCAACAGGGCCCGTTTGTCTAATAAGACTTACCGTGGCTACGTTTAACAGCATGGAAGTTGAACGGCTGATTCTAGCCAGGAGAGAGATTCCTGACAAGGTCATCCCGACTATGATCCAAGTCAGGAAGGGGGTAACTCTTGGTGTGAGAGCAGACAATATTCTGTGGTAGAATTCCATGTGGGACGTTTCCTGCTTTTTCTGCAGTCAGAAGTGGATGTCGGCATACGTCTAGGCTCTATAAAAGTCCAGATTTCGGCCTTGTCTATTTACTTTCTGAAACAATTTGCTTCTCTACCTGAGGTCCAGACGTTCTTGAAAGGTGTTTTGCACATCCAACCTCCCTTTGTGCCTTCCACGGCACCTTGGGATCTCAGTTTGGTGCTGCAGTTCCTCCAATCGGACTGGTTTGATGTAAAATACCTTACGTGGAAGACCGTCACACCGTTTGCCTTGGCTTCAGCAAGATGTGTGTTGGAGTTGGGGACGTTGTCTTACAAGAACCCCTACCTAATTTTCCATGATTACAGAGCTGATTTCAGAACTAGTCCACAATTTCTTCCTAAGGTGGTGTCACATAAACCAACCTATTGTGCTCCCGGTTGTTACGGGGACCTCTGCTACTTCAAAGTCCTTGGATGTTCTGAGGGCTTTGAAGGTGTATGTAAAGAGAACGGCTCGTCACAGGAAATCTGACTCGCTGTTTGTTTTCTATGATCCCAATAAAATTGGGTGTCCTGCTTCAAAGCAAGTCTATTGCACGCTGGCTCACTATCCAGCATACTTATTCCACAACAAGTTTGCCATGTCCAAAATCTGTTCATGCCCACTCTACTAGGTCGGTGGGTTCTTCCTGGGCGGCTGCCCAGGGTGTCTTGGCTTTACAGCTCCGCTGAGCAGCTACTTGGTCAGGTTCGAACACGTTTGCTAAGTTCTACAAGTTTGATATTTGGGCTTTGAGGGCCTTCAGTCTGGTCAATCAGTTCTGCAGGAACCTCAGCACTCGCCCACCCGGTTTGGGAGCTTTGGTACATCCCCATGGTACTAAAGGGACCCCAGTGACCTCTAGGACGTTAGAGAAAATAGGATTTTAATTACCTACAGGTAAATCCTTTTCTCGTAGTCCGTAGAGCAGGCATTCCCAACCACGGTCCTCAAGGCACACTAACAGTGCAGGTTTTAGTGATGTCCAGGCTGCAGCACCGGTGACTTAATTAGTACCTCAGTTATTTTGATTTAACCATCTGTGCTGCAGCCTGGATATCGCTAAAAACCTGCACTGTTGGTGTGCCTTGGGGAAGGGTGGGGGGGGTGTACGCAATCTCACCACTATCCTTATCTATCATTCTCTCAAAGATGTCCGTCTCCTCGGGCACAGTCTCCTAGACGGAGTCTGGTAGGAGGGGCATAGAGGGAGGAGCCAGCCCGCACTATCAAATTCTTAAAGTGCCCACGGCCCCTAGTGGACCTTTCTATACCCCATGGTACTAAATGGACCCCAGTATCCTATCCTATGAGAAAATTATTTACCGGTAGGTAACTAAAATCCTATTTTTAACAGAGCAGTAAAGTGTAATGCCCATCCCCTCCCTCACGCCGCCACCACCACCATAATGAGCAAATGTGTGGAGCCGAACCTTGCATGATGTTGGGGACATCTCCCCTAATTGAATCAGCACTGAGGTGCTGAATGATTATAGTTTTGTTTGTCATTTATGCTAGAACAGAAGGACCTCCTTCCTGCAACATTTAAAGTCCAGCTCTGTATCTACTGTTTGGGATAATTGTTTGTACATTTTTGCAATAGAGGACTCTGCATTAATTAGAATTTGCATCCCAGCCAGGAAGAGTTGCACTTGGACTATTTTTATGCACCATTCACCCAACTAGCAAATCTTTGATCCCTGAGCTGTGCCCTTTTTTTTTTTTTTCCTCCTTAGGTAACTGCAAAAGTTTCCAAATGCTGAACATACACTATAAGACTGGATCTGTTTAATATTCTCAAATGAATGTGGTGTTTTTAACTTTATGCTTATCTCCTCCTGTTTATAACTATTTGTGTTATTTCATTCCAGGGGTTGATGTGAGCATGAATACTCATCTGAAGGCTGTTAAAATGACTGTGAAAAATAGAGAGCCAGTCCAGTTGGAGACATTAAGTATTCGGGGGAATAATATCCGGTACTTCATCCTGCCAGACAGCTTACCCCTTGACACGTTACTTGTTGATGTTGAACCAAAAGTTAAATCCAAGAAGAGAGAAGCTGGTAAGTTCTAATATTTGTGTATTATTTTTCTTCAATTTAACTCCCAAGACTTTATTGTGGACTGCTATAGTGACCCTTACATACTGATCTGTAAGTGGGTCTGGTTGTGTAGTTTTGTATTTGTGGAAGGTGTTCTACCTTGAGTTGCAGCAGACACTTTGTGGGTTGTATCAATATTCATGTGAATAGAGCTTTTCAGTTTACTAGTAACTTGTGGCTTAGCAATGTCCTGGTTTCCTGGCTATTTCAAAGCATTGTCTGAATTTTAGTATTATCATGGCCCAAATAAAATGTCTGCTTTCATTATGTAGAAGATAATTAATAATGTGTTCTCATTTTGAAAGGCAACAATTTCCACCCTCCAGTAGATACTGTAGATCCTGCCACTTATTTAGTGTAGTGTCCATATTGATCCCTGCTCATGTGCAAATGCAGTATTTGTGGTGCTGTCCCTGTGTATAGCTCAACCAATCCGCACTGTGCATTTCTGCACCGCAGCTCTGCGATCTGTTGCTTACGCTACCTGCTTAGAAAAGCACCTCCCTCGTATGGCAGCCTGTTGTCAAGGAGGGAGAACTTGGTGCACATGTTTATGTATGATGAGTAATACAGTTCAAATTCAGTTATCTGTCGGACTTAATGCACTCTTTTAGCTCTATTCAGCTATTAAGTTACTGCCCGCAGCTGTACACGGTAAGGCATAAATTGAGTTAAGTGCCTGGAGCTATGCAATTAACACAAACAGTAGGCTTTTGGTAACTTCCTGGGGTGCACTTACTGTAACATGGTTGTCTGTTTGCACCATCCTGAGTTGTGACCAAAAATCTGTGTTAAGTGCACCCTCTGGGCTAACACCTGAACAATATGTAGCTGCTGGCTGGATAAACTTTTTACAGAGTTTCCATCTTGAGGGGATTTTCCAGTATTCTGCATATGCCCAGGCCCCACCACTGCACCGCCTGATTTAATTTGGTTTGAGCTGACTAGCATGAAAATGTGTTGTCTTTTCTTCCTCGCTACTTTATATGTTCAGTGGTCAAATGATAGGGGGCCTCATTCAGAGATGTATACGGACCCAATGTTACATCTCTGATGATGGGTGGACTGCACATGTCTGGGACCTGTTCCGCAAACATGCAGAACAGTTCCTGTGTGATTGTCCGCAGTGCCCCTAAGCCACAGGCTGCCAGGGCTTGAGGGTTAGCAGAGCTGACCAGCGTTCCTGAAAACTGGGTCATTCCAGCCCTGTTTTCCCAAAGTGCAGAGACCAGTCTGTCTTCCAACGCATATTTTCCTGGCCCTGGCTGAGCAGTTACAGCGGCCATTCGGCGTAAGTTGTGGCCTACTCAGATGAACACGATGGTGGTATGTTGCAGATGCTTTCAGAGGGTGTTATTATTTTTTTATTTTTATTTTTCTCAATCACTGAATCAGGCCCAGTGTTTGTAAGGCTTCTAGAACTCAGGAGTTTGCAGTCCTTTTAGTTTCCAAAGTATTGGACAGGAAGCTGTCCAATATGCACACATGGATTCATGTTGGCCTTAACAGCATCTCCTCGCATGTACACTTTGTTTTCACAGGTGTTTATGTAGCCTTAGCTTTTGTTAGAAATGCATCTTGAACAGAGACACCAACTTGTAGATAGTCCTAATTCTTTCTTTTACATATTGTACCTAATCATGCAGTAAGGTTAATATCCTTTTATGTTTTTCCTACACAGTTGCTGGCCGTGGCAGAGGGAGAGGCCGTGGTCGAGGCAGAGGACGTGGCCGAGGAAGAGGAGGACCAAGACGATAGTTTAGGAAGAGAAGCAGTAATCATATGGACAAGAATTATCTTTTTGTACAGATTTTGTTAAATTTTTAAGGGATCCTGTGTGTTCTCATCCGTATTGGGGTTTAGGAAACATTTTGTCTTTTGAATAAAACTGTTAAAAGTGAACATCTTGCTATTTCATCTTTGCGTTTTACTAGGTGTGAATAAAGACCAGATAACTTTGATTTTAGAAATTGGGAGCTAGATACTTTTTTTGCCCTAAATTCAATTACCCGCAGCACTTAACGCTGCCTGCGAGAATGTAACCCATAGCTGCAGGCATTTAGCCTGGAATTTATGGGTTACTGTGACGGACCACAGGCTGCTAATTTAATAACTGGGCGTTAAATCCGGGAGCTGCAGCTGCATGGTAAGTTTTCCCCCTCTGAGTAAAATTAGCTGACCTTTATCGCTACACTGGCTAGACCTTCTGTGGAGTTTATACAGTGTTAGACCCCATGCACTATACAGATACACCTAGCGTCTATACTCCATGAGGGGTGAGATGCCTGGTGCAACTGAGATGGTCAGAGGAGCAGTGTACGCTATATTTCTCTAACGTCCTAGTGGATGCTGGGGACTCCGTAAGGACCATGGGGAATAGACGGGCTCCGCAGGAGACAGGGCACTTTAAGAAAGAATTTGGATACTGGTGTGCTCTGGCTCCTCCCTCTATGTCCCTCCTCCAGACCTCAGTTTGAATCTGTGCTCGGACGAGCTGGGTGCTACTTAGTGAGCTCTCCTGAGCTTGCTATAAGAAAGTATTTTGTTAGGTTTTTTTATTTTCAGAGAGATCTGCTGGCAACAGACTCTCTGCAGCGTGGGACTGAGGGGAGAGAAGCAGCCCTACTCACTGAAGATAGGTCCTGCTTCTTAGGCTACTGGACACCATTAGCTCCAGAGGGATCGTACACAGGATCTCACCCTTGGTCGTCCGATCCCAGAGCCGCGCCGCCGTCCCCCTCGCAGAGCCGGAAGACAGAAGCCGGTGAAAGAAGCAAGAAGACTTCGAAATTGGCGGCAGAAGACTCCAGTCTTCACTGAAGTAGCGCACAGCACTGCAGCTGTGCGCCATTGCTCCCACATTAAACCCACATACTCCGGTCACTGTAGGGGGGGGGGGCGCCCTGGGCAGCAATTAGAGACCTCTTTGGCAAAAGTTTGCATAATATACAGTTGGGCACTGTATATGTGTATGAGCCCCCACCAAAATTGTACATGAAAGCGGGACAGAAGCCCGCCGTCGAGGGGGCGGGGCTTCTTCCTCAGCACTCACCAGCGCCATGTTTTTTCTCCACAGCAGCGCTGAGAGGAAGCTCCCCAGTCTCTCCCCTGCAGTTACACGGTAGAAGAGGGTAAAAAGAGAGGGGGGGGGGGCACGTAATTAGGCGCAAAAATCAATATAAACAGCAGCTACTGGGTTAACATTAAGTTACTGTATTATTCCTGGGTTAATAGCGCTGGGGTGTGTGCTGGCATACTCTCTCTCTGTCTCTCCAAAGGGCCTTATGGGGGAATTGTCTTCAGATGAGCATTCCCTGAGTGTGTGGTGTGTCTGTATGTGTGTCGACATGTCTGAGAGGCTCCCCTAAGGAGGAGATAGCGCAAATGTGTGAGGGTGTCTCCGTCGACAACGCCGACACCTGTTTGGATATGTGTAATTAAGTGCTAAGGTGAATTTATTGCACAAAAGATTAGAGAACAGACAGGGAAATCTACCCATGTCTGTCCCTATGTCGCAGAGACCTTCAGAGTCTCTCAATGATCACTATCCAAAATAATAGACACTGATATCGACACGGAGGTTGACTTCAGTGTCGACTACGATAATGCAAAGTTACAGCCAAAATGGCAGAAAAGTATTCAATATATGATTATTGTAATAAAAGATGACTTGCATATCACTGATGACTCATCTGTCCCCGACACAAGGGTACACATGTTTAAGGGGAAGAAAGCTGAGGTAAATTTCCCTCCTCTCATGATGAAAAAGAGCGGGAATCTCCAGACAAGAGACTGCAGTTTCCCACAAAGAATTCTCAGGCAGTATCCTTTCCCCACTAGGGCCAGGATAGGATGGGAATCTTCCCCTAGGGTGTCACGTTTGCCCAAAAGGTAGCCCTGACGTAACAGCTATTCTCAGGGATCCTGCAGATAGCGTGCACATTCTGGTACACTACCCAGACCGGCAATTGTGTCGGCATGGGTTTATAGCGCTGTGGCAGCGTGGACAGGTACCTTATCAGCAGAGATTGAGACCCTTGTGTATGTGTATGTATGTATATATATATATATATATATATATATATATATATATATATATATATATATATATATATACACACACACACACCCAAAGAGACCTGAGTATACTGGGTCCTAGAGTCAAAGCTTTGTAGATTTCTGCTTGACGTGTCCTGTAGAATATGCAATGGACAGATGATGCCGACTTAAGAGGCCTTAAGTTCTCGGACCTGGTCTCCACAGCTATAGCTGGTAATTCTGATATTTTGCCTTATATTCCTGCACAGCCTAGGAAAGCACAACATTATCAAATGCAGCCTTTCGAACAAAGAAACAAGAAAGTCCGAGGTGCGTCCTTGCTTGCCAGAGGTGGGGGCAGAGGAAAGAAGCTGCACAACACAGCTAGTTCCCAGGAACAGAAGTCCTCCCCGGCCTCTACAAAAATCCACCGCATGTCGCTGGGGCTCCACAGGCGGAGCTAGGCCCGGTGGGGGCACGCCTTCGTAAGTTCAGCCACAAGTGGGTTCACTCCCTGTTAGATCCCTGGGCAATAGATATTGTGTCTCAGGGATACAAGCTGGACTTTGAGAAGATGCCCCCTCACTGACGGCCCTGCCGGCTTCCCCCCACGAGAGGGAAACAGTGTTAACTGCAATTCACAAATTGTATCTTCAACAGGTGGTGGTCAAGGTTCCCCTCCTTCAACAAGGAGGGGGTTATTATTCGACCATGTGGTAGTCCCGAAACCGGACGGTTCGGTCAGACCCATATTGAATTTTTAAAATCCCTGAACATATACCTGAAAAGGTTCAAGTTCAAGATGGAATCGCTAAGAGCGGTCATTGCAAGCCTGAAAGGGGGAGATTTTATGGTGACTCGGGACATAAAGGATGCATACCTTCATGTCCCCATTTATCCACCTCATCAGGCGTACCTCAGAATTGCGGTACGGGATTGTCATTAACAATTTCAGACGTTGCCGTTTGGTCTCTCCACGGCCCCGAGAATGTTCACCAAGGTAATGGCGGAAATGATGGTGCTCCTGCGGAAGCAAGGTGTCACTATTATCACGTACTTGGACGATCTCATAAAAGCGAGATCAAGAGAGCAGTGGCTGAACAGCGTATCACTTTCTCTGGAAGTGTAACGGCAACACAGCTGGATTCTATATATTCCAAAGTCGCTGTTGGTTCCTACAGCTCATCTGCCTCTCCTAGGCATGATCCTAGACGCAGACCAGAAAAGGGTTTATCTCCCGATAGAGAGAGCTCAGGAGCTCGTGACACTGGTCAGGAATCTATTAAAACCAAAACAGGTGTCAGTGCATCACTGCACTCGAGTCCTGGGAAGGATGGTGGCATCATACGAGGCCATTCCTTTCGGCAGGTTTCATGCGAGGACCTTCCAATGGGACTTACTGGACAAGTGGTCCGGATCACATCTTCAGATGCATCGGTTAATCACCCTATCCCACAGGGCCAGGGTGTCTCTCCTGTGGTGGCTGCAGAGTGCTCACCTTCTCGAAGGTCGCAGATTCGGCATTCAGGACTGGGTCCTGGTGACCACGGATGCAAGCCTCCGAGGGTGGGGGGCAGTCACATAGGGAAGACATTTCCAAGGGCTGTGGTCAAGTCAGGAGACTTGCCTTAACATCAACATCCTGGAACTAAGGGCCATATACAACGCCCTACGTCAAGCGGAGTCCCTGCTTCGCGACCAACCGGTTCTGATTCAGTCAGATAATATCACCGCAGTGGCTCATGTAAACCGCCAAGGCGGCACAAGGAGCAGGGTGGCGATGGTAGAAGCCACCAGAATTCTTCGCTGGGCGGAGAATCACATAAGAGCACTGTCAGCAGTGTTCATTCCGGGAGTGGACAACTGGGAAGCAGACTTCCTCAGCAGGCACGACCTCCACCCGGGAGAGTGGGGACTTCATCAAGAAGTCTTCACGCAGATTGCAAGGCGGTGGGAACTGCCACAGGTGGACATGATGGCATCCCGCCTCAACAAAAAACTACAGAGATATTGCGCCAGGTCAAGAGACCCTCAGGCGATAGCTGTAGACGCACTAGTGACACCGTGGGTGTTCCAGTCGATTTATGTATTTCCTCCTCTTCCTCTCATACCAAAGGTGCTGAGAATCATAATAAAAAGGAAGAGTGAGAACAATACTCATTGTTCCGGATTGGCCAAGAAGGATTTGGTATCCGGATCTGCAAGAAATGCTCACAGAGGACCCATGGCCTCTGCCTCTAAGACAGGACTTGTTGCAACAGGGGCCCTGTCTGTTCCAAGACTTACCGCGGCTGCGTTTGACGGCATGGCGGTTGAACGCCGGATCCTAGCAGACAAAGGCATTCCGGATGAGGTTATTCCTACGCTGATAAAGGCTAGAAAGGACGTGACGGCTAAACATTATCACCGTATATGGCGAAAATATGTTGCTTGGTGTGAGGCCAGGAATGCCCCTACGGAGGAATTCCAGCTGGGCCGTTTCCTTCACTTCCTACATTCGGGAGTGACTTTGGGCCTGAAATTGGGTTCCATTAAGGTCCAGATTTCGGCTCTATCCATTTTCTTTCAAAAAGAACTGGCTTCTCTTCCTGAAGTTCAGACGTTTGTTAAGGGAGTGCTGCATATTCAACCCCCTTTTGTGCCTCCAGTGGCACCTTGGGATCTTAACGTGGTGTTGAGTTTCCTGAAGTCACACTGGTTTGAGCCACTCAAAACCGTGCAGTTAAAATTTCTCACGTGGAAGGTGGTCATGCTATTAGCCTTGGCTTCAGCTAGGCGTGTGTCCGCATTAGCGGCTTTGTCACATAAAAGCCCCTATCTGGTTTTCCATATGGACAGGGCAGAATTGCGGACCCGTCCACAATTTCTGCCAAAAGTGGTGTCATCCTTTCATATGAACCAACCTATTGTGGTGCTTGTGGCTACTCGTGACTTGGAGGATTCCGAGTTGCTTGATGTGGTCAGGGCTTTGAAGGTTTATGTAGCCAGAACGGCTAGGGTCAGGAAAACAGAATCTTTGTTTATCCTGTATGCTTCCAACAAGCTTGGGGCGCCTGCTTCAAAGCCAACTATTGCTCGCTGGATCTGTAACACGATTCAGCAGGCTCATTCTGCGGCTGGGTTGCCGCTGCCTAGATCAGTTAAGGCCCATTCCACAAGGAAGGTGGGCTCTTCTTGGGCGGCTGCCCGAGGGGTCTCTGCATTACAGCTTTGCCGAGAGGCTACTTGGTCAGGTTCAAACACCTTTGCAAAGTTCTACAAGTTTGATACCCTGGTTAAGGAGGACCTTGTGTTTGCTCATTCGGTGCTGCAGAGTCATCCGCACTCTCCTGCCCGTTTGGGAGCTTTGGTATAATCCCCATGGTCCTTACGGAGTCCCCAGCATCCACTAGGACGTTAGAGAAAATAAGATTTTACTTACCGGTAAATCTATTTCTCGTAGTCCGTAGTGGATGCTGGGCGCCCGTCCCAAGTGCAGACTTCTTCTGCAATGCTTGTATATAGTTATTGCTTAAATAAGGGTTATGTTATAGTTGCATCAGGGTTTATCTGATGCTCTGTGATTGTTCATACTGTTAACTGGGTAAGTTTATCACGAGTTATACAGTGTGACTGGTATGAGTCTTGCCCTGGATTCCAAAATCCTTTCAGTGTACTGTCGGCTCTTCCTGGCACAGTTTCTCTAACCGAGGTCTGGAGGAGGGACATAGAGGGAGGAGCCAGAGCACACCAGTATCCAAATTCTTTCTTAAAGTGCCCTGTCTCCTGCGGAGCCCGTCTATTCCCCATGGTCCTTACGGAGTCCCCAGCATCCACTACGGACTACGAGAAATAGATTTACCGTTAAGTAAAATCTTATTTTTATATTTTGCATATAATACGCTTTGCAGAATCTGTGAAAAGCCAGATAGTGTACTCGACGTGTGAAAAGCCAGATACAGTGTACTAGACGTTAGGCTGCGACTTTAATTACTTTTTTTACGGCTGTTTTACACGCGTGCAGAGTTACCGATTTTAAGCACATTAGAACTTTGGTGTGAGGAAAGCTGCGGCAATTCCTATTGGAGCGTTTTTCCACAGATTCGAATGCAGTTGCACACATACAAACATCACAAATTACAATAGTCTGCATACACTGACAAGTGCTTCCAGTAATTAAAATTTTTGCCAGGTTCTCTTACCCACTAAGGCGTGTCCCCTCCCTTGTGGAACTGCTTTAGGACATCCCTGATGGTTTCCTGTGGAAACCAATGTATCCTGCTGCAGAAAAGGAGATTTATGGTAGACTTACCATTGTTAAATTTCTGTGAGGTACATTGGTTCCACAGGGCGCCCACGCTGACGCACCTAGCTTCTATGGGTTTGTATGGCATTAGCCGCTGTTCCCTTCTCCTGTCGTGAGAGTGTGGTTCTGTGTGACTAACATCTGTCTTCTCTCTTGCCTGCTTGTACATTGGACTGGTTAATGATGCTGAGCTCCAAGACCTGGAGGTGGGGTTTATAGTAGAGGTCCCAATGCATCCTGGGGCAGCCTAAAGCTTTAGCCTGTTGGTGCCTCTAGATCAAGAGCAACTCTACACCCTGATGTTTTCCTGTGGAACCAATGTATCTCTCCTTTCTCTGGCTGGGCAGCAATATAAACACCTTGCCCGGCAAAATCATCACAATATATAGCCCCAGAGGCTATATATGTGATAACTACCCCTGCCAGAATCCATAAAAAAGCGGGAGAAAAGTCTGCCGAAAAAGGGGCGGGGCTATCTCCCTCAGCACACTGGCGCCATTTCTCCCTCACAGCTCCGCTGGAAGGAAGCTCCCTGGCTCTCTCCTGCAGTCTACACTACAGAAGGGTAAAAAAGAGAGGGGGGGGCACTAAATTTAGGTGCAATATACATATATAGCAGCTATAAGGGGATATAATTTAGTTAATCCCTGTATTATATAGCGCTCTGGTGTGTGCTGGCATACTCTCTCTCTGTCTCCCCAAAGGGCTTTGTGGGGTCCTGTCTCCTGTCAGAGCATTCCCTGTGTGTGTGGTGTGTCGGTACGGCTGTGTCGACATGTTTGATGAGGAGACTTATGTGGAGGCGGAGCAAATGCCTGTAAATGTGTTGTCACCCCCTGCGGGGCAGACACCTGAGTGGATGGACTTGTGGAAGGAATTACGTGAAAGTGTCGACTCCTTACATAAAAAATTTGATGACATGCCAAATGCGGGACAGCCGGCTTCTCCGCTCGTGCCTGCCCAGACGTCTCAAAGGCCATCAGGGGCTCTAAAACGCCCGCTACCTCAGATGGCAGACACAGATGTCGACACGGATACTGATACCAGTGTCGACGACGAAGAGACTAATGTTATGTCCAGTAGGGCCACTCGTTACATGATTGAGGCAATGAAAAATGTTTTACACATTTCTGATGTGACCCCAGGTACCACAAAAAAGGGTATTATGTTTGGAGAGAAAAAAACTCCCAGTAGTTTTTCCCCCTTCTGAAGAATTAAATGAAGTGTGTGAAGTAGCATAGGCTTGCCCAGATAAAAAATTGGTAATTTCTAAAAAGTTACTAATGGCGTACCCTTTCCTGCCAGAGGATAGGTCACGTTGGGAAACACCCCCTAAGGTGGATAAAGCGCTTACACGCTTATCAAAAAAGGTGGCACTACCGTCTCCGGATACGGCCGCCCTGAAGGAGCCTGCTGATAGAAAGCAGGAGGCTCTCCTGAAGGCTATATATACACACACTGGTATTATACTGAGACCAGCTATTGCTTCAGCATGGATGTGCAGTGCTGCTGCGTGGTCAGATTCCCTGTCCGAAAACATTGACACCCTAGACAGGGACACTATATTGCTAAACATAGAGCATATTAAAGACGCTGTCTTATACATGAGAGATGCACAGAGGGATATTTGCCGGCTGGAATCTAAAATAAGTGCACTGTCCATTTCTGCCAGGAGAGGGTTATGGACTCGGCAGTGGACAGGTGATGCAGATTCTAAAAGGCACATGGAAGTTTTGCCTTATAAGTGTGAGGAGTTGTTCGGGGATGGTCTTTCAGACCTAGTGTCCACAGCAACGGCTGGGAAGTCAGCATTTTTACCACATGTCCCCTCACAACCAAAGAAAGTACCGTATTATCAGGTACCGTCCTTTCGTCCCCAAAAGAGCAGGCGGGGTAGAGGCGCGTCCTTTCTGCCCAGAGGCAGAGGTAGGGGAAAAAAGCTGCAGCATACAGCCAGTTCCCAGGAACAAAAGTCCTCCCCCGCTTCTTCTTCTAAGTCCGCCGCATGACGCTGGGGCTCAACAGGCGGAGCCAGGTACGGTGGGGGCCCGTCTCAAAAACTTCAGCAATCAGTGGGCTCGCTCACAAGTAGATCCCTGGATCCTTCAAGTGGTATCTCAGGGGTACAGGCTGGCATTCGAGACATTTCCCCCCCGCCGTTTCCTCAAATCTGCCTTGCCAACAACTCCCTCAGGCAGGGAGGCTGTGATAGAGGCAATTCACAAGCTGTATTCCCAGCAGGTGCCCCTACTTCAACAAGGACGGGGTTACTATTCCACAATGTTTGTGGTACCGAAACCGGACGGTTCGGTGAGACCCATTTTAAATTTGAAATCTTTGAACACATATATAAAAAAAATTCAAGTTCAAGATGGAATCGCTCAGGGCGGTTATTGCAAGCCTGGAAGAGGGGGATTACATGGTATCACTGGACATCAAGGATGCTTACCTGCATGTCCCCATTTACCATCCTCACCAGGAGTACCTCAGATTTGTGGTACAGGATTGTCATTACCAATTCCAGACGTTGCTGTTCGGCCTGTCCACGGCACCGATGGTATTTACCAAGGTAAAGGCCGAAATGATGATACTCCTTCGAAAAAAGGGAGTTTTAATTATCCCATACTTGGACGATCTCCTGATAAAGGCGAGGACCAGAAAGCAGTTGTTGGTCGGGGTAGCACTATCTCGGGAAGTGCTACAACAGCACGGCTGGATTCTAAACATTCCAAAGTCACAGCTGGTTCCTGCCACATGTCTACTGTTCCTGGGGATGATTCTGGACACAGTCCAGAAAAAAGTGTTTCTCCCAGAGGAAAAAGCCAAGGAGCTGTCATCTCTAGTCAGAGGCCTCCTGAAACCAAAACAGGTGTCGGTGCATCACTGCACGCGAGTCCTGGGAAAGATGGTAGCTTCCTACGAAGCAATTCCATTCGGCAGGTTCCATGCCAGAACCTTTCAGTGGGACCTGTTGGACCAATGGTCCGGATCGCATCTTCAAATGCATCGGCTGATAACCCTGTCTCCACGGACCAGGGTGTCTCTGCTGTGGTGGCTGCAGAGTGCTCATCTCAGAGAGGGCCGCAGATTCGGCATACAGGACTGGGTCCTTGTGACCACGGATGCCAGCCTTCGAGGCTGGGGGGCAGTCACACAGGGAAGAAACTTCCAAGGACTATGGTCAAGTCAGGAGACTTCCCTACACATAAATGTTCTGGAACTAAGGGCAATTTACAATGCCCTAAGTCAGGCAAAACCCCTGCTTCAAAACCAGCCGGTACTGATCCAGTCAGACAACATCACGGCGGTCGCCCATGTAAACCGACAGGGCGGCACGAGAAGCAGGACAGCGATGGCAGAAGCCACAAGGATTCTCCGATGGGCGGAAAATCACGTGTTAGCACTGTCAGCAGTGTTCATTCCGGGAGTGGACAACTGGGAAGCAGACTTCCTCAGCAGGCACGACCTCCACCCGGGAGAGTGGGGACTTCATCCAGAAGTCTTTCAAATGATTGTAAACCGTTGGGAAAGGCCACAGGTGGACATGATGGCGTCCCGCCTAAACAAAAAGCTAGAAAAGTATTGCGCCAGGTCAAGAAACCCGCAGGCGATAGCTGTGGACGCTCTAGTGACACCGTGGGTGTACCGGTCGGTTTATGTGTTCCCTCCTCTTCCTCATACCAAAGGTGCTGAGGATAATAAGGAGAAGAGAAGTAAGAACTATACTCAGTGTTCCAGATTGGCCAAGAAGAGCTTGGTACCCGGAACTTCAAGAAATGATCTCAGAGGACCCATGGCCTCTGCCGCTCAGACAGGACCTGCTGCAGCAGGGGCCCTGTCTGTTCCAAGACTTACCACGGCTGCGTTTGACGGCATGGCGGTTGAACACCGGATCCTGAAGGAAAAGGGCATTCCGGAGGAAGTCATTCCTACGCTGATTAAAGCTAGGAAAGAAGTAACCGCAAACCATTATCACCGCATATGGCGAAAATATGTTGCGTGGTGTGAGGCCAGGAAGGCTCCAACGGAAGAATTTCAGCTGGGTCGTTTCCTGCACTTTCTACAGTCAGGGGTGACTATGGGCCTAAAATTAGGTTCCATTAAGGTCCAGATTTCGGCTCTATCGATTTTCTTCCAGAAAGAACTGGCTTCACTACCTGAAGTTCAAACTTTTGTTAAGGGAGTGCTGCATATTCAGCCCCCTTTTGTGCCTCCAGTGGCACCTTGGGATCTCAACGTGGTGTTGGATTTCCTAAAGTCACATTGGTTTGAGCCACTTGAGACCGTGGATTTGAAATATCTCACGTGGAAAGTGGTCATGTTGTTGGCCTTGGCTTCGGCCAGGCTTGTATCAGAATTGGCGGCTTTGTCATGTAAAAGCCCTTATCTGATTTTCCATATGGATAGGGCAGAATTGAGGACTCGTCCCCAGTTTCTCCCTAAGGTGGTATCAGCTTTTCACTTGAACCAACCTATTGTTGTGCCTGCGGCTACTAGGGACTCGGAGGACTCCAAGTTACTGGACGTAGTCAGGGCCTTGAAAATGTATGTTTCCAGGACGGCTGGAGTCAGGAAGACTGACTCGCTATTTATCCTGTATGCACCCAACAAACTGGGTGCTCCTGCTTCGAAGCAGACTATTGCTTGCTGGATTTGTAGCACAATTCAGCTTGCGCATTCTGTGGCTGGCCTGCCGCAGCCTAAATCTGTAAAAGCCCATTCCACGAGGAAGGTGGGCTCTTCTTGGGCGGCTGCCCGAGGGGTCTCGGCTTTACAACTTTGCCGAGCTGCTACTTGGTCAGGGGCAAACACCTTTGCAAAATTCTACAAATTTGATACCCTGGCTGAGGAGGACCTTGAGTTCTCTCATTCGGTGCTGCAGAGTCATCCGCACTCTCCCGCCCGTTTGGGAGCTTTGGTATAATCCCCATGGTCCTTACGGAGTCCCAGCATCCACTTAGGACGTTAGAGAAAATAAGATTTTACTCACCGGTAAATCTATTTCTCGTAGTCCGTAGTGGATGCTGGGCGCCCGTCCCAAGTGCGGACTGTCTGCAATGCTTGTATATAGTTATTGTTACCTAAAGGGTTATTGTTGAGCCATCTGTTGAGAGGCTCTGTTATGTTCATACTGTTAACTGGGTATAATATCACGAGTTATACGGTGTGATTGGTGTGGCTGGTATGAGTCTTACCCGGGATTCAAAATCCTTCCTTATTGTGTCAGCTCTTCCGGGCACAGTATCCTAACTGAGGTTTGGAGGAGGGTCATAGTGGGAGGAGCCAGTGCACACCAGTTAGTCCTAAAGCTTTCTTAGTTGTGCCTAGTCTCCTGCGGAGCCGCTATTCCCCTTGGTCCTTACGGAGTCCCAGCATCCACTACGGACTACGAGAAATAGATTTACCGGTGAGTAAAATCTTATTTTTATAGACTTACTGTTTTGGTTTTTTGAGCGACTTCTCTTAACAGCGTCTTAAACGCATATTAGAAAGAGTCGCTCCAACAACTCCCCACCGGGTCGCAACAATGCTTACCTTCGGGTATCAGTGCTGTCTCGACGGGCGTCTGTGTCGGATGTTCTAGCAGGTCCTGCAGACGTAACCAGGATGTGGCCGGAGCATGGGGAGACGGTGAGTCTATGGACTTCCTCTTGCTAGAGGGGTCAGGACACAGCTACACTGATTTGGTGGAGACTACAAACAGTGTGTTGATGCGCCGAACATCCCGGTGTGACAGCGCTACGCTCTGGGGATCATAGGCGCCAGGACTAGGTGAGGCCGCGATCCTGGGAGTTTAAGTCAACAGGGGGTTTCAGACGCTCTCCTGGCCGTCCTTCCTCCGAGTTCATGGCCAGTTCCCGCGTGTCTCTCGTTTCATGAACTGAATGACCTCACTTCCGGCTCAGACGCTACCACAAGGGTACTCGGTCGCAGCTTAGACGCTGCGGTTGTGTACACTGGTGATAAAACCCGCCAGACCGAGTCGCAGGCCTTAGCGTCTGCATACACAGGGAAATCGCTCAGCGTCCGTGTCCGTCAGTGAGCGTCCGTGTCCGTTATCAGTTACCAAGAGCGGCAGTGTACACCAGTAGCGTCTGAATCCACTCAGCGTCTTACGAGTGTATTTGCTTGGATATGGAAGTGTGGTGAGTCTCCCTGTATCCCGCTCTCTGGAGGCAGGGTATACAGTACTAAAAATTCCTTCTACTTTTTAGTATGCATTGTTAATTTTTTAGTACCTATTGCATATGAGACCTTTATATTACTGTGTTTTCTGCATGTTATGTTGAAATTAGAACCAGTTAAAACAGAAGTACAATTTTCCTACTTATGTATAAGTTGTTATGGAGGTTGTATTCTCATATGACAATGTCTAATGCTTTAACATGTGACTGACTGCTAGTATGTGTGCTGACTTTTCTGTGTAATGTCAGTCCTGTTCTGACCCTCAAATCAGGTGCACTGTGGTCAGATTGATTTCACCTCTATAACTTGATTATAGGGTGTTTTTCAGTCACAAAATTGTGTAATCAATATCAGATAAAATGTCTGTGAGCGGCAAAAGTGATGAGGAGAATTTGTCAAGCACTCCCATAGCCCTAACATGCTTATCTTGTAAGTCAGGGGTAATTGATATGAATCAATTGGTCACTTATGAGGGTTTGTGTGCAAACTGTTTCGCTTTTCAGAGAAGTAAAAGACAGGAGTTGGTTCAACCACCAACAGAGCCACCATGGAATATGTTTGCAAAGAATCTGTCCTCTATTGTGGACAAGTTGGCTCCAGTAGCACCACCTCAGGGGTTAGGTTACACTATGAACCCATACATGCAGCTCCCTTCCTATGGCCTGGTTCCAGTAGCCTCTACTAGCAACCAAGAGACAGATAAGACTAAGACAGATACGTCTATGTGGCAGACTACACAAGATGATACAACGGATGATGATACAGTAGGCTCGACTCCGTATGATGATCAGTCGCAGAGTTTTAGTTCAGATGATGTTGCTGAACTTATTAATGGTGTAAAGGCTGTTCTCTCGTTGGAAGAGCCAGCCAAGACAGTGTTAAAAACTAAAGCACCTGTATTTAAACAAACAAAGTCAGTGAAAGCTGTATTCCCAGCGTCAGATGAGCTGACGGAAATGATGATGGATGAGTCTTGGGTGGCGCCCAGTAAAAAGTACAAGATTCCTAAAAGATGGGATTCTTATTATCCATTTCCAGCTGTGGATTGTTCAAAAAGAGAAGTTCCTCCGAAAGTAGATGCACATGTTCTGCGACTCGTGCATAAATCTGCTTTACCACTGTCTACCTCACTAAATGATGTCACAGACAGAAGGGTAGATAGCCTTTTGAAAAATATATTTTCTCTAGTAGGAGCAGTGGTAAGACCTGCTATGGCTTCGGCCTATGGAACCGGGAGACTACATGGTATCTCTGGATGTACGGGTTGCTTACCTACATGTGCCTATAGCACTGTCACATCAGTGTTACCTCAGGTTTGCCATCCTCCAGGAACATTTCCAGTTCCAAGCTCTGCCTTACGGGCTAGCTACAGCACCCAGGGTGTTTACCAAGATCATGGTGGTTATGGCAGCTTGTCTGCGCAAACAAGGGATAAGAATATTTCCATACCTAGATGACCTATTAATCTTAGCACAGTCGCAAGATTTACTGTTGAGCCATCTCCAACAGACAATAGTTTGTTTACAGAGACACGGGTGGCTCATAAATTGGGAGAAGTCGTCCCTGAATCCGTCACGGCGGATGGTTCATTTGGGGGCCATATTGGATTCAGACCTACAGAAGGTTCTCTTGCCAGAGAAAAAGATAGTCAAAGTGCAGGTCATGGCTCAGGAAGCGTTGCAAGCCCAGACAATGTCAGTCCATGCAGCAATGCGACTGTTGGGTCTGATGGTATCAACTTTCGACATGGTGGAATATGCGCAATTCCACTCCAGACCATTGCAGCACCTGATTTTGACCAAATGGAACGGAAATCATCAAACGATAAAGAAGCAGATGATAAAGATTCCACTAAATGTAAAAAGGTCTCTAGCGTGGTGGCTACAGACAGACCATTTAAACAAGGGGAGACCCTTTTGGATAAAAGAGTGGCAAGTCCTGACGACAGATGCCAGCCTGCAAGGCTGGGGGGCGGTACTCGGAAGCCTATGGTTCCAGGGAAAATGGACCGCAAGGGAAAGTCGCCTGCCGATAAATCTGTTAGAAATAAGAGCCATTTACTTGGCTCTAGTTCAGGCAAAGGACAATCTACAAGGAAGACCAGTCCAGATCCGCTCAGACAATGCGACGGCAGTAGCATGCCTCAATCATCAAGGAGGAACTCACAGCAAGAGTCTGATGGAGGAAGTAACTCCCATTCTAAAATGGGCAGAACTCCATCTCCCGGCATTGTCAGCAGTATTTGTCCCGGGTGTACTAAATTGGGAAGCGGATTTTCTCAGTCGGCACACCATTCAGGAAACCGAATGGGCACTACACCCAGAAGTGTTTCAGACACTGGTGAACAGATGGGGTCTACCGGAGATAGACTTTATGGCGTCTCGTCTAAACAACAAAGTTCCGAGGTACAGATCAAGAACAAGGGACCCAGGAGCGGTCCTGGTAGACGAACTGTCAGTAGAATGGAGGTTTCAGCTGGCATATCTGTTCCCTCCAATATCTCTGTTACCCAGAGTAGTGAGAAAGATAAAGCAGGCAAAAGGAGCAATCATTCTAATAGCTCCAGCTTGGCCAAGAAGGCATTGGTACACAGATCTGTTGAGAATGTCCATGGAAGCACCTATACTGCTCCCTCAACGTCCAGATCTGTTAATGCAGGGTCCTTGTTATCACAGTCATCTGGATCGCCTATCTTTGACGGCGTGGCGGTTGAAACCTCTATCTTAGAGGCTAAAGGATTTTCGAAACAAGTAATCCAAACCATGCTTAGAGCAAGAAAGCCTTCTTTGGCTCGTGTGTATCATAGAATATGGCAAGCCTATATTCACTGGTGTACTGGAAAAAATTACAATCCGAGATCTTTTAAAGTAGCTAGGATTTTGGATTTCCTTCAGGCAGGATTGGATAAAGGGTTGAAGGTTGCCTCCTTGAGGGTGCAAGTCTCAGCGTTGACTGTATGGTTTCAGCAGAAGATTGCTGACCTACAGGATGTACGTACGTTTTTCCAAGGAGTAGTACATATTCAACCTCCATTTGTTCCTCCTGCAGCTCCCTGGGATTTGAATTTAGTTCTTAAATTTCTCCAGGGTCCTCTGTTTGAACCACTTGAGAGAGCAGATCTTAAGTGGTTAATGGTTAAAGTTCTTTTTTTACTGGCAATGGCGTCAGCCAGAAGAGTGTCAGATTTAGGAGCATTATCGTGTAAGTCTCCTTTCCTAAGTTTTTTTTTCCAGACAGAGCAGTTCTCAGAACGAGATCTAGCTATCTTCCAAAGGTGGTATCAAAGTTTCATCTGAATGAAGAAATTGTAGTCCCAGCTTTTCAGGTATCGGGACTATCTGCTGGAGAAGCGTCGCTGGACGTGGTCCGAGCTTTGAGAATCTACATAGATCGTACTAGTGCCATCAGGAAAACGGATTCTCTCTTCATCCTATATGGATTCCATAGAAGAGGATGGCCTGCTAGTAAACAGACGCTGGCGAGATGGCTTCGAATGGTAATATCAGAAGCTTATTCTCATGCAGATCTCCCTAGTCCGGCTAATGTCTCTGCACACTCTACACGTAAGGTAGGTCATTCTTGGGCAGCGCAGCAGGGTGCATCAGCAGAACAGATATGTAGGGCAGCCACATGGTCTTCCATAAACACATTCATCAGACATTATGCCTTGGATACTTTTGCCTCTCATGACGCACACTTCGGGCGAAAGGTCCTCCTGTGCAATCAGGAGCGTCCCCACCACTAAAATGGCTTTGGGAATCCCAATGTTATCCTGTGGATAATCCTGTGGACCCAGCCAGAGAAATATACGTTATGGTAAGAACTTACCGTTCATAACGTGATTTCTCTTATGTCCACAGGTATCCACAGGGATCCCACCCCGACGCATCTGATTTGAGGATCTAGACAATCACTAAAACCTCTTCCTTCTTGTATGGAAGGGTGTGCATGTGTGTTCTTATCGCCTGTACAGGTCTCTACCTAATGTTCCTGCCTAAAATCGCTGTGGAAAGAACTGATCTGACTGAGTCAGTGGGCGGGACTATATAGGGGAGGCCCCAATGCATCCTGGGAGGCCAGAAAGCTTGTGACCGTGTTAGTGCCATTTTCGCTGTCGCTCGACAATATCCCAATGTTATCCTGTGGATACCTGTGGACATAAGAGAAATCACGTTATCAACGGTAAGTTCTTACCATAACATATATTTTTTGCATATAGCACACACATGTACTAAGCCTTAAAAAGTGATAAAGTGTCGGCGCCTAACTGCCATGTCGCAGGTCCTGTTTGAAAAACTACAGGTAGGAGCTGGTTGATTGGTAGTTTATCAATCTCCATGTTATACATTTTCAAGGCTTAGTACATCTGTCCCTTTGAGGGAAAAGCAGTGCAGCAGTTGTCCATGACCTGGCGCGCCAATGTGCTATTTGGCATGATCTGAACAAAACAAATGTTTGCTTGCACATCTGTAGCATGTCTTATGTGACAATGGGGCAGATGTATTAACCTGGAGAAGGCATAAGGAAGTGATAAACTAGTGATAAAGCAGTGTTAAGTGCAAGGTGATAATGCACCAACCAATCTGCTCCTAACTTTTAATTTACATATGGGAGCTGATTGGCTTATGTGTTTATCACCTTGCACTTATCACTGCTTTATCACTTCCTTATGCCTTCTCCAGGCCCCAATGAGAACAAAAAAAACTGGATCCCATGATGCACTTGATCAATCGAATGCTAGTTTCTCATACGTCCTAGAGGATGCTGGGGTCCACTTCAGTACCATGGGGTATAGACTGTTCTGCGGGAGCCATGAGCACGTTAAGACTTTTTCAGAGTGTGAATGGGCTCCCCCCTCTATGCCCCTCCTCCAGACCTCAGTTTAGAAAATGTTCCCAGGTAGACTGGTCGCACTCTAGTGGAGCCTACGGAGTTTCACTAAAAAAAGACTGTTAGGTTTTTTATTTTCAGGGAGGCTGCTGGCAACAGTCCCACTGCTTCGTGGGACTTAGGGGGAAGAAGTAGGAACCAACTTCCTGAATAGTTTCATGGCTCTGCTTCTTGCTGACAGGACACCATTGGCTCCTCAAGGGTACTGAACACTAGCTGCGGCTATGCGCTCACTCCCATGGCACGCCATCCACCCCCCCCCCCTTCAGAGTCAGAAGACAGGTGAGTGTACAGAAGAGGATCTTCAGTCATCGTGATGGCTAAAAGGTACCGCGCAGCGGGTGGGAACGCTGCGCTACCATGCTACCCATTACACAGGCACAGCAGGGTGCAGGGCGTGGGGGGGTTGCCCTGGGCATCATGAAACCTACTCAAAACTGGCTAAAGGGTCACATAAGATGCTGAGGCACAGTCCTAGCCCCACCAGGATAAAAAATAGTGTGGAAAACTCTGAGGAGAAACTCGCCACTACGGGAGCGGGGCTTCCTCCTCAGTCAGCCAGCACACTGCTCAGCGCCATTTTCTCCAAGGCAGGCTGCAGGGGAAGAAATGTTGGTCCTCCTCCACTTCTGAAACAAGTATCAGGGTGACAAAAAGGGGGGGGGGGGGGGCGCAGAGTGTATTGGTGCTCAATTAATACAATTTGGCAGTGTAATAAGCGCTAAAAGTCTCTGTAGACATTTTACATGCACAGGGATTTTAGTCACTGGCGCTGAGTTGCGAACTGGCAAGTCCTTCTGTGTCCTGACAGATTTTCTTTTTTTAAATTCAATACTTTTTTTATTGATTTTCAGATTTTCACTAAAATACAAAAAACAAAAACAAAAAGCAAACATAAACAAAACAAAACAACCCCGATTCAGGGAATACGCAGATTCCCAGTTCAATTAGGGTTCAACTAACACAGTAAAACAAGTGCAGGCTTAAATTCCGAGACATAGATTATAAATTAGAATTAATATCGCACGTTAGCATGGATCTTACAGAGCAATGTATATTGTACATAGTCGTCTATGGCAACACAACATAATCAATAATCAGATCACACAGCAGCAACATTGGCAAAGGAATGGCCGACCGCGGGCGCCAGGGGACCACATAGACAAAGAGAGGCAGCTCACCTGATGTAGATCTAGAATTACACACCCAGTCCAACCCCCCGATGCATGTCTCAATTTCCACTCAGCCAGACACGGAGCCCTCAGTAGCGGGTGCTCAGACATTGTGGATTCCAGAGCGCGGAGACTCAAGCCATCTACCCCACAGGTCCTGATATTTGTTTCCCGCTTTTCTAGCTAAGTATACATATTTCTCATGAGAGGCCGTATCATTTACAAGTGAGACCTAGGATCGCATTGTGGGCGCATCTTTGGCTAGCCAAAGCCTGGCGATACACACCTTGGCCAGGCCGCACAGATTGATTACATATCTTTTGGCAGGGGGGTCCAGGGCATCCTCCTCCACAGCAGATAACACACATGTCGTCGGGGAGCATATTGACGAGGGAATACCCGTTGACACCAGGGCGTCAATAACACCCGACCAGAATACGGCTACCTTGGGGCATAGCCAGATAATGTGCCAAAAGTCTGCATCCAGGCTATCGCACTTAGGACACCTGGAGGAGTGGGTACCCCCCATATGTCGCAAGCACACTGGTGTCATGTAAACTCTGTGTATGATAAACAGTTGGATTTGTTGATATCTAGTGGTGGTAGTGGATAATCGGGGAGAACATAAAGCACCCTCCCAGATCTCATCAGAGATGGCACCCAAGTCAGATTCCCACTTGTTCCTGAGAAGGGACAACGGGTCAGAATAGAGAGATCGAAGCATGCTTGTATAAATGTTGGACACCAGATGTCCACTTCCCAGGGACTGCAGGAGAGACTTGACCGGGGAGTCAGCAATCATTGGAGGAGTTTCGGGAAATTGTGCGTTAAGTGCATGTCTCAGCTGCAGGTATCGGTAAAAATGAGAAGAGGGTACACTACAGTCCTGTTGAAGCAGCAGGAAGGATTTCAGTATACCATCGTTATACAGGTGGCCCAGGGATGTCACCCCCCACCTCCCCCACACCGCCCCAACCCGCAGCAAAGCCAATTCTGGGAAGCCAAAGGCGTTGTCCAGAGGGGTATCCGGGTCAATACCTTGGCCTAATAGGATAACATGTACCTGTTTCCATACAAGGACAGCCTGTTTTAGTATAGGGGTCTTGGACAAGTTAGGGTTCCCACAGAGAAGCAACTGTAATGGAGTGCCGTCAGGGTAGACCTGTAAAAGCATTTGGGAGTGTATAGTGAGACCATCTGGGGCATTCACCCACTCCCATATATGTGCCAACTGTGCGGCATAATAGTAAAATCGAAATATAGGGAGAGCTAAGCCTCCCAGCACTTTCGGCCTGGACAGAACGTCAAGTCTCAACCGCGCTCTCCTGCTGGCCCATATTAAAGAAGAGAGCAAACCGTCAATCTGTCTAAATGTCTTCAAGTTAATATATATAGGGGATTGCTGCAGGACATATAGGAGTTTAGGTAAATATACCATTTTGACCAAATTGACCCTACCAGTAACAGTCAGGGGCAGAGTCCCCCAAATCTTGACCTTCGAACGAAGATATACCATCTGCGGCAAGACATTAAGGGAAACATAGGAACAAGGGTCATTTGATACCCATATACCCAGGTATTTAAAAGAATCTACCCATTTAAGGGGGGTATGAATCACTGGGACCACCGAGACCGGGCCTCTAAGGGGAGTAATGGTGGATTTATCCCAGTTAATTTTGAGCCCCGGAGAAGCGACCGTAGTCGGTTATTAAGTCAAGGAGTTTAGGTAGGGAGGAAACGTAATCATCCACAAAAAGCAGTAGGTCATCAGCGTATAGCGCTATCCTGTCCTCTCTTGCGCCCACCCTAATACCCACAATATCTTGAGTTGCTCTAATCAAACATGCCAGTGGCTCAATAGCAATGGCAAACAAAGTCGGGGACAGAGGGCAGCCCTGCCTCGTTCCCCTGGATAGGGGGAAGGAGTCCGAAACAAACCCATTCACTGAGACTCTAGCCATGGGCAGAAAATACAATAATTTAACATAACTGATAAAGTTGGGGCCCACGCCAAACCTACCCATAGCCTCCCAGAGGAAGGCCCACTCCACCGAGTCAAAGGCCTTTACGGCATCTAAGGAGGCTATAACGGCAGAGCAGTCCTCCCCCCGAGAAACCTGCAAATGAGTAAACAGGCGCCTCAAATTCACAGCGGTGGATTTGCCAGGCATGAAGCCCGTTTGGTCAGGGTGAATAATTTGGGAGATAACCCGGTTAAGTCTGGAAGACAGGACCTTGGCTAAAATTTTAATATCCGTGGGCAACAGGGAAATAGGACGGTAGGATTCAACCCTCCTGGGGTCCTTATCTGGCTTGGGAATCACTATAATCAAAGCCTCCGACATAGACGGGGGAAGCGCGCCCTGGGCAAAAATTTAATTGAATAACTTAAGCAATTGAGGGGCAAAAATGTTTGTGTGCTTCTTATACAGTTCTGGTGGGATGCCATCAAGGCCAGGGGCCTTACCATCGGGGGAGGCAGAGATCGCAATCTCAATCTCCTCCAACGACAAAGGAGCATCGAGGAGAGCCCTGACATCACTGGAGATACGGGGCAAGTCGACTCCATCCAAGTAATCACACAGTTCTAGTGAGGAACAGGTCAATTTGGAACTATAGAGTGCCTGATAGAATGAAACAAATCCGCCACGATCTGAGGGGTACGGTCCAATACAGACCCAGCCGAGTCCAAAATCTCCACCACAGTATGAGAGGAGCGGTCACCCCTTGCAAGATTGGCCAAATAAGAACCTGGTCTATCCCCAGTAGCATATTGGACATGCGAGGAGAAGAGAAGTCTGTGCTGGGTTTTCCCCCACAGGTATTCCCTCCATTCACCCTGTGCATGGAGCCACACCAACCTAGAGGCGTCCAAGCCATCGCGCACGTACGTCGTCTCTGAAGCAGCCACCCGGGCCTCCAATTCAGATTCACGTTTTCCAAAGGAGGATTTAAGACTCCCTACCCGTTTAATCAATGTTCCTCTCAAAAAAGCCTTGAAAGTGTCCCACAGCAGAGACACATCCGAGGCTTCGTCATGCATAACAAAGAATTCTAACCAGCTTGCCTCCAAGTCGGATCCCTCACCCATATGCGTCAGCCAAAAGGGATTAAATTTCCACATTGCTTGGCCTCGCTGACAGTTCAAATCAATATGTAACGATATAGGGGAGTGATCCGAAATACCTCTAGTCTCATATCTGACATTTTGAACCTTGGGCAAAAGCTCCCGGGACAAAAGAGCCAAATCTATCCTAGAGAAGGAAGAGTGAGAGCTTGAAAAACAGGAGTACTGCCTCAAATCGGGATACTTCAATCTCCAGGGGTCAACCAGACCCAACTCCGAAACAGTGTCTGCAAATGGGGAACGCTTGGGCTGTGGGTTGGAGGATGCCGTGGACAACCTATCCAACTCGTGGTTCAAAACGTTGTTGAAGTCCCCCATACAGATAACAGCTACCTCAGGGGATACAGCCATAAAGGCAGATGCTTTTTAAAGGACTTCATGCGAGTATGGAGGAGGAACATACATAGCCAGCAATAGTAGGGGGACGGAGTTAATTTTGCACTTGAGAAATACATGTCCTGACAGATTTTACTGTGGGTCTGTCCCCTATAAGCCCCGGAGTGTCTGTGGTGTGTTTGTGCACGTGTGTGGCATGTCTGAGGCAGGGAGCTCTTCCTCTGAGGGAGCCATTTTAGGGACACAGAGTTGTAATGTGGTGGCGCAGCCAGCACACCATGAGCCTGAATGGGTGAAAGAATTATGTGATAGTGTGAATCATATCAGTAAGAGATTGGATAAGTCTGAGTCTCATGCAGAAACCTGGAGAAAATCCGTGGAAGATGTGATTTTTAGTGGTTCTGTTTTTTCATCCACAGGGTATCCTTCTGGGTCCCATAAAAGGTAATTTGCACAAATAGTACACACTGATACAGACTCTGATTCCTATGTTGACACTAGTGATTCCAGGGAAATAGATCCAAAATTGGCAAAAAACATTCAATACATGATTGTGGCTATAAATGAGGTATTAGAAGTTACGGAGCCCCCTCCTTTACCTCAGGAGAAGGCTTACTTTTGTAAAGAAAAGAAACTTAAGGTAACTTTTCCTCCATCTCACGAACTGAACAGTTTATTTGAGGGAATTCAGGTAGCGTACCCTTTCCCTGCAGAGGACAGGAAATGGTGGGAGTCGCCCCCTGTTCTCCCTGCGCCTGGGACGGCTTCACTGAAAGAGCCGGCTGACTGCAAGTTAGAGAATATGTTGAAATCTATGTGGCCAATGGGACATTACTAAGACCTACCATTGCCTGTGCGTGGGTGAGTAATGCTATTGAAAAGTGGTCAGAAAACTTGTCATCGGAAATTGACACAATAGATAGAGACGAGGTACTCCTAACTTTAGGTCATATCAAAGACACTGCTGCGTATATGTTAGAAGCCATGAGGGATATTGGTCTTTTGAGATCAAAAGCAGCTACAATGGCGATCTCAGCACGGAGGGTGTTGTGCATTCGCCAATGGAATGCTGACGCAGATTCCAAAAGGAATATGGAGGCTCTCCCGTACAAAGTTGAGGCCTTGTTTGGAGATGGGCTGGATGCTTTAGTTTCTGCGGCTACCGCAGGTAAGTCGACATTCTTGCCTAATGCTCCTGCACCGGCAAAAAAAGACAAATCACTCTCAGATGCAGTCCTTTCGGCCGAATAGATACAAACAGGGTAAAGGTTCTTTGTGGGTAGAGGAAGGGGAAAAGGAAAAAAGCCCACAGTGTCTCCAGGATCACAGGAGCAGACATCAACCTCTGCTTCTGCCAAACCTGCAGCATGACGCTGGGGCTCCCTTGCAGGAGTCCGCTCAGGTGGGGGCACGTCTGAAACTTTTCAGTCACTTCTGGGTTCAATCTGGCCTGGACCCGTGGGTCGTACAAATAGTGTCCCAAGGGTACAAACTGGAGTTTCAAGACGTTCCCCCATGCTGCTTTTTCAAATCTGCCTTTCCAGCTTCTGTCCCGGACAGGGAGGTGGTAGCAGCAGCAATACAAAAATTGTGTCAGGATCAAGTCATTGTCCTGGTTCCCTTGTTACAACAAGGAGAAGGATTTTATTCAAACCTATTTGTAGTTCCGAAGCCGGACGGCTTGGTCAGAACAATTCTAAACCTGAAAAATCTGAATCTCTACCTACAAAGGTTCAAGTTCAAGATGGAATCTCTGAGGGCAGTGATTTCCAGTCTGGAGGAGGGGGAATTCATGGTGTCGGTGGACATAAAAGATGCATACTTAAATGTTCCCATTTATCCTCCGCATCAAGCTTATCTGAGATTCGCAGTACAGGATTGCCATTACCAGTTTCAGACGTTGCCGTTCGGACTCTCCACGGCACCGAGGGTATTCACCAAGGTGATGGCGCAGATGATGGTCCTCCTTCGACAGCAAGGAGTCAATAGAATTCCTTACCTGGACGATCTGATAAAAGCGAGGTCCAGGGAAAAGTTGGTGCAGAACGTTGCACTCTCCCTGACAATATTCCAACATTACGGTTGGATCATAAATTTTCCGAAGTCACAATTAGAACCGACGACAAGATTGTCCTTTCTCGGGATGATACTGGACACAGAACTACAGAGGGTATTTCTTCCAGTAAAGAAGACTCTGGAAATCCAGAGAATGGTCAGACAACTTCTGAAACTCGACACTGGTGGGATCAGATTACTCTCCAAAAATATTTGGACAGGAACCTGATCCCAAGAGGTCTGAGAATATTTAAAAATTCCTCATTCAAAGAAGATGAGGGATTTATGGAAAAATGGAATGATGCCCTAGACGACTGTTCTAAAAACCTTATGAAACTATTAATCAAATATAGAGCAGAAAAAGTTTCAGAGATACAAAAAGAGATTGAACAGGTTCATGGGGATTTAAAGAAATTTTCTCAACACCCCAGTTTTGAAATGAGAGATAGTAGGATAAATAGCAGAGTAGAGGATTTTGAAAAAGAACTTATTAATAAGAAAGATGAAAAAATGTATAGGGACAAAGAAGATTATGAAAGGGACCAGATCCGTACCTATAATAGAAAAGAATATAGATCTAGTCACAGATTACCCCATAGAGATTTCTCGGGTAATAGGGATAATAGGAGAGATCACTATAACTATATACAAAGGGGCTACACTAAACGGAATGTAAGTCCACCTAGACAACAAAATTATAGACGAAGAGATACTTCCCAGGGTGGTCAGAAACAATATCATACCAAAACAAGGGAGATTCACCATAGAGAGATCCCCACCCATAACAGGTTTGAACCCTTAGGAGACAACACACACCAGATTTCTGACTCATCTTCTCCATATGGAGGTGCAAGGAGAAAATCTCCTATGACCCGACAATACTCACGTTTTTTAGGGAAGGGTCACTACACCAATCATCAAAGGTCTCCACAATTGCGAGAAAGGGAGGATTACGAGATAAAATGGAATGGAAAAAGGGGAAGAGAGGAGGTAGAAGAAGAAAAAGAGGATGTAGAGGGGGGAGATTCAGCAAGAATTCCAAACAAAAACTTCAGGAGGAGATAAGCCCCACAGGGGTATTTAATCTCTCTGACAGGCCTTTGTCTGCTGATGAGATAACTTTACTTAAAAAGGGCCTGAAATTTGCCCCTTCTGCAAAGCCAGATTTGTTTGGTCTTTTTGTGGATTTGAATAGGTTCATTAGAACCTTAAGCCGTAAGCGATATTTTGCCATTAAGGAATTAAACAGAAAGGATCTTATGGGGAATCCCATTGTATTGGATTCCAACGATCAAATCCCGCTAGAAATTCTGGAATCCCTCCTTTCAGAAAATATCGAAGGATGCGGGGTACCAGAGGCAACTATTAAGCTTTATGATACGAATAAAAGAGAAATATCCTTTAAAAAACCATCTGAGTTCTATCCCCTACAATACCAGGGGCCATTTGTAGAGAGCTTCTATTCCTCCACTATGGAGGACTTTAGGAAGCTTTGTCAAAAAATAGAGTCTAGAGAAGGCAAAAATAAATTTCACGGGGACAATCTTAATAAAAAAGAGAGAGTAGCTCTCAAGAAATTAATGGCGGACACCGATTTGGTTTTCAGACAGGCCGACAAAGGTGGGTGACTGATAATACAAAATCGTAAGGATTATATTGCTGAAGCCAATAGACAGTTAAATAATACGTCATTCTATAAAAAACTGTTGTCAGACCCCACCTTTGCTTATCAAAAAGAGCTTAAGACACTCCTAGACAATGCTCTTGTGGATGGCATACTATCAAAGGATACTTGGCACTTTTTGTTTTCTTTGCACCCGGTTATTCCCATTTATTATCATTTACCGAAAATTCATAAACACATCACCAAGCCACCAGGTCGTCCTATAATTTCAGGTGTTGGGTCACTTACCACCAATTTATCTTCCTTTGTTGATGCACATTTACAAGGTTACGTAATGTCTCTCCAATCATACTTAAGAGATTCTTCTGATTTTCTGAATAAAATCAATAGAATTGTCTGGAAAGACACTTATAAAATTATAGTATGTGATGTAGAAGCACTCTATACCAATATCCCACATGAAAAAGGGATATTGGCAGTGCAACATTACCTACAGGAAGATAACACTATATCAGAGTCATTACGTAACTTTTTATTATCATCGATACAATTTATTTTAACGCACAATTATTTTTTGTTTGAA
Source organism: Pseudophryne corroboree (assembly GCF_028390025.1). Classification (NCBI taxonomy): domain Eukaryota; kingdom Metazoa; phylum Chordata; class Amphibia; order Anura; family Myobatrachidae; genus Pseudophryne; species Pseudophryne corroboree. The sequence goes on along the minus strand of NC_086448.1, from coordinate 376,393,680 downwards.
TCACAATTTTTTTTACAGTCACTTGGCACCGCGATGGGGACCAAGTTCGCTCCAAGTTTCGCCAATCTCTATATGGGGCGCTTCGAGGAGCGCCACATTTGGGGTGGGGGATATGGAGCGAACTTGGTCTTTTTTGGGCGTTATATCGATGATTTATGTATTATTTGGGATGGGGATTTTCTCACTGTCACAGAATTGATCACTAATTTAAACGATAATGAATTTAATTTAAAATTAACACACAATGTGAGCGATATCACTCTTAATTTTCTAGATTTAACATTAAAGGTGATTAACAATCAACTCCACACTGTCACATTCACTAAGGAGGTTGATTGTAACAAGTATCTTCATTTTGATAGCTGTCACCACAATAGCTGGAAGACAAATATACCTAAAGGCCAATTCATGCGTGTCCGCAGGAATTGTTCCAACGATTTAGATTATGACGTACAGGTTGAAAACATGTTCACATCTTTCTTGAGACAAGGATACCCTAAAGATCTTTTGGAAAGAACTTTGGTGGAAGTCAATTCCAAGACGAGGGAAGAACTTCTAGCACCCAAGAAAAATAGGACTTCAAATCCAGTATCACAAAAAGAAAATACCACTAAAGGTTCTCTTACTTTTATAACAAAATATAACTCATCAGCTACTGAAATTAAACGTATTATAAATAAAAACTATAGTTTATTGAAGTTAGATAAGTATTTGAAAAAAGATCTACAGGAATCCCGGAAAGTCGTCTTTAGAAAGGCTGATAGTCTCAAACAGAAATTAGCACCTAGCATGCTTAAACCAGACCATAATAAGGCACTAGTTGCGTGTAACTGGCTAGATCAAGCCCCCAAACCAAAAGGGTTTTTTAAGTGTGGCAAACCCAGGTGCCATACATGTGATCATGCTGCACATAGGTGCAATACCATCACATCATTTAGTAATAAAGAATTGTTTGAGCTAAGTTCCTTTCTTAACTGCCAGTCCAGTTATGTCATTTATGTTATCTCCTGTGGATGCGGTATACAATATGTTGGCCGCACCACTAGAACTTTAAATGTTCGGTTTTTGGAACATAGGAGATTCCTTATAAAAGGTAACAGAACACATAGTCTACCAAGTCATTTTGGAATATGCCCTAAGGGAATCCTTAAAGATATAAGAGTTCAAGCCATTGAACAGATCCCCCCATCAGTTAGAGGAGGCGACAGATTTTCAAAACTCTGTCGCAAGGAGGCATTCTGGATTTTTAAACTAGGAACTATGGTCCCTCTAGGCCTTAATGACACCATAGAACTTAACAATGTATAAATTTTCCCCTCCCCCTCCCTTCCCCCTGATCCCCCAAAATATACAGATTAATTAATCTAGAATTCTTCATGCGTTTTTTCCCCCCTTTTTATTTAAAAATACGGTGACATTTATATATACTTATATATATCCATATATATTTATATATATTTACACTTATGTGTATTCATTTGTATATTGTTTTTTGTTTAGCTTAATATAGTTTTTAATTTAATTTAATTTTAATGAACTAGGAATTATTCGTTTCTTATGAATGATTATATACTTAATAATTTATGAGTTTAGTGAAATAGGTTATTTTAAAACATTGTGAATGTCATCAGAAATGATAGGATATGATTAAACACACATATGACATGTTTCTGATGATGGTATATAAAATGGTTGTGAAAGATACAATAATATTTCTACTACTCTGCTTTGTCTTTCTCTTTAAAGTTATAATTTTTTAATTAATTATATGATAGTCATGAGGTTTTCTGAGATTGATTATTCTAAAACATGGTAACGATATGGCTATTAGACACCCATAACTAGTTTATGAATTATTTTTAAGGTGTATGTAATTCTTAATTATTAAATTATTATCTGTAGGGTTTTCTGATTTTCTGATTTTTTAATAGAATAAAACGGCAAAAAGCTATCAGACATAGAAAGTTATTTGTCTTTCATATAAACATGAGTCTGTGGGTTTGTATACAGCTGACACAGCTCATAATTAGCTGATTGACATCTGATACCTGTCACAGCAATCAGAGAACTCTAGGGGCATATAAAAACGCCCAATACTATAGAGGCGGTACTTCTGATGAAACAGCCCCTGGTTTGTGGCTGAGAAACGCGTCAAGCATCCGCCCGACGTCGACCCGATATCCTGAGCTTATCAAAGCATCCACACACAAGGAGTGTGTTCAACGGCTCCCGCTAATAGAACATAAGCGCACGGCCTGGGGACATCAAGCCGCGCTTCTACATCAGTGCACAAGGGTGTTCGGCGGCTCCCGCAGACGGAGCTACGAGCTTATGCAATACAGTTATACATCCACGCTCCGACACCAGCACTTGAAGGTTGATCTCCATCTGGTTCCCTATCAGCGTCCGGACATCGACGCACAGCAGGACCTTAGTGTGGGCAGCCGGCGCCCACCGATATACAGGAGATAGCAATCAATCTTCTCATCACGGAAAGGTCTGGGTAAGCCGTACATACGGGACTTTTTCAAATAGCAATTACAGCTTAAAGTCATCTACATATGGAAGCATGTCCATTAGAGCTACCCAGTAAACTGTAATTTCCGTTGGAAGTAACTCACTGCGAGCATTTAAGCTCTCTATTAAATGGTGGTTAGATTATAATCACATTACACCTACATCATTTAAAAACGGATGGACTTCTAAAGAAAATCTACATGACTAAATAGTCCATGCATGGAGCTTAACACAATGAGGGTCATCTAATTATAAATGCTGCAGTCTCCACCAGAATATAGGTGGTTTTCTTTCTCCCAGGGAGTTTCTATCATATACGTATACATTGTTACCATTTGTGTTACGATTGTTTGATACATAATATATGAGCTTACTACAATACAGGATATTGGGCTTATTTCACTGAATTGTGACAGTTTTTATATATGCTTTTTAATAATAAATTTATTTATGCTGTTGAATGGTAGCGCTTCACCGAGTATTCTTTGTTCTGCAACTTTTTTTGGTTGAGGATCAGCACCTCAACCTTGGGAAGCCGCAACCAGTACAACAGCACTTATATTTTAGGTGTCCTATAGCCATTAAACTAGCGCCCACCCACTTTTCTTCAACTTCTGAAACCAACAAGAGTGTCGATTCATCAATGTATTCGGTTGTTGGGAAAGATGGTAGCGGCCTACGAGGCCATACAGTTTGGCCGATTCCATGCCAGAGTATTCCAGTGGGACCTATTGGACAAGTATGCAAGTCTCCGAGGCTGGGGAGCGGTCACACAGGGGGAGAGCTTCCAAGGAAGATGGTCAAATCAAGAAACTTGTCTTCACATAAACGCTCTGGATTTTAGAGCCATTTACAACAGCCTTCTACTAGCGGTACATCTTCTTCAAGCTCAACCCGTACTAATTCAGTCGGACAATGTAACAGCAGTTGTGTACATAAACCGTCGGGGCGGAACGAAAAGCAGAGCAGCAATGGCAGAGGTGACAAAGATCACCGCTGGGCAGAAAGACATGCAAAAGCTCTGTCAGCAATTTTAATTCCGGGAGTGGACAACTGGGAAGCAGACTTCCTCAGCAGACACGATCTCCAGGAGAATGGGGCCTATACCAAGAAGTCTTCGTATTGGTGACAAGTCTTTGGTGAGTTCCTCAAGTAGACATGATGGCATCTCGTCTCAACAAGAAGCTTCAGAGATATTGTTCCAGGTCAAGGGACCCTCAAGCAATAGCAGTGGATGCACTAGTGACCCAGTGGGTGTTCCGGTCGGTATATGTCTTCCCTCCACTTCCACTGATACAAAAAGTTCTCAAAATCATAAGGAGAACAGGAGTTCGAGCGATCCTCATTGCCCTAGACTGGCCAAGGAGGTCTTGGTATCCAGATCTTCAAGAGTTGATAATAGAAGATCCTCGGCCTCTTCCTCTTCGCGAGGACCTGCTACAGCAAGGGCCGTGCGTGTATCAAGACTTACCGCGGCTACGTTTGACGGCACGGCTGTTGAGCACCGGATCATAGCCCGAAAGGGTATTCCCAAAGAAGTCATTCCCACTCTTATTCAGGCCAGGAAAGGAGTAATGTCTAAACATTACCACCGTATTTGGAGAAAATATGTGTCTTGGTGTGAAACCAAGAAGGCTCCAACTGAAGAATTTCAGTTAGGACGTTTTCTCCATTTTCTCCAGGCGGGTGTGGATGCGGGCCTACGATTGGGTTCAGTCAAGGTCCAGATTTCGGCTTTGTCCGTTTTCTTTCAGAAACAATTGGCCTCCCTTCCAGAAGTTCAGACATTCGTGAAAGGGGTGCTACACATCCAACCTCCATTTGTGCCTCCTGTGGCACCATGGGATCTTAACGTGGTGTTGCGATTCCATCAATCGGATTGGTTTGAACCTCTCCGGGAGATAGAGTTGAAATTTCTCACTTGGAAAGTGGTCATGCTGTTGGCCTTGGCATCAGCAAGGCGGGTGTCTGATTTAGGGGCCTTGTCTCACGAGAGCCCTTACTTGGTTTTCCATGAAGAAAGGGCTGAGTTACAAACTCGTCAACAATTTTTTTACAAAGGTGGTTTCTTCTTTCCACATAAACCAACCTATTTTGGTGCCAGTGGCTACTGACACCTTCGCTGCTTCAAAGTCTCTGGATGTGGTCAGGGCTTTGAGAATCTATGTCGCAAGAGCGGCTCGGATAAGGAAAACAGAGGCGCTGTTTGTCCTGTATGCTCCCAACAAGATTGGGTGTCCTACTTCTAAGCAGACTATTGCGCGCTGGATCAGAGGTACGATTCAGCACGCTCATTCTACGGCAGGATTGCCGATACCGAATTTGGTGACTGCTCATTCTACTAGAAAGGTGGGCTCGTCCTGGGCGGCTGCCCAGGGGGGTCTCGGCATTACAACTTTTGCCGAGCAGCTACTTGGTCAGGGGCAAACACGTTTGCTAAGTTTTACAAGTTTGACACCTTGGCCGATGAGGACCTACTGTTTGGTCAATCGGTGTTGCAGGGTCATCTGCACTCTCCCGCCCGTACTGGAGCTTTGGTATAACCCCATGGTACTGAAGTGGACCCCAGCATCCTCTAGGACGTAAGAGAAAACAGGATTTTAATACCTACCGGTAAATCCTTTTCTCCTAGTCCGTAGAGGATGCTGGGCACCCAGCCTAGTGCGTACTTTACCTGCAGTTGTTGTTTTGTTATAAATGTTTTCAGCACAGTTGCTGTAATGTTCATGCCCGTTGGTATGTATTTTGTTGAATGCCATGTGTGCGGCATGGTTGAAGTGTGAGCTGGTATGAATCTCACCATTAACTAAAAAAGTAAATCCTTTCCTCGAAATGTCCGTCTCGCTGGCCACAGTTCCTATACTGAGGTCTGGAGGAGGGGCATAGAGGGAGGAGCCAGTTCACACTCTGAAAAAGTCTTAAAGTACCCATGGCTCCTGCGGAACCGTCTAAACCCCATGGTACTGAAGTGGACCCCAGCATCCTCTACGGACTAGGAGAAAAGGATTTACCGGTAGGTATTAAAATCCTGTTTTTACTCTGGTCATCAAATTAGGGAAAGAAAACTCTAAAGAGTGTGCTCTCCCTTCTGCTTGACAAGATTCAGCCTGTGGTCGTTCAAATGATGCTGAACTACAGCTCCCAGCAAGCCATTGGCTGGCAGTGCACATTTGCAGCTGTAACACTGGGCTTGAGAGCATCAAATTGGAATAATGGGTTCTTTAACTTCTCCACTTTCTCAGCTCAATAACTGTTACATGTCCCCTTCTGCTCACAAAACACACTGCAGCTTCTCTCAGAGGGAAAATTCACATTATTTTCTACAGGGTACACTGGGCTCCACAAGGATAAACATCGGGGTGTAGAGTAGGATCTTGATCCGAGGCACCAACAGGCTCAAAGTTTTTGACTGTTCCCAAGATTCACAGCGCCGCCTCCTCTATAACCCCGCCTCCATGCACAGGGAGCTCAGTTTGTAAGTTGGTGCCTTGCAGTATGCAGGCACTTAACAGGAGGCTGCCTTAAGCAGCCTTTTCAGAGCTTCATTTTTATAGACTGACAGAAGAAAATGTAAGAAGACTACAAGGGCTGCTGCAGGCAAAGTCTCATAGACTTTCCTGCGTGCAGCTCCATCACCCCCAGCGGCGCTGTATCCTACCGCGCCCTGGTTGCCGGGTCACTGCAGCGGAGGCGCCGGCTTCTTCCTCTCTAACAGTGTCACACACACACCGCCGTCTCCCGGATCGCGGGGCCGCAGACAAGGGGGAGGTAAGGTGCTCCTGTGCCGCACTTTACCGAGATCCAGCGCGGCTGTAGGAGGCGGGCTGCTCGCTCTGGCGTGGACACTGAATACTGGGCAGCCGCTCCAATAGCCACCAGGGTTGATTTATGGGCACAGGTCAGAAGGATATTGTACCAAGTACCCTCCATTTTGTTTTCTCTAACGTCCTAGTGGATGCTGGGGACTCTGTATGGACCATGGGGAATAGACGGGCTCAGCAGGAGACATGGGCACTTTAAGAAAGAATTTAGATTCTGGTGTACTCTGGCTCCTCCCTCTATGTCCCTCCTCCAGACCTCAGTTTGAATCTGTGCCCGAACGAGCTGGGTGCTGTTTAGCGAGCTCTCCTGAGCTTGCTATAAGAAAGTATTTTGTTAGGTTTTTTTTATTTTCAGGGAGCTCTGCTGGCAACAGACTCCCTGCATCGTGGGACAGAGGGGAGAGAAGCAGCTCTGCAGATAGGTCCTGCTTCTTAGGCTACTGGACACCATTAGCTCCAGAGGGATCGTACGCAGGATCTCACCCTCGTCGTCCGATCCCGGAGCCGCGCCGCCGTCTCCCTCGCAGAGCCGGAAGACAGAAGCCGGGTGAAAGAAGCAAGAAGACTTCGAAATCGGCGGCAGAAGACTCCAGTCTTCACTGAGGTAGCGCACAGCACTGCAGCTGTGCGCCATTGCTCCCACACTACACCCACATACTTCGGTCACTGTAAGGGTGCAGGGCGCAGGGGGGCACCAATTAGAGACCTCTTTAGCAAAAGTTTGCATATATACAGTTGGGCACTGTATATATGTATGAGCCCCCGCCAAGAAAATGTATATTTAAGCGGGACAGAAGCCCGCCGTCAAGGGGGCGGGGCTTCTTCCGCAGCACTCACCAGCGCCATGTTTTTTCTCCATAGCACCGCTGAGAGGAAGCTCCCCAGCCTCTCCCCTGCAGTTACACAGTAGAAGAGGGTAAAAAGAGAGGGGGGGCACATAATTAGGCGCAAAAATCAATATAAACAGCAGCTACTGGGTTAACATTAAGTTACTGTATTATTCCTGGGTTAATAGCGCTGGGGTGTGTGCTGGCATACTCTCTCTCTGTCTCTCCAAAGGGCCTTATGGGGGAATTGTCTTCAGATGAGCATTCCCTGAGTGTGTGGTGTGTCGGTACGTGTGTGTCGACATGTCTGAGGTAAAAGGCTCCCCTAAGGAGGAGATGGAGCAAATATGTGTGTGAGAGGGTGTCTCCGTCAACAACGCCGACACCTGTTTGGATATGTGTAATTAAGTGCTAAGGTGAATTTATTGCACAAAAGATTAGAGAACAGACAGGGAAATCTACCCATGTCTGTCCCTATGTCGCAGAGACCTTCAGAGTCTCTCAATGATCACTATCCAAAATAATAGACACTGTTATCGACACGGAGTCTGACTCCAGTGTCGACTACGATAATGCAAAGTTACAGCCAAAATGGCAGAAAAGTTTTCAATATATGATTATTGTAATAAAAGATGATTTGCATATCACTGATGACTCATCTGTCCCTGAAACAAGGGTACACATGTTTAAGGGGAAGAAAGCTGAGGTAAATTCCCCTCCTCTCATGATGAAAAAGAGCGAGAATCTCCAGACAAGAGACTGCAGTTTCCCACAAAGAACTCTCAGGGAGTATCCTTTCCCTACTAGGGCCAGGATACGATGGGAATCTTCCCCTAGGGTGTCACGTTTGCCCAAAAGGTAGCCCTGACGTAACAGCTATCCTCAGGGATCCTGCAGATAGCGTGCACATTCTGGTACACTACTCAAACCGGCGATTGTGTCGGCATTGGTTTATAGCGCTGTGGCAGCGTGGACAGGTACCTTATCAGCAGAGATTGAGACCCTAGTATGTATATATATATATATATATGTATATATAGAGATATATATATTAAAGATGCTGTCTTAAGAGATATATATATATAAAAAAAAAAAAACATGCCCAAAGAGACATGAGTCTACTGGGTCCTAGCGTCAAAGCTATGTCGATTTCTGCTTGACGTGTCCTGTAGAATATGCAATGGACAGATGATGCCGATTTAAGAGGCATACGGAAGGCTGAGGATTGTGTGGAGAAGGGTTCTCGGACCTGGTCTTCACAGCTATAGCTGGTAATTCTGATATTTTGCCTTATATTCCTGCACAGCCTAGGAAAGCACGACATTATCAAATGCAGCCTTTCGAACAAAGAAACAAGAAAGTCAGAGGTGCGTCCTTTCTTGCCAGAGGCAGGGGCAGAGGAAAGAAGCTGCACAACACAGCTAGTTCCCAGGAACAGAAGTCCTCCCCGGCCTCTACAAAATCCACTGCATGTCGCTGGGGCTCCACAGGCGGAGCTAGGCCCGGTGGGGGCACGCCTTCGTAAGTTCAGCCACAAGTGGGTTCACTCCCTGTTAGATCCCTGGGCAATAGATATTGTGTCTCAGAGATACAAGCTGGACTTTGAGGAGATGCCCCCTCACCGACGGCCCTGCCGGCTTCCCCCCACGAGAGGGAAACAGTGTTAACTGCAATTCACAAATTGTATCTTCAACAGGTGGTGGTCAAGGTTCCCCTCCTTCAACAAGGAGGGGGTTATTATTCGACCATGTTGTAGTCACGAAACCGGACGGTTCGGCAGACCCATATTGAATTTAAAATCCCTGTACATATACCTGAAAAGGTTCAAGTTCAAGATGGAATCGCTAAGAGCGGTCATTGCAAGCCTGAAAGGGGGAGATTTTATGGTGACTCTGGACATAAAGGATGCATACCTTCATGTCCCCATTTATCCACCTCATCAGGCGTACCTCAGAATTTCGGTACGGGATTGTCATTACCAATTTCAGACGTTGCCGTTTGGTCTCTCCACGGCCCCGAGAATATTCACCAAGGTAATGGCGGAAATGATGGTGCTCCTGCGGAAGCAAGGTGTCACTATTATCCTGTACTTGGACGATCTCCTCATAAAAGCGAGATCAAGAGAGCAGTTGCTGAACAGCGTATCACTTTCTCTGGAAGTGTAACGGCAACACGGCTGGATTCTATATATTCCAAAGTCGCAGTTGGTTCCTACAGCTCATCTGCCTCTCCTAGGCATGATCCTAGACACAGACCAGAAAAGGGTTTATCTCCCGATAGAGAGAGCTCAGGAGCTCATGACACTGGTCAGGAATCTATTAAAACCAAAACAGATGTCAGTGCATCACTGCACTCAAGTCCTGGGAAGGATGGTGGCATCATACGAGGCCATTCCCTTCGGCACGTTCCATGCGAGGACCTTCCAATGGGACTTACTGGACAAGTGGTCCGGATCACATCTTCAGATGCATCGGTTAATCACCCTATCCCCCAGGGCCAGGGTGTCTCTCCTGTGGTGGCTGCAGAGTGCTCACCTTCTCGAAGGTCGCAGATTCGGCATTCAGGACTGGGTCCTGGTGACCACGGATGCAAGCCTCCGACGGTGGGGGGCAGTCACACAGGGAAGAAATTTCCAAGGGCTGTGGTCAAGTCAGGAGACTTGCCTTCACATCAACATCCTGGAACTAAGGGCCATACAACGCCCTACGTCAAGCGGAGTCCCTGCTTCGCGACCAGCCGGTTCTGATTCAGTCAGACAACATCACTGCAGTGGCTCATGTAAACCGCCAAGGCGGCACAAGGAGCAGGGTGGCGATGGTAGAAGCCACCAGAATTCTTTGCTGGGCGGAGAATCACGTAAGCGCACTGTCAGCAGTGTTCATTCCGGGAGTGGACAACTGGGAAGCAGACTTCCTCAGCAGGCACGACCTCCACCCGGGAGAGTGGGGACTTCATCAAGAAGTCTTCACGCAGATTGCAAGTCGGTGGGAACTGCCACAGGTGGACATGATGGCATCCCGCCTCAACAAAAAGCTGCAGAGATATTGCGCCAGGTCAAGAGATCCTCAGGCGATAGCTGTGGACGCACTGGTGACACCGTGGGTGTTCCAGTCGGTCTATGTATTTCCTCCTCTTCCTCTCATACCCAAGGTGCTGAGAATCATAAGAAAAAGAGGAGTGAGAACAATACTCATTGTTCCGGATTGGTCAAGAAGGACTTGGTATCCAGATCTGCAAGAAATGCTCACAGAGGACCCGTGGCCTCTGCCTCTAAGACAGGACTTGTGCAACAGGGGCCCTGTCTGTTCCAAGACTTACCGCGGCTGCGTTTGACGGCATGGCGGTTGAACGCCGGATCCTAGCAGAAAAAGGCATTCTGGATGAGGTCATTCCTACGATGATAGAGGCTAGGAAGGATGTGACGGCTCAACATTATCACCGTATATGGCGAAAATATGTGGCTTGGTGTGAGGCCAGGAATGCCCCTACGGAGGAATTCCAGCTGGGCTGTTTCCTTCACTTCCTACAGTCGGGAGTGACTTTGGCCCTTCAATTGGGTTCCATTAAGGTTCAGATTTCGGCCTTATCCATTTTCTTTCAAAAAGAACTGGCTTCTCTGCCTGAAGTTCAGACGTTTGTAAAGGGAGTGCTGCACCCCTTTTGTGCCTCCAGTGGCACCTTGGGATCTTAACGTGGTGTTGAGTTTCCTGAAATCACACTGGTTTGAACCACTCAGAACGGTGGAAGTAAAATATCTCACGTGGAAGGTGGTCATGCTATTAGCCTTGGCTTCGGCTAGGCGTGTGTCAGAATTGGCGGCTTTGTCACATAAAAGCCCTTATCTGGTTTTCCATGCGGATAGAGCAGAATTGCGGACCCGCCCACAATTTCTGCCGATAGTGGTTTCATCCTTTCATATAAACCAACCTATTGTGGTGCCTGTGGCTACTACTGACTTGAAGGATTCCGAGTCACTGGATGTAGTCAGGGCTTTAAAGGTTTATGTAGCCAGAACGGCTAAGGTCAGGAAAACAGAATCTTTGTTTATCCTGTATGCTTCCAACAAGCTTGGGGCGCCTGCTTCAAAGCAAACTATTGCTCGCTGGATCTGTAACATGATTCAGCAGGCTCATTCTGCGGCTGGGTTGCCGCTGCCTAAATCAGTTAAGGCCCATTCCACAAGGAAGGTGGGCTCTTCTTGGGCGGCTGCCCGAGGGGTCTCGGCATTACAGCTTTGCCGAGCGGCTACTTGGTCAGGTTCAAACACCTTTGCAAAGTTCTACAAGTTTGATACCCTGGCTGAGGAGGACCTTGTGTTTGCTCATTCGGTGCTGCAGAGTCATCCGCACTCTCCCGTCCGTTTGGGAGCTTTGGTATAATCCCCATGGTCCTTACGGAGTCCCCAGTATCCACTAGGACATTAGAGAAAATAAGATTTTACTTACCGGTAAATCTATTTCTCGTAGTCCGTAGTGGATGCTGGGCGCCCGTCCCAAGTGCGGACTTCTTCTGCAATGCTTGTATATAGTTATTGCTTAAATAAGGGTTATGTTATAGTTGCATCAGGGTTTATCTGATGCTCTGTGATTGTTCATACTGTTAACTGGGTAAAGTTATCACAAGTTATACGGTGTGGCTGGTATGAGTCTTACTCTGGATTCCCAAAATCCTTTCCTTGTACTGTCAGCTCTTCCGGGCACAGATTCTCTAACTGAGGTCTGGAGGAAGGACATAGAGGGAGGAGCCAGAGCACACCAGAATCTAAATTCTTTCTTAAAGTGCCCATGTCTCCTGCGGAGCCCGTCTATTCCCCATGGTCCTTACGGAGTCCCCAGCATCCACTACGGACTACGAGAAATAGATTTACCGGTAAGTAAAATCTTATTTTTACCGCCCGCACACCCGGTGGGGATGCTAGCAGGGGGAGCAGGTTGGACCTGAGGCACCTCCCCCCAGCCCCATGGCGCCATTTCAGCAATGTTCCCGCCCTGTAGATGCCTCCCCCTCCCTCACTCCCGGTCAGCAGCCATTACAAACAGAGCCTTGCTGTTCCTGGGACTGCTAGAGCAAATCCTTCTCTGTGGAACCGCCTGATTGCCAGTGCTGTGCTTCCTACAGGACACCTGAGTATGCTGTCACTGGGACTGTGTTAGTTAAGAAAGAGTGCATACATTCAGGGTTGTGTGGTACAAACACCCTGTGATATACATCCAGTGTTTACTGTGTTTGTTATATCTATAGTTATCACATATAGCCATACTGAGTATTACTTTGTATTGCTAGTCCAGTGCAGTTTATGGTACATAGTATCTGCATGGTACGCTTGTGACTATGGGGGTAATTCCAAGTTGATCGCAGCAGGAAATTTTTTAGCAGTTGGGCAAAACCATGTGCACTGTAGGGGGGGCAGATATAACATTTGCAGAGAGAGTTAGATTTGGGTGGTTTATTTTGTTTCTGTGCAGGGTAAATACTGGCTGCTTTATTTTTACACTGAAATTTAGATTGCAGATTGAACTCACCACACCCAAATCTAACTCTCTCTGCACATGTTACATCTGCCCCCCCCCCCCCCTGCAGTGCACATGGTTTTGCCCAACTGCTAAAAAAATTCCTGCTGCGATCAACTTGGAATTACCCCCTATATACGTGGGTGTGCATGTAGCTGCTGCGTGGTTGCCTTATTGCAGGGTATTTCACTCAGTGGGCTATTCCTGTATTGCTATACCTGAGGGGGCCAAGTGTTTCAGGTTTTTCTCTATAATTAATATAGGATTGTATCACAAGATATACTGACGGTGTATTTTTACTTGTGATTTATGGTCGCCATATATTCTATACTATTGAACTCCTTTCTGAGAGTTCTTGCTGGGTATAGTGCTGCTACACTTTGTACCAGATTGCCCATATTACTGTGCACATAGTTATGTCTGCTACACGTGGCAACGACGTTGGGGCTTCTCCCACACTGCGTGGTTGTGAGGCCACGGACATAATGGAGGATAATTTAGCAGCTGAGTGTTAAGGTTCAGGGGGTTCCTTACCCCCCAGTGGGTCGGTAGCGCCTGGGGCTATTACACTGCTATTACAAACACGTCCTCTGATGAGGACGGTGCATATACTGACCCCGAGGACACGGACGCTGATGTTTCAGATGGGGAGGGGGAGTCATTGATGTATGTCTTGGATTTGATTGAGGCGATACGGCTCATTATTCAAGTGTCTGATGATTCTGAGCCTGAAACGGTCTCCAAGAAATCGGATAGGTTTAAACGTAAGAAGGTGGTTAAACAAGTTTTACCCTATTCTAAACACCTGGTTGACATACGTCAGGAATCCTGGGAAAATCCGGGGACAAAATTTACACCAAATAAGAGACTGTTGGCTCGCTATCCTCTTTCTGCGGAGGCATGTAAATATTGGGAAACCCCTCCGCCTGTAGATTCTCATGTGGCGCGTATGGTTGTTTCCTCTGCTCTGCTAGTAACTACCGTCACCTCTTTGAAGGAACCGACGGATCATCATGTGGAGGGCTGTTAAAAAGCGATTTATACCCTTACGGGGGCTGTACAAAGGCCAATCATTGCAACAACTTGGACTGCTGAAGCTGTTGAGGCGTGGGCTCAGGAGCTTGAGGCAGAATTGCTTTCCAATGCATCTGAGCATGCTCGACGGTGTCTCTCGTATATTGCTATGGCTTCTCTGTACCTTAAGGAGGCTGCCTCCGATGCCGGGGTGCTCACGGCTAAGGCTTCTACTGCGTCCATCTTGGCCAGACGTATACTTTGGTTGAGATCCTGGGTGGTGGATTTGGATTCCAAGAAAACCCTGGAGGTGCTTCCTTTCAAAGGAGACATTCTCTTTGGAGAAGACCTCAATAAGATAGTGGCTGATCTGGCTACTGCTAAAACAGCTTGCCTACCTAGTACGGCTCCTTCCACGCAGAAGGCTAAAAGTACTTTCCCTTGGCTCTTTCGTACTCCAGGTAAAGCAAAAGGTCAGGCATACCCAAAGCAAGCTCGTGCTTCCAGACCTGCCAAGCCCAGACCGAAGAGTGCCTGGACCGCCCGTCAGCCAGCTTCCAAGACTGACAATCCGGCCGCATGACGGGGCGGGCCTCCCTCTGGGGGATCCCAGGGTGGGGGGCCGACTTCTAGTTTTTGCCCAGGAATGGTTAAAGAACACTTCAGATACCTGGGTGAGGGAAGTCGTTGCTTGAGGTTACGCCATACTCTTCAAGAATTACCCTCCTCATCGATTTTGCCTGACAGATGTGCCTCTGGATACGGCAAAAGAAAACACGTTGCACTCGGTGGTACATTACCTCCTTTCCACGGGAGTGGTAGTACAGGAGCCTCTGTCTCAGAGAGGCAAGGGGTTCTATTCACCGCTGTTTCTAGTCCCGAAACCGAACGGGTCCTTGCGGCCTATTCTCAATCTGAAGTCCTTGAACAAGCACGTGCGGGTTTCCCAAGTTCCATATGGAAACGCTGTGCTCTATTGTTCTGGCCACGAAGCCTGGGGACTATATGGTCTCCCTGGACATACAGGATGCCTACCTACATATCCCTATTGCGGTATCTCATCAGTAGTACCTGCAGTTTGCGGTGGGCAACTTTCATTACCAATTTCGGGCATTGCCCTTTGGTTTGACAACTGCTCCGCGATTTTTCACCAAAGTTATGGCGGTCATGACGGCTGTTCTCCGCCGTCAAGGGGTCAGGATACTACCATACTTTTTCTTGATCCAGGCGAGTTCCCCAGAACTTCTCCTGTGTCATCTCGAACTGACGGTCCAGTACATGAAAGCCCACGGGTGGCTGATCAACTGGAAGAAATCCTCCCTGGTTCTGGCTCGGAGCATGGTACACCTGGGAGCGTTATTGGACACTCACAACCAGTGGTTGTTGTCTCAGGAGAAAGTCCTGAAACTGCAGGACAAGATCCAATGCTTTCTATCCCGTCCGCAAGTGTCGATTCATTCGGCGATGCAAGTGCTGGGTCTCATGGTGTCTGCTTTCGACATGGTGGAGTATGTTCAATTCCATTCTCGCCCTCTACAGAAGTTGATTCTGTCCAAGTGGGACGGCCTGCCTCACCAGATCAGATCTCACGTGATCTCCCTATCTCCGGAGGTCCGCCTGTCGCTGAGCTGGTGGCTTCAGGACCAACGATTGAGCAGGTGTCGTCCCTTATGGATATCCAACTGGGTCCTGCTGACGACGGATGCCAGTCTGAGGGGTTGGGGCGCAGTATTGGAACAACACTGTCTTCAGGGTCGGTGGACCAAGGAGGAGTCTCTGCTCCCGATCAATATTCTGGAACTGCAGGCAGCTTCTAATACGGAACAGACCTGTTCAAGTACAGTTGGACAACGCCACCATGGTGGCGTACATAAATCATCAAGGTGGCACTCGAAGCCGCATGGCAATGAGGGAAGTGTCACGGATTCTTCAGTGGGCAGAGCGCCACTTGCCGGCCATATCCGCAGTGTTCATTCCAGGCGTCCTGAACTGGGAAGCGGACTATCTCAGTCATCAGGACGTACATGCAGGAGAGTGGAGCCTCCATCCGGAGGTGTTTCAACTTCTCGTGGACACGTGGAGCCTTCCAGATGTGGATCTGATGGCGTCTCGACACAGTCACAAAGTTCCGGTCTTTGGAGCAAGGACAAGGGATCCTCAAGCTGCATTCGCGGACGCTCTGGCAATTCCATGGAACTTCAAGCTACCGTACGTGTTCCCTCCGGTGTCACTTCTGCCCAGAGTAATCCGGAAGTTCAAGCAAGAAGGAGGAAACCTGCTTCTGGTCGCTCCAGCGTGGCCCAGACGGCATTGGTCCTCTGATCTACTGGGTCTCTCGTGGGATCGTCCCTTTCTACTTCCACAACAACCAGACCTCCTCACTCAGGGCCCTTGTGTTTACCAGGATTTAGCCCGTCTGGCTTTGACGGCATTGGCCCTTGAGGCTTCCGTCCTGAGGGCCAAGGGTTTTTCTGAGGCGGTTGTTCAAACTATGTTGAAAGCCTGTAAGCCGGCTTTTGCTCGGATCTACCATAGGGTCTGGAATGCTTACTTTACTTGGTGTGCGTCTCACAATCATGACGTTTTCAAGTTTAGTATGGCCAAACTGTTGGCCTTTCTTCAACAGGGCCTGGACTTAGACCTGCGTCTGGCCTCCCTCAAGGTTCACATCTCTGCCTTGTCAGTTTGGTTTCAGAGAAAAATAGCTACCCTACCTGATGTCCATACATTCACTCAGGGTGTGTTGCAGATTCAGCCTCCTTATGTGCCACCTGTAGCCCCTTGGGACTTGTCGTGGTTTTGGAAGCCTTACAAGCGTCTCCATTCGAACCGCTTGCATCTGCTGACCTTAGGTGGCTTTCCCTTAAGGTTCTATTCTTGCTGGCGATTGCTTCAGCTAGAAGGGTCTCGGACTTGGGTGCCTTATCCTGTTAGTCCCCCTATTTGATTTTTCACCATGACCGGGCAGTTCTTAGAACGCGGCCAGGTTATTTACCTAAGGTGGTGTCTTCCTTCCACCTTAACCAGGAGATTGTGGTTCCGGCCTTTAATTCTCCTGAGTTGTCTACCAAAGAGCGGTCTTTGGATGTGGTACGGGCTCTCCGTATCTATGTGAAGAAAACTTCCTCCGTTAGGAAGTCCGATTCTCTTTTTGTATTGTTTGGTTTTCACAAACATGGCTGGCCTGCTTCCAAGCAGACTCTGGTCAGATGGATTAGAATGGTGATTGCACATGCTTATGTGCAGGCTGGTCGTCCAGCTTCTGCTACCATTAACGCCCATTCTACTCGGTCGGTTGGACCTTCTTGGGCGGCCCACCATAGTGCGACCATTGAACAATTGTGCATGGCGGCTACGTGGTCTTCCGGGAACATGTTTATAAGGTTCTATGCCTTCGATACCGCCGCTTTCCAGGATGCTTCCTTTGGACGCCGGGTTCTTGTACCCACTACAGTGCGTCCCCTCCCATAAGGAACTGCTTTAGGACATCCCCGATGTTAATCCTTGTGGAGCCCAGTGTACCCCGCAGCAGAAAATGAGATTTATGGTAAGAACTTACTGTTGTTAAATCTCTTTCCGCGAGGTACACTGGACTCCACAAGGCGCCCACCCTGATGCACTTAGCTTCTTTGGGTTGGTATTGTTATAGCCGCTGACATCCTCTCCTGTGGTGAGTGTGTGGTGTAATTGGCTACGAGCGATTGTCGTCTCTGGTACCTGCTACTGCATTGGGCTGGTTAACAAAACTGAGCTCCCTGTGCATGGATGCGGGGTTATAGAGGAGGCGGCGGCGCTGTGCATCTTGGGAACAGTCAAAGCTTTAAGCCTGTTGGCGGCTCGGATCAAGATCCTACTGTACACCCCGATGTTAATCCTTGTGGAGCCCAGAGTGTATCTCGCAGAAAGAGATTAAACAACGGTAAGTTCTTACCATAAATCTCGTTTTCTACAGGGTCCACAGGTTATCCACAGGATAACAATGGGATATGATGAAGCGACAGCGGATTTGCACCAATCGGTCTAAGCTTTTCCGGCCTCCCAGCATGCAACGGGCCCGGCCATATATCCCTCAGGCTCAGGCAAATCTGTTTTTGTTTGGTGCGGCAGGAGAAAGACCATGGTCATGGGGCTGCTGGTTTCTAGCAGCCCTAAGCTTTCTTATTTTATTTTTATAGTCTTACTATTTTTCTGAGTGATCTTCTAACCAGTGTCTTATACGTACCTTAGAAAGAGTTGCTCAGACAATTCTCCGCTGGGTCACGACAACGCTTACCCACGGGTACAGTGCTGTTTCGGTGGGCGTCTGTGTCAGATATACTAGCAGGTCCAGCAGAAGTTACCAGGCTGTGGCCGGAGCACGAGGAAGAAGGTAAGGCATCGGTTCTGCTTAGAAGGGGAATACGGACACAGCCGTACTGTTTTGGAAGGAGACCACCAAACAGTCGCTGACGCGGCTGCCACCTCGGGTGCACCAGCGTTAGGCCTTAGATAACAGAGGCAACAGGAATAGTATGAGGCCGCGATCCCTTAGATTGATGCCAGCAGTGGGAACTCAGACGCTCTCCTGTTCGCCCCTCCCCCCGGTTCATGACCAGTTTCCTTCGAGTCTCCCGCCATGAAAGTTCTTACAGGCTGAATACATCTACTGTAGGTAGTTTAATGGCTGCATGTAGAGGTGCATTTGGTATTTCCCAGTTGCCTATTCACTCTGAATACATCTGGTATCGTGTTGCCATTTTTGTCTTAAGCAGTTGTTTGTTTAAGATTATACTAGATAATTTATAATGTACTAACTTTAATTCCCTTACCGGATGTGTGATGCAGCATACTACAAATTGCTCCCTTGTCTGTCCCAGATGAGCATCCACCACAGGAAGGGGGGATGAGGGTAACTTTGTAAGTTTTCCACCCAAAAGGTGGTATTATCTTTCATGGTCTTAACTCACTTTTGATGAGACAATTTTTTGATGACATCTTGTCTGTTTCTTTTATTGATATTACTTAATAAAACTACTGTTTGTTTGTTTTTTAAGCTACCTCGAAATCTAGTATGTGAGCTTTAATTTTATTTCTCTGGCATCCATAAGGGATACTAGGGTTTACTTAATACAATGGGGTATAGAAGGGGTCCAAAGGAGCCTGTGCACTTTAAATTTCTTCAACTGGGTTTGCTGGCTCCTCCAATCTATGCCCCCTCGCACAGTCAGTTTAGAATAAAGTGCCCTCAGGAGCGGATGCACATCTCTATATTAGTATAGCTGTAGCTTCAACCATGCACAGCTGTGCGTTCCAATACTCAAAGTGTTCCTATCTCTAAGCGTTTCGATAATGAACAGTTAAAAAAAACAGTTGAACAAACATTTAACAACATCAAGAAAAGAATTCAGGAACATTATGTGGACTCACCAAACCTCAACAATGAAATCACCAGGACCAGGCCTACTAACCCCCTGGCAGAGAACATCAGTAGTGTCTTACAGGCCTACCCCTCAAGGTGAGCAGGGAGCACTGGGGGGAGAGCACCAAGGCCAGGCGCAGCAGGGTTATTTTCATCGGATTTTAGTAGGCCCCCACATTCTCATACCCCCATCCCGTACTGCTGCTATGAGACCAGGATCATTTCCTTCTTTTCTCTTACGTCCTAGAAGATGCTGAGGTCCACATTAGTACCATGGGGTATAGACAGGTCCACTAGGAGCCATGGGCACTTTAAGAGTTTAACAGTGTAGGCTGGCTCCTCCCTCTATGCCCCACCTACCGGAATGTGCCTGGTGGAGCAAATGTGCCCGGTGGGGGTGGGGGAGCAGAGTAGGAACCAACTCTAGAAATGAATGGTTCTCTACTCCGCTGACAGGACACTGGACACTGGACACTGAGCTCCTGAGGGTGCTGATCACAAGCCCACGAGGTGACCGCTCAGTCCCGCAGCACGGCTGCCACCCCCTAACAGAGCCAGTAGAAAGAAGAGGGGTGAGTACAGCGCCGGCACACCGATAAGCGGGTCGCCGGCGGGAATGGCGGCACAAGGGTGGGAGTGCAGCTCTGACAGGCTGCGCTCCAATGCAGGCTTACTTGGTGTGTGCGCTTGAGGGGCATCCTGAGCCAGCGCTATTACCCTACACTGGTCAGATCAACTAACAGGGGCTAATCCCGCTGTTAGCAGCAACACCTCAGGCCAGTATAATATAACAAGTGCGGGAAGCCGCGTGCCATTACAGGGGGTGGGGCTTATCAGAGCGGATCCAGCACTCACCAGCGCCATTTTCTCCCTGCAGATCAGAGGATCAGAACACTAACAGGGAGCGCTGACCTCCACATAACACCAGCTATCCTCAGTGGTACCAGGGTGTTATAGAAAGGGGGGGGGGGGGAGTGAGTTGGTATTGTTAAGTTAACCTCTTAAGGTTAGATAACCGGCGCTGGGCTTTTATCATAATAATTGCCTGGAGTGGCGCTGTGTGGCTGGCTCCTTATAGTCTGTGGCTCTCTGAAGGTACTTTGGGGGAAACGGTGTCTGACATTTTCCTGTGTCTGTGTGTAAGTGTGTATCTCACATTACCATGTCCAAGGACTCTGTATCCTGTGCTGCAGCGTGTGTATCTTCTGAAGAGTCTCTTCCATGTACTCAGAACTGCAATATGCTTTCTCAGCCTTCTGAATCCGAGCCAGCATGGGTGGATTCTATAAGGGGAATGATATCCCAAATTTCAACAAGGATGTCACATAATAAGAAACGCAGTTTTTGAAAAAAAGCTGTGGAGGGTTTGACATACTCAGTCCCCACTGCTTCCTCTAAGACCCCCCCTACCTACCCACAAAAACGTACACTTGCCCAGATAATGCAAGACAACATTGATACCAACTCAGATACAGGGGACGGTAATGAGGATAAGCAGGGGGGGATGCATCACTTGCTAGAGGGATGCAACTAATGATTGAAGCCATTAGGGACGTTTTACATATAACTGAGAAGGTACCTGAGCAGGAAGAGGAATCTTATTTTACAGAAAGTAAGAAATCCTCGCTGACCTTCCCAGCTTCCAAGGAGTTAAACTCCCTCTTTGAAAAATCCTGGGAAAACCCAGAGAAAAAAATCCAGATTCCAAAAAAGGTTCTCATTGCTTTCCCTTTCCCTGAGGAGAACAGGAAAAAGTGGGAAAACCCTCATATAGTAGAAGCTTCTATGTCTAGGTTGTCAAAAAAGGTGGTTTCACCTGTTCTTGGTTCAACCGCTTTAAAAGAATTAGCTGACCGCAAGATTGAGACTACGCTCATAGTAACATAGTATCTAAAGACAATTTGTCCATCAAGTTCAACCTATTTGTGATCTCTTATGCAGGTTTATTTTGGTCTAAATTTTGTCTGATGCTGATGTCAGCCGTTGTGTTTTAATACTCTTTTCATAGTAACTATAGTGTGCGACTACGCACCATAACCTTGGATATCCGTATCCAATAGAAATTGAACCCATTCTTAAAGGTGTTGACTGAGTCCGCCATTACAACTCCATCAGGCAGGGAATTCCAAACACGTATTGTCCTTACTGTGAAAAAAAACATTTTCACCGTATTGTGCGGAATCTCCTCTCTAACCTAAGCAAGTGTCCACGTGTCCTCTGTGCTGATCTTACCAAAAACAGGTCCCACGCGAGCTCTCTGTATTGTCCCCTTATATATTTGTAAATGTTGATCATGTCTCCTCTTAGTCTTCTCTTTTCCAGTGTAAACATGCCTAGCCTTGCAAGCCTTTCCTCGTATTCCAGCGTCTCCATGCCCTTAATTCGCTTGGTCGCCCGCCTCTGAACCTTTTCTAGCTCCAGAATATCCTTTTTGTAGTATGGTGCACAAAACTGCACACAGTATTCAAGATGTGGCCTCACTAGTGATTTATATAATGGGAGTATAACACTCTTGTCCCTTGCATCAATTCCCCATTTTATGCATGCTAATATTTTATTAGCCTTTTTTGCTGCAATCCTACTTTGGGTACTGCTGCTTAGTGTGCTATCTATGTGAACACCCAAGTCTTTTTCCAGTACAGAATCCCCTAATGTTACCCCATTAAGTATGTAGGTGTAATTTTGTTCTTGCTACCACAGTGCATTACCTTACACTTGTCTGTATTGAAGCGCATTCTCCATTTGGCTGCCCATGCTTCTAATTTAACTAAGTCATTCTGAAGAGACTCAGCATTCCCCTCCGTATTTGTAACTGTACACAATTTGGTATCATCCACTCAAATCACTATACACAGCTACAGGTGTAGCTTTAAGGCCCACCATTGCTTGTGCGTGGATTTCGAAAGCCATAGTAAAGTGGTCAGGCACATTACTTGAGGACTTAGATACTATGGATAGGTGTGCCATTGAATTGTTTTTGCGTCACATACAGGATTCTGGTTTCATGGTGAAGGACATTGGCCCTCATTACGAGTTGTTCGCTCGCTAGCTGCTATTAGCAGCATTGCACACGCTAAGCCGCCGCCCTCTGCGAGTGTATCTTAGCATAGCAGAATTGCGAACGAAAGATTAGCAGAATTGCGAATAGAAATTTCTTAGCAGTTTCTGAGTAGCTCCAGACTTACTCAGCCATTGCGATCAGTTCAGTCAGTTTCGTTCCTGGTTTGACGTCACAAACATACCCAGCGTTCACCCAGACACTCCCGCGTTTTTCCGCACACGCCCAGAAAACGGCCAGTTTCCGCCCAGAAACACTCACTTCCTGTCAATCACAGTACGATCACCAGAACGATGAAAAATCCTCGTTATGCTGTGAGTAAAATACCTAACTTTTGTGTAAAATAACTAAGCGCATGCGCTCTGCGAACCTTGCGCATGCGCAGTAAGCGACTAATCGCAATATAGCGAAAATCGGCAATGAGCGAACAACTCGGAATGACCCCCCATTGGCATGCTGAATGCGAGGGCTACTTCCATGGCGGTCTCGGCACGCTGAGGACTCTGGCTATGCCAATGGACTACGGATGCAGAATCAAAGAAAAGTGTGGAGAACCTACCCTTCACAGGTCAGGCTCTGTTTAAGGACGCATTTGATGCATGGATTTCCGCGGCAGCTGCGGGTAAGTCAACCTTTCTTCCCTCAGCAGCACCACCGGCTAGGAAATCTTATCCTACATCTACACTGCAGTCCTTTCGGACCGCAAAAGTTAAAAAATCCAAAGCCCCCTCCACCTTCTTTAGAGGATGTCGGAGAAAATCCAGAAAAACCTGCAGCAACAGGATCTAAGGAACAGAAACCAGGTTCTGCTTCCTCAAAATCTTCTCCATGACGGTGGACCTCCCCGCCTGGAGATCAGTCAGGTGGGAGGGAGACTAAAAGATTTCAGTCACATCTGGGCATCATCATGCCTAGACCCGTGGGTAACAGATATTGTTGTCCAGGGCAGGGCCGAAACTAGGATTTTTGTCACCGGGGGCAAGGTAGTCATTTGACACCCCAGCCCCCCCCCCCCCCCCCCCCCCGCAAAAAAAAAAAATTATTTTACAATAAATAAAAATAAATAATAATAAAAACAATTTAAAATAAATAAATAAATGAATAAAAATGTTATTTATATATATATATGTATATATATATATATATATATATATCTCTTTCAGAACTTTTTTACCTGAAAAATTGCCTTTTCTAACATAAATTTCATATCCAGGAAAAAGTGTCCCCATTTTACACAGTACGACAGGCAAGTGTCCCCATTCCCCATTTTACACATTGCGGCAGACAGGTGACCCCATTTTACACATTGCGGCAGACAGGTGTCCCCATTTTACACATTGCGGCAGGAAAAAGTGTCCCCATTTTACACATTGCGGCAGGCACGTGTCCCCATTTTACACAGTACGCTGGCAAGTGTCCCCATTTTACACATTGCGGCAGGAAAAAGTGTCCCCATTTTACACATTGCGGCAGGCACAGGTCGCCATTTTACACAGTACGCTGGCAAGTGTCCCCATTTTACACATTGCGGCAGGAAAAAGTGTCCCCATTTTACACATTGCGGCAGGCACAGGTCCCCATTTTACACAGTACGCTGGCAAGTGTCCCCATTTTACACACTGCGGCAGGAAAAAGTGTCCCCATTTTACACATTGCGGCAGGAAAAAGTGTCCCCATTTTACACATTGCGGCAGGTGTGTAATACATCTGAAACAGCAGGCACAGGTCCCCATTTTACACATTGCGGCAGGTGGTGGAGGGAGAGAGAGAGAGAGAGGAAGGGAGAGGGGCTGACTTACATTTGAAGCGGTTCTCGCCGCTCTTCAGCCGCCTCTCCCTCCTCGTCTGCGCGGCTCCCCCTTCTCCCTCCTCCGGCGGGGTTTCGTGGAATGACGCGTTTGCGCCGTGACGTCACGACGCAATTGCGTCATTCCGTGAAACCCCGCCCCCCGAGCTGGGCACTCGGGAGAAGGGGGTTTCAAAGTCTAAAAGTGCCGCGGCGGGTGTTAGGGGGTCTCGGCGCCCCCTCCAATCCGGCGCCCAGGTCGCCTGCCCCCCTAGCCCCCCCTAGTTTCGGCCCTGTCCAGGGGTACAGACTGGAGTTTCAAGTACTCCCACCTCACAGATTCTTCAAATCAGGCTTACCAGCTTCGCTGACAGAAAGTGCTATCCTACAGGATGCCATTCAAAAATTGGTTCAAACAAATGTCATTGTTCCAGTTCCACCTCACCTACAACACAAGGGTTATTACTCAAACCTTTTTGTGGTACCGACACCGGATGGTTCGGTAATGCCAATATTAAACCTCAAGTCATTGAACCCCTACTTGAGGGAGTTCAAATTCAAGATGGAGTCTCTGAGAGCGGTGATCTCAGGTCTGGAGGACAAAGTATTCCTGGTATCCCTGGATATCAAGGATGCATACCGTCACGTTCCGATCTGGCCGCCTCACCAGGCTTATCTCAGATTTGCGCTGCTGGACTGTCACTATCGGTTACAGGCACTGCCATTTGGCCTCTGCACGGCACCGAGGGTGTTCACCAAGGTCATGGGAGAGATGATGCTACTCCTCCGCAAGCAGGGAGTGAACATTATTCCATACCTGGACAATCTGCTGATAAAAGCATCTTCCAGGGAGAGGTTGCTGCAGAGTATTGCTCTCTCAACTCGACTACAGGATCATGGGTGGACCCTCAACCTTCCAAAGTCACATTTGGAGCTGACAAGGAGACTGCCCTTCCTGGGGATGATCCTCGACACAGTGGTGCAGTGGGTGTTTCTACCGGTGGAGAAAGCGTTAGTGATGCAATCGATGGTACGAGATGTCCTGAAGCCAGCCCGGATATCGGTTCATCAGTGCATTCGCCTTCTGGGGAAGATGGTAGCCTCCTACGAGGCAGAATACAGAAGATTCCATGCGAGGTCCTTCCAACTCGATCTCCTAGACAAATGGTCGGGTTTGCATCTTCACATGCATCAGCGGATACGCCTGTCACCGAAAGCCAGAATTTCACTCTTCTGGTGGTTACAAACTTCTCACCTAGTCGAGGGCCGCAGGTTCGGGATTCAGAACTGGATCCTTCTAACCACGGATGTAAGTCTCAGAGGTTGGGGAGCAGTCACCCAAGGGGAAAATTTCCAAGGAAAGTGGTCAAATCTGGAATCCACCCTTCTGATAAACATTCTGGAACTAAGGGCCATATACAACGGCCTTCTTCAAGCGGCACATCTTCCTCAAGATCCAGCCATTCAGGTTCAGTTGGACAATGTAACGGCAGTGTCCTATATAAACCGACAAGGCGGAACAAGGGGAAAATTTCCAAGGAAAGTGGTCAAATCTGGAATCCACCCTTCTGATAAACATTCTGGAACTAAGGGCCATATACAACGGCCTTCTTCGAGCGGCACATCTTCCTCAAGATCCAGCCATTCAGGTTCAGTTGGACAATGTAACGGCAGTGTCCTATATAAACCGACAAGGCGGAACAAAGCAGAGCGGCAATGTCAGAGGTAACAAGAATCCTCTGGGCAGAAAAGCATGCGGTGGCACTGTCAGCAATCTTCATTCTGGGAGTGGACAACTGGGAAGCGGACTTCCTCAGCAGACACGATCTCCATCCAGGAGAATGGGGCCTACACCCTGAGATGTTTGCAGAGGTGACAAGCCAATGGAGTGTTCCTCAGATAGACATGATGGCGTCTCGTCTCAACAAGAAGCTTTGGAGTCCCACAGGCAGTGGTTGTGGACGCCCCTGGTAACTCCATGGGTGTTCCAATCGGTATATATGTTCCCTCCACTTCCGCTCATCCCAAGGATTCTCAAGCTCATAAAAAGATCAAGAGTTCAGGTGATCCGCATTGCTCCGGACAGGCCACGAAGGGCTTGGTATGCGGAGCTTCTGGAATTACTGCTGGAGGATCCGAGGCCTCTTCCTCTTTGCAAGGACCTTTTTCCAACAGGGGCCATTCGCTTATCACGACTTACTGCGGCTACATTTGACGGCATGGAGGTTGAACGCCAGATCTTAGCTCGGAAGCGTATTCCGAAAAAGGTAATTCCTACTCTAATACAGGCTAGGAAGCGAGTTACGTCCACACATTACCATCGGATTTGGAAAAAGTATGCATCTTGGTGTGAAGCCAAGAAGTTTCCAATGGTGGAGTTTCAATTGGGACGGGGGTTCTGAAAGGGGTTCTGCACATCCAACCACCCTTTGTGCTTCCTACGGCACCTTGGGATCTTAATGTGGTACTGCAGTTCCTGCAATCGGATTGGTTCGAACCTTTGCAGGAGGTGGACGTAAAGTTTCTTACTTGGAAGGCAGTCACACTGTTAGCATTGGCATCTGCTAGACATGTGTCAGAATTGGGGGCATTGTCATGCAAGAGCCCCTACTTGATTTTTCATGAAGATAGAGCTGAGCTCAGAACATGTCAGCAATTTTTTCCAAAGGTTGTGTCAGCCTTTCATATCACTCAACCTATTGTGGTGCCAGTGGCTACTGACTCCTCAATTACCTCCTTGGATGTTGTGAGGGCTTTGAAAATATATGTGAAGAGAACTTCTCGTCACTGGAAGTCGGACGCTCTGTTTGTCCTTTATGATCCCAACAAGGTTGGGTGTCCTGCTTCTAAACAGACAATTTCTCGCTGGATCAGGTTCACTATCCGGCAGGCTTGCCGTGTCCAAAATCTGTTAAGTCCCACTCTACTCGTAAAATGGGTTCTAACTGGGCGGCTGCCCGGGGTGTCTTGGCTTTGCAGCTTTGCCGAGCAGCTACTTGGTCAGGGTCGAATGCGTTTGCTAAGTTGTACAAGTTCGATACTTTGGCCTCTGAGGACGTGAAGTTTGGTCAATCTGTTCTGCAGGAACCTCAGCACTCTCCCTCCCGTACTGGGAGCTTTGGTTCATCCCCATGGTACTAATGTGGACCCCAGCATCCTTTAGGACACAAGAGAAAATAGGATTTTAATTACTTACCGGTAAATCCTTTTCTAATAGTCCGTAGAGGATGCTGGGCGCCCGCCCAGTGCTTCGTATTCCTGCATTGTTACTTGGTTCAGTTTATTGGTGCAGCCGTTGCTGATTCGTTCCAAGTTAGTTAGCTTGACTTTCCTTTTTGTTATGTGTGAGCAGGTGTGAATCTCACCACTATCTATTTCCTTCTCTTGAAGTATGTCCGTCTCCTCGGGCACAGTTTCTAGACTGAGTCTGGTAGGAGGGGCATAGAGGGAGGAGCCGGCCCACACTGTTAAACTCTTAAAGTGACCATGGCTCCTAGTGGACCCGTCTATACCCCATGGTACTAATGTGGACCTCAGCATCTTCTAGGACGTAAGAGAAAAGAAGGAAATGATCCTGGTCTCATAGCAGCAGTACGGGATGGGGGTATGAGAATGTGGGGGCCTACTAAAATCCGATGAAAATAACCCTGCTGCGCCTGGCCTTGGTGCTTCCACCCCAGTGCTCCCTGCTCACCTTGAGGGGTAGGCTTGTAAGACACTACTGATGTTCTCTGCCAGGGGGTTAGTAGGCCTCGTCCTGGCAATTTCATTGTTGAGGTTTGGCGAGTCCACATAATGTACCTGAATTCTTTCTTGATGTTGTTCAATGTTTTTTCAACTGTTTTTTTAACTGTTCATTATCAAAACGCTTAGAGATAGGAACACTTTGAGTATTGGAACGCACAGCTGACACGCACCTCTACGGACTACGAGAAAAGGATTTACCAGTAGGTAATTAAAATCCTATTTTTATTGTTTACCTGCAAGGTGATCTCACCATGTGCTTTCATTAAAAAAAAAAAAATTTTAATACATACTTCCACCCCACCATGTGGTGTACCTCCACTGATTGCACACCCTGCCAGCAGCATCTAACACAGTGCACCCTAAATGGGGGCCTGTGATGGTTCCCCTGCGGGCAGGATGTGCCTCACGTGGATTGTTCATACAGGTTATATCATACGACTATACAAGTGCCCTTTTTCCCCAAGTATGCATTGGGCCCGTGTATGGCTTACCTCCAACAGTGTTACCTTCGTAGTGCTCCCAACATGGCTGCCTCATCTGGTACACTTGTGGATGAGATGAAAATGCATGGACCTGATAGTTTTGTTGGTACCCTACTCTGAACGTTAGGATGCTGCAATCACCCCCCTTTTGTGTCATCTCTTCTAGGGGTGGACTATTCTACCCAGGGTAATCCTACACAGTGCGCCCAAGATGGCTGCCTCACCTGATAACCTGGGAGGGTTGCATACACAACCCACAGAAATTATTACCCAAAATGGCTACACCAATCCTGCATTATGATTACTCTATGCATTCTAATTTTTCATTTTTATGTCTGTGTAGCCGGTGTATTGCTGTATTAATCTTCTGTATTATGTTTATTGTTTTGATGTCTGTAAAGCGCCTTGAGTTCTGTTTGGAGAAAGAGCGCTATATAAATAAAATTTTAATTATTATTATTAATAACTGTTCATGAACCCATTATAATTTTTAGGTAACATTATAAATGAGTTCAAGATGGCACCGCAGATGGCTGCCTTAGTGCTGCTCTGTCAAGCAGCCTTCGGTTTTACATGTATAATATGTCTTATATGTCGAGTCTAATGTGCAGTTGCAATGTGCAGTATCAACTCATACGTGTAATGTTTGTAATGTATGGTACATTCTTCCCCCTTATCCTATATATTCCCCCTCCCCCCTTCATATTACTGCTTGGCAATGCATTGTACCACAAAAAATTCCTGGTGTACGTGAGTACACCTGGCTAATAAAGCTGATTCTAATTCTGATCTCTGAAGCTCCAAAGAAAATTTCTTCAGTTTCTTTTTAACTTTGTTATTTTCGGTTTACTGTTTGGACAACAGTATACCTGCACCGCACCGTGGGAGTTAAGGGGAAAGACGGTTACCGGCCTCTGCAAGGCGTCAGAGCTGCTTCCCCGCTGCAGGACCACCATCCTGGGAGGTTGTTTGTTCCACAGGGCACTGCACCTTGGTGGTCACAATTGCAGCACACTGCACACCCTTAACATAGTCTGATGGTGAGAAGAGTGGAGAGTACAAACCGGGGGTCCCACTAGGGAGGTACCCCAGTTCTTGGTGCAGCAAAATGCTGTCGGCGGCGTACGGGACCCTTCACGAGGGGACCCGCAATAGCCCCCCATGTACACTGGCAGCGGTAGTGTAAACTAGCAGCCTCTGTGATGTTTGCATAGTGTAAGGAGACTCTGGTACCATTACAGGCCTTCCTCTGCCCAGCAATGGAGCAGCAAGGACACACAGCTCCTACAGGCACTCCAGGATACACAGGAAACTGGTACAGGGGTGTATAATAAGGGGGAGAGCCGCTAGTGCACACAATCTGGCGTCCTACATAGGGCATATTATCCAGTTTTCACTGTGTTACAAATATATACAGGCTGCAGTTTTCCATAGTCTGACAGGCTGGGGTGTGCTGTATCCCTCTCACTCTGGGTCTCCATCTCACACGCAGTAAGAGGCGGGCAGGCTTGCTATTGTACTTGTGTGTGTGTGTTGTTAATGTCACTATGGTCAAACACGTTGTTTGCAAGGTTTGTCACATCAGATTCTCCCCTTCTACCACTGGTTCGCTGTCATGTGACCAATGCAGTCAGTCTTCCCAAGTTAGTGTGGAGACTGGGGGATGAGGGTCTGAAGCTATGATGGCAGATATGTCATCCCAGTGATGGAGAAAAATCAAATATACATCTGTATTGCCTGAGAAATTGTGCTTTCAAACTTATAGTTAAATATCTGTAACTAGCACTTTAATTCCCATAATGGTCAGCCATTCTTAAAGTGAAGTTTTCTGTCAACCTTTGTCCTAGCTTATGACTAAGAGCATATGTGTCTAAATAAAGACCCTTGTATTTAGATAACCAGAACTTAATGACATTTTATGAGGTTTTATGCCAGTGGATATCTGATGGACTTTTGTCTTGTAACAAACAACATGCCATGATGAACAAGAATAACCTCTTTGCTGACAAAGCTTATTGAGACTCTATTGATGTGAATGGGAGATCCAAGACTCATGGAACCAGTCTGCCATCCTCAGGAGAAGATCAGCCATTACATCTAGCCCAGCTGACCATATTTGAGACTTCCTGTTGTTGCCCATCAACCAATCAATGATCCCCTTGTTATCTAAATACACGCCCCATTGATTAATCAGTTATAAATTGTTGTATAATTATGCACTATATATGTAAGCCTGAAATCCCCTGAAGGGACGGCATCATTGATGAAGTCTGCCTTGGGCCACGTTTCTCTGCACAGTAAATATGGGAGTGGCCTTTTACTTGATAATAAATTCTACAGATGTAGCCACCATTATCTTGACTGTCTGAGGCGTTTGTCCAGATCAGGCATACGCAGCATACCAGGACGCAGGGAGGCGCGCCTAGTCACAGAGAGGCGTGCCCAATCGCACTGAGGCAGACATAGCGTTTGGCGTTACCTTTACGTGTAATACCTGCGATCATCCACCAGGTGTCATTTTTTTTACAATCGCTACTGCGCATGCGTGTGGTCTCCCGTAAAATATAATACTGAAATA
The DNA here is from genome assembly GCF_028390025.1 of Pseudophryne corroboree. Taxonomy (NCBI): domain Eukaryota; kingdom Metazoa; phylum Chordata; class Amphibia; order Anura; family Myobatrachidae; genus Pseudophryne; species Pseudophryne corroboree. The sequence continues at coordinate 376,362,942 of NC_086448.1, read as the reverse complement.
TATAGTAAGGACTATTTTACTAAGGCGTCTCATTATGCTGCATACAGTAAATACTCATTACGCTGCATTATTTAATACATTATATATGGTACAGATGCAAATAGTACAGCATACAGTATATGATTCATTTACAGTACTTTATGAATATGTGAGCGTCCAAGTCCCGCAGACAAAACAACATAAAACCAGTAGTGTACACTGCCGCAACTGGACACGTTAGAAGTTCACTATTGCCTATTGAGATTAGGAATATTGTACAGTATGTTAGCATCCTAATCCCGTAGCCATTACACCATAATCAAAACCGATGGATTTATTCATCTGTTTGCGGCGAAGTGTTCCGTTTCCTATACTCAGAGTCCCGGGTTCGATTCCTAAAGTACGAATGCATGTTAGTTTTTTCCAGACACTTTTTTTGTTTTATTCACATAAACCAGGGCAAAACTGCAGGAGCGGTTCTACTGTTAAGGTTTTCTATGCACCGTACAGTACACATACAATTCTGTAGCAGGGCAGACTCAATATAAATGGCTACCACCTGTGACTCCTTGCCCCATGGAGGCCCTAGGCTACGGAGCAAGTAACAGCCCAGATTTTGCAGGCTACGGGGCAATTCTGAAGGAGCATCAAAATCCCCTAGCTAAAATACTGTACACAGGGGCGATAGGGATAAGCGAGTTCTATGCACATTACGGTACACCGGACTCGATCGCATAGCACACTGGTAAAATGTCCGCCGCCCCTGAACCCCCACCACGTGGCAGGCAGCGCTCGGATATGGAGTGAGAGATGGCATAAGTTTTGCAGGCTACGGGGCAATGCTGAAGGAGCGTCACAATCCCCTAGCTAAAATAACAGTACACAGAGGCAATGAAGTCCCGTAGAATGATCAAATAATAAATGCTGTATAATGTACAGTATACAGACCCAAAACATGGAGTTTAAGCAACAGTGTGGTTTATTAAAGTCAGGGATATGGTACAGTACAGTAAGTCAGCGGCCATGTCCCCTAGCCATTAGGGCTTAATATAAAACCAATGGCAAGGGATCACTGCTTACTGTACATTTAGACATGAGCTTGTGTACAGTATCTGTCATGAGGTGTTTTTTTCACTGACACTATTATTTTTTCTATTGTAAAATACAGAGCCGGCAAACTAGCCAAACGGGGCACAATCAGCTTCTGCTGAATAAAATGAGATGCTACATGCCTATATTCTGTGTGTGACTGCGGCTCTATGAATTGAAATATGAAAACTGAAATATGAAATGCATTACTAATGTGCGGCATTAATGTGTACTACAATATTTTCTGGCGTAACATAAAGAAAGGGCACTACTGCATGGTCTAATGTGAATAAAGATCAATGTGGTGTGGTGTAATGCGAATAAGGGGCAATACTGTGAGGAGTAATGTGGTACTATCATATGATGTAACGAGAATAAGAGACACTATTGCATGATATAATGTGAATAAAGTTGCAGTACTGTGTTGTGTCATTTCAACTGGGGGAATTATTGTGTTGCCACGCCCCTTCCTAGCAAGAACATGCACTGTTTTGGGCTGGCACTAAATGTGCACACTGTTACTATTTAAAATATAGGGGGTAGGAGCACCAAAATGGGTGATGGTGCTGGGTTAGAGGCGGAACTAGCATCTGTGCAAGGGGGCATCATCCAAAATGTAGCCTAGGGCATCATGTTAGTCAGGTATGGCTCTGGTAATACTGTATACTGTACTGTTACTGTACTTTGCATTCAATAGAAATACTGTTTGCACACAGGTTTTACATGAATCATTGGCAATGCTGCAGGAGTGTCTCATTAGGCTATCTAAAATATACCACAACTATGTGTGGGGATACAGTAGGTAAGTTCTGTCACCATAAGCTGTCTGCTGTGTATGGCAGATTTCCGTCTGGGATGCATTTGTGTGTTTGTAATAAAATAAAAAAATGTTACTGTACATTTAGTGTATAGAGTATTTCTCCCCCATAACGGCACATCATACTGTGCATTTACCCCCATGTACTGTACCATACTGTATTATGGAATATTTATTGGAAAAGCATCAATATTAATGTAAAAAAAAGTATTTATTACAACATCCGATTCCATGTACTGTACTGATCAAAAATGTACAGTGCTCTTATTCAGGACTTCTAAAACTGAAAATAACTGTTCATACACATCAATAACATTACTACTGTATAGTATAATGTATACTATTGTACATTAGCTTATGCAATAATCATACAAAGGCAATTTTATAAACATTTTTAATAATGCATCAATTTAAAATTCTAAACAGAAAATACAGTACAGAACTACATATTTGTGGCTTGACCATTTCTTTCGACTATAACAGGTAATACTTTATACAGGTGATTTATATAATTATTACAATGTTCAGGTGTGAGTACTTCTAGCCAAAATTTCTGTATCCCATCCAACAGCTGCTGTTTTGTTGTTGGCTTCGCAACACTCCTAATGTACCTCTTCAATTGAGCCCACACTAATTCAATTGCATTCATGTCTGGTGAGCTAAAAAAAATTACAAAAAATAAAAATAAAAAAAGAGTACAGAAAAAAATGTTAGTCAATTAATGACGTTAAATAGAGAAAATTAAACATATGGTATTGTACTGTTTATTAAACAAAAAAATACATTTACAGTACTAGAGTGCTATTCAAAATTTTACTTGTACACTGTTGAAAGAATACTCACTCTGGTGGTGTGCGTACCCAATTCATACCTTTCTCTTCCATAAATTTGGCTGAGGCAGAGTGTTTAGGATCATTATCTTGGAATATCCTATGGTGAGTTGGGTAATATTTATTCACGAATGACACCATACATCCCTCTACTATTGTTTCTTGGAAAAATTTCTTATCCATGATCCCTACAGAAATAAAAAAAATGTTGTTCATTAATAAGCAACTCATTTTATTGTGCAGGTACATGTACTCTACAGTACAGCATGTATTTTTACAGAACACAGGCACAGAATAAAGTATAGTACTGTACCTTCGAAAAATAATAGGAGACCAGCTCCTAATTGTGATATGCCTCCCCATACATGGACTTTCAATGGATGCTTTGGGCGTGGTTTTAATGAGATATGGTTACGTTTCCGGAATGACATTCTGGAGTACTGCTCAAGGGCAACAGACGATTCATTTGTGAAAATGACATCATGAAATGTTTCACCACTCTCAATCCATCGCCGTGCCTGTTCAACTCTCTTTTCTTTATTCACATCTCTTATCATGGGAGATATCCTGTGAAGAGCCAAACATAATGAATCAGATACAGTAATGAGATTACTGTATATACAGTAGACTGTATGTGCAGTATACTGTATTATACACCTACTGTATATATTAAACTGTATATACATTACAGTATATACACAGTACTGTATATATATATATATATATACACACACACACACACACACACACACACACACAGTATACAGTATATAATCATCACAATAAGCCGGCAATGCTTCATTGCTGTCTCTGAGTGCCTACAGGTATCTCTTTTGGGATATATATATATATATATATACATACATACATACACACACATACTTTATATACTGTATACAGTATAAAGTACACACTGTATAATGATTTACGTCATTGTTATATCACTTATCAAGGGATTATTAACAGTGAATAAGTGTGCATTTACTGTATGGTTTATACAGCTTTCAGTATTTTACCTTGTTGCGCCAAAGGTCCATCCCATTTTCCGTTGCATCCTTCTGACGCTGGTGGCCGATATGTCCAGGTCATACTTGGAATGGAGAATTTGTTTTATTTGCAAAGCAGTACGCTCATCATCCTCACGAGTTAGTTCCTCCACAATTTGTTGCACTCTCCTACAATACAATACAGTATGAAAAAATAAGATTTTACTCACCGGTAAATCTATTTCTCGTAGTCCGTAGTGGATGCTGGGAACTCCGTAAGGACCATGGGGAATAGACGGGCTCCGCAGGAGACTGGGCACTCTAAAAGAAAGATTAGGTACTATCTGGTGTGCACTGGCTCCTCCCTCTATGCCCCTCCTCCAGACCTCAGTTAGGATACTGTGCCCGGAAGAGCTGACACAATAAGGAAGGATTTTGAATCCCGGGTAAGACTCCTACCAGCCACACCAATCACACCGTATAACTCGTGATACTATACCCAGTTAACAGTATGAAATATAACTGAGCCTTTCAACAGATGGCTCAACAATAACCCTTTAGTTAGGCAATAACTATATACAAGTATTGCAGACAATCCGCACTTGGGATGGTCGCCCAGCATCCACTACGGACTACGAGAAATAGAATTACCGGTGAGTAAAATCTTATTTTCTCTGACGTCCTAGTGGATGCTGGGAACTCCGTAAGGACCATGGGGATTATACCAAAGCTCCCAAACGGGCGGGAGAGTGCGGACGACTCTGCAGCACCGAATGAGAGAACTCAAGGTCCCCCTCAGCCAGGGTATCAAATTTGTAGAATTTAGCAAACGTGTTTGCCCCTGACCAAGTTGCAGCTCGGCAAAGTTGTAAAGCCGAGACCCCTCGGGCAGCCGCCCAAGATGAGCCCACTTTCCTCGTGGAATGGGCTGTTACTGATTTAGGATGCGGCAATCTAGCCGCAGAATGCTCCAGCTGAATTGTGCTACAAATTCAGCGAGCAATAAGTCTGCTTAGAAGCAGGAGCACCTATTTTGATGGGTGCCTACAGGATAAAAAACGAGTCAGTTTTCCTGACTCCAGCCGTCCTGGAAATATAAATTTTTAAGGCCCTGACTACGTCCAGTAACTTGGAATCTTCCAAGTCCCTAGTAGCTGCAGGCACAACAATAGGTTGGTTCAAGTGAAAAGCTGATACCACCTTAGGGAGAAACTGGGGACGAGTCCTCAATTCTGCCCTATCCATATGGAAAATCAGATAAGGGCTTTTACATGACAAAGCCGCCAATTCTGACACACGCCTGGCCGAAGCCAAGGCCAATAACATGACCACTTTCCACGTGAGATATTTCAAATCCACAGTATTAAGTGGCTCAAACCAATGTGATTTTAAGAAACTCAACACCACGTTGAGATCCCAAGGTGCCACAGAAGGCACAAAAAAGGGGCTGAATATGTAGCACTCCCTTTACAAATGTCTGAACTCCAGGCAGTGAAGCCAGTTCTTTCTGGAAGAAAATCGACAGAGCCGAAATCTGGACCTTAATGGAACCCAATTTTAGGCCCATAGTCACTACTGACTGTAGGATGTGCAGAAAACGACCCAGCTGAAATTCCTCTGTTGGGGCCTTCCTGGCCTCACACCACGTAACATATTTTCGCCAAATACGGTGATAATGGTTTGCGGTTACTTCTTTCCTGGCTTTTATCAGCGTAGGAATGACTTCCTCCGGAATGCCCTTTTGCTTTAGGATCCGGAATTCAACCGCCATGCCGTCCAACGCAGCCGCGGTAAGTCTTGGAACAGACAGGGCCCCTGCTGTAGCAGATCCTGTCTGAGCGGTAGAGGCCATGGGTCCTCTGATATTATTTCTTGAAGTTCTGGGTACCAAGCTCTTCTTGGCCCATCCGGAACCACGAGTATTGTTCTTACTCCTCGTTACTCTTATTATTCTCAGTACCTTTGGTATGAGAGGCAGAGGAGGGAATACATAAACCGACTGGTACACCCACGGTGTCACTAGAGCGTCCACAGCTATTGCCTGAGGGTCCCTTGACCTGGCGCAATATCTAGTTTTTTGTTTAGGCGGGACGCCATCATGTCCACCTGTGGCCTTTCCCAACGGTTTACCAACAGTTGGAAGACTTCTGGATGAAGTCCCCACTCTCCCGGGTGTCGGTCGTGTCTGCTGAGGAAGTCTGCTTCCCAGTTGTCCACTCCCGGAATGAACACTGCTGACAGTGCTAAGACGTGATTTTCCGCCCATCGGAGAATCCTTGTGGCTTCTGCCATCGCCATCCTGCTTCTTGTGCCGCCCTGTCGGTTTACATGGGCGACTGCCGTGATGTTGTCTGATTGGATCAGTACCGGCTGGTTTTGAAGCAGAGGCCTTGCCAGACTTAGGGCATTGTAAATGGCCCTCAGTTCCAGAATATTTATGTGTAGGGACGACTCCTGACTTGACCAAAGTCTTTGGAAATTTCTTCCCTGTGTGACTGCCCCCCAGCCTCGAAGGCTGGCATCCGTGGTTACCAGGACCCAGTCCTGTATGCCGAATCTGCGGCCCTCTTGAAGATGAGCACTCTGCAGCCACCACAGTAGAGATACCCTGGTCCTTGGAGACAGGGTTATCAGCCGATGCATCTGAAGATGCGATTCCGACCACTTGTCCAAGAGGTCCCACTGAAAGGTTCTTGCATGGAACCTGCCGAATGGAATTTTGCTTCGTAAGAAGCTACCATTTTTCCCAGGACTCGTGTGCAGTGATGCACCGATACCTGTTTTGGTTTCAGGAGGTCTCTGACTAGAGATGACAGCTCCTTGGCTTTCTCCATGCGGGAGAAACACTTTTTTTTTCTGTTCTGTGTCCAGAACCATCCCCAGGAACAGCAGGCGTGTGGTAGGAACCAGCTGTGACTTTGGAATGTATAGACTCCATCCGTGCTGTTGTAGCACTTCCCGAGATAGTGCTACTCCGACCAACAACTGCTCCATGGACCTCGCCTTTATAAGGAGATCGTCCAAGTACGGGATAATTAAAAACTCCCTTTTTTCGAAGGAGTATCATCATTTCTGCCATTACCTTGGTAAAGACCCTCGGTGCCGTGGACAGTCCAAACGGCAGTGTGTGAAATTGGTAACGGCAATCCTGTACCACAAATCTGAGGTACTCCTGGTGAGGATGGTAAATGGGGACATGTAGGTAAGCATCCTTGATGTCCAGGGATACCATGTAATCCCCCTCCTCCAGGCTTGCAATAACCGCCCTGAGCGATTCCATCTTGAACTTGAATTTTTTTATGTATGTGTTCAAGGACTTCAAATTTAAAATGGGTCTCACCGAACCGTCCGGTTTCGGTACCACAAACAGTGTGGAATAGTAACCCCGTCCTTGTGGAAGTAGGGGCACCTTGACTATCACCTGCTGGGAATACAGCTTGTGAATTGCCTCTAGCACAGCCTCCCTGCCTGAGGGAGTTGTCGGCAAGGCAGATTTGAGGAAACGGCGGGGGGGGGAGACGCCTCGAATTCCAGCCTGTACCCCTGAGATACTACTTGAAGGATCCAGAGATCCATGTGAGCGAGCCCACTGATCGCTGAAATTTTTGAGGCGGCCCCCCACCGTACCTGGCTACGCCTGTGGAGCCCCCGCGTCATGCGGTGGACTCAGAGGAAGCGGGGGAAGAATTTTGATTCTGGGAACTGGCTGACTGGTGCAGCTTTTTCCCTCTTCCCTCGTCTCTGTGCAGAAAGGAAGCGCCTTTGACCCGCTTGCTTTTCTGAAGCCGAAAGGACTGTACCTGATAATACAGTGCTTTCTTAGGCTGTGAGGAAACCTGAGGTAAAAAAATTTCTTCCCAGCTGTTGCTGTGGATACGAGGTCCCAGAGACCATCCCCAAACAATTCCTCACCCTTATAAGGCTCTATGTGCCTTTTAAAGTCAGCATCACCTGTCCAGTGTCGGGTCTCTAATACCCTCCTGACAGAATGGACATTGCATTAATTCTGGATGCCAGCCGGCAAAATATCCCTCTGTGCATCCCTCATATATAAGACGACGACTTATGTTCGCAAAATAGTATCCCTGTTTGACAGGGTTACAGACCACGCTGCAGCAGCACTATCTGCAGGTCTCAGTCTAGTACCTGAGTGTGTAAATACAGACTTCAGGATAGCCTCCTGCTTTTTATCAGCAGGTACCTTCAAAGTGGCCGTATCCTAAGACGGCAGTGCCACCTTTTTTGACAAACGTGTGAGCGCCTTATCCACCCTAGGGGATATCTCCCAGCGTAACTTATCCTCTGGCGGGAAAAGGTACGCCATCAGTAACTTTTTAGAAATTACCAGTTTCTTATCGGGGGAACCCACGCTTTTTCACACTTCATTCACTCATTTGATGGGGGAACAAAACACTGCCTGCTTTTTCTCCCCAAACATAAAACCCTTTTTTAGTGGTACTTGGGTTAATGTCAGAAATGTGTAACACATTTTTTATTGCCGGGATCATGTAACGGATGTTCCTAGTGAATTGTGTATATGTCTCAACCTCGTCGACACTGGAGTCAGACTCCGTGTCGACATCTGTGTCTGCCATCTGAGGGAGCGGGCGTTTTTGAGCCCCTGATGGCCTTTGAGACGCCTGGGCAGGCGCGGGCTGAGAAGCCGGCTGTCCCATAGCTGTTACGTCATCCAGCCTTTTATGTAAGGAGTTGACACTGTCGGTTAATACCTTCCACCTATCCATCCACTCTGGTGTCGGCCCACAGGGGGCGACATCCCATTTATCGGCATCTGCTCCGCCTCCACATAAGCCTCCTCATCAAACATGTCGACACAGCCGTACCGACACACCGCACACACACAGGGAATGCTCTGACTGAGGACAGGACCCCACACAGCCCTTTGGGGAGACAGAGAGAGAGTCTGCCAGCACACACCAGAGCGCTATATAATGTAGGGATAAACACTATCACTGAGTGAATTTTCCCCAATAGCTGCTTGTATAAACAATATTGCGCCTAAATTTAGTGCCCCCCCCTCTCTTTTTAACCCTTTGAGCCTGAAAACTACAGGGGAGAGCCTGGGGAGCTGTCTTCCAGCTACACTGTGAAGAGAAAATGGCGCCAGTGTGCCGAGGGAGATAGCTCTGCCCCTTTATCGCAGACTTTTCTCCCGCTTTTTTATGGATTCTGGCAGGGGTAATTATCACATATATAGCCTCTGGGGCTATATATTGTGATTATTTTGCCAGCCAAGGTGTTTTTATTGCTGCTCAGGGCGCCCCCCCCCCCCCCCCCAGCGCCCTGCACCCTCAGTGACCGGAGTGTGAAGTGTGTATGAGGAACAATGGCGCACAGCTGCAGTGCTGTGCGCTACCTTGGTGAAGACTGAAGTCTTCTGCCGCCGATTTTCCGGACCATCTTCATGCTTCTGGCTCTGTAAGGGGGACGGCGGCGCGGCTCCGGGAACGAACACCAAGGACGGGTCCTGCGGTCGATCCCTCTGGAGCTAATGGTGTCCAGTAGCCTAAGAAGCCCAAGCTAGCTGCAAGCAGGTAGGTTCGCTTCTTCTCCCCTTAGTCCCTCGTTGCAGTGAGCCTGTTGCCAGCAGGTCTCACTGTAAAATAAAAAACCTAACATATACTTTCTTTCTAGGAGCTCAGGAGAGCCCCTAGTGTGCATCCAGCTCGGCCGGGCACAGAAATCTAACTGAGGTCTGGAGGAGGGGCATAGAGGGAGGAGCCAGTGCACACCAGATAGTACCTAATCTTTCTTTTAGAGTGCCCAGTCTCCTGCGGAGCCCGTCTATTCCCCATGGTCCTTACGGAGTTCCCAGCATCCACTAGGACGTCAGAGAAATATGAATTAATGAACAGCACAATTACAGTTAGATGAAGTGTTATTTTTTTTATTTCCAAAAAATTATCTATTGTATACAGTAAGTAATTTAAACATTACAGTAGTGTACAGTACGTACCATGTACATTTTGTAGGAAATACAAATCTGGGCGTTGTTCTCTCGAAAGCATGACAGCGCACCGTTTCTAAAGTGACTATAATGCCACTTTCCTTGAGCCATGCATGGATCTCTTTGATGGTTTTATTTTCTTTTTTCATGTTGGCGATTATCTTGCTCATAGTGTTGTTGATAGTTACTGGCATGTTGTCCAACTGTAATTCCTGTATGGAGAAAAAACATCTGTGAATACTGTAGTCTACAATTTACACATCTGTAAATTTGCAAGAGTCTTATGATAAAAGTTAATACTGTACATGTTTACTATATAGTACTGTACGTGATGTTCAAATTTTAGTATTGTATACTGTACAGTACTGAAAATACCACATCAGTGTTATCAGAGGCGAATCTAGCACGGGGCGAGCAGGGCACGTGCCCTGGGCGCCGTGGCAGCCCCAACAGAGGGGGGCGCCACCGGCACCTGCACTGCCCGCTCGCCCCATGCGACAGGGATTCTGCTGGCGCTGCCCGCGGCGCTCTCCCCGGCTGCTGTGCCCGTCACACTGGACAGGCAGCGGCAGCCAGGAGCCTCCCCCTACTCCTTCCCCCCTGCAAAGTATACATTGCGCGTGCACGTTCGCAGAGGTGCGTGGCCTCAGAAGTGCAGGTGAGCGCCGAGCGGGGTTTATACTTTCCTGTCGGGAGAGGTGAGGGGATGGGGGTGCGGGACAGTGTGTGTGTGTTAATTGTGTGTGTGTGTGGGACAGTGTGCGTGTGTGTTAATTGTGTGTGTGGGGACAGTGTGCGTGTGTTAATTGTGTGTGTGTGGGACAGTGTGCGTGTGTGTTAATTGTGTGTGTGTGGGACAGTGTGCGTGTGTGTTAATTGTGTGTGTGTGTGGGACAGTGTGCGTGTGTGTTAATTGTGTGTGTGTGTGGGACAGTGTGCGCATGTGTTAATTGTGTGTGTGGGACAGTGTGAATGTGTGTTAATTGTGTGTGTGGGACAGTGTGCTTGTGTGTTAATTGTGTGCGTGTGGGACAGTGTAAGTGTGTGTTAATTGTGTGCGTGTGGGACAGTGTGAGTGTGTGTTAATTGTGTGTGTGGGACAGTGTGCGTGTGTGTTAATTGTGTGTGTGACAGTGTGCGTGTGTGTTAATTGTGTGTGTGTGGGACAGTGAGTGTGTGTTAATTGTGTGTGTGTGGGACAGTGTGAGTGTGTGTTAATTGTGTGTGTGTGGGACAGTGTGAGTGTGTGTTAATTGTGTGTGTGTGGGACAGTGTGAGTGTGTGTTAATTGTGTGTGTATGGGACAGTGTGAGTGTGTGTTAATTGTGTGTGTGTGGGACAGTGTGTGTGTTAATTGTGTGTGTGTGGGACAGTGTGAGTGTGTGTTAATTGTGTGTGTGTGTGTGTGTGTGGCAGGGACGTGCAGTCAGGGGGGGCAGTGCCTCTCCTGTGATTAATTATTAAAATAATATAAAGAAGATACTTATGACACATATTCTGTGTCATAAGTATCTTCTTTATTTAATTCTAATAATTTTTCTACCTTAAATGTGTATGGGAGGCACTGATAGCAGTGCCTCCCATACAGAATGGAAATGGGATAGAGCGGGGGGCGGGGCCAAGCACTGGGCTGTAAAAGCCCATTAAAACAGATGGGGAAAGCGGCACTGAAACAAGTGCTTCACTGACAGGGACACCACCCGCATGTCAGCGAGGCACCTGTGATTGGACAGCGGATCCAGTACTGGATCTGCTTGTCCAATCACCCACATGCGACGCTGGAGGCGACGGGTCCCGGCGGTGAGTGGCGTCTGCAGTGAGCTCCCCATCCCCCATCCTCCTCCGCCGATGACAGGAGCAGTGTTGTGCGGCTCTCCCCCATGCAGCTCTCCCTTTCCTCTGCCGGCTCCGTCCTCCCACGGACAGAAGCGGCGGTGTGCGGCTCTCCCTCTCCTCCGCCGGCTCTGTCCTCCCGGCGTGGCCCTGCAGTGTGTGCGGCTCTCCCCAGCAGCAGGTCTCTCTCTCTCTCTCTCTCTCTCTCTCCCCCTTCCCCCTCTCTCTCTATCTCCTCCTGTGGATTGAAGTTTGTAAGTACAATTTTAATTTTTACAGGTGCCCCTATTGGATTCTACTGGACAAGTGGACGTGTGTGAGTGTGTAAGTGTGTTTTAATAAATTTTTACTGTCACGGTGTGTGAGTTGTGTTTTTATTTGGGTATTTTTTCTGTTGTAGAACTACAGGTACCAGCGGGCCCGTTATTTCCCCGCATGCTGGTACTTGAGGTTCTCCAAGTACCAGCAAGCGGGGAGGCTTGCTGTGCCTTGTAGTTCCACAACAAAAACAATATTCTTTTTTTTACACACATGGCTATCAGCCTCCCATCCACCGCCCACGGATGGGGGGGGACAGCCTCGGGCTTCACCCCTGGCCCTTGGGTGCCTGGAGGGGGGGTGAATCCTTGATTTAAGGGGTTCCCACTCCTCCAGGGATCCCCGGCCAGTGGTGACTAGTTGGGGGGATAATGCCACGGTCGCAGGGACCTACATAAATGTGTCTCCCGGCTGTGGCATTATGTCCCTGGCTAGTGGAGCCCGGTGCTGGTTTTAAAAATACGGGGGACCCCCTACATCTTTTGTCCCCCATATTTTTGGAACCAGGACCGGACTAAGAGCCCGGTGCTGGTTGTCTAATTACAGGGAACCCCTGTCCAATTTTTTCCCAGTATTTAAACAACCAGGACCGTCTCAAAGAGCCCGAGGCTGGTTATACTTAGGAGGGGGGACCTCACGCATTTTTTAAAAAAAATTTTTGACCCATTCAGACCCTTCTCTATTAAGTTAATGGAAGCCCTGGACAAAATTGCATTCATGTCCTCCTCCCACTTCCTTCCTAGTCCCAAACACTAATTATTATTTTTTTCTCTAAAAATGTACAATATATCAGGCAGGTAGCGGGCAGGCAGGCAGCGGGCATTGGCGGCATCGGACTGAGCAGGCAGGCAGCGGGCATTGGTGGCATCGGACTGAGATGCAAATTAGTGGCAGAGGGCTGGGTCAGTTGATGGTGGGCGAGTTTGTAAGCCATTGGTGGTGGCAGCGGGCATCGGCTCAGAGGCAGTAGCGGGCATTGGCTCGGTGGTGGTAGGGGTCATTGGCAGGATTCGGCGGACAGTATGACTGTAGTGCCTCACCAGCCACTGACCTCACCACACGCCACTGGTGTGTGGGACAGTGTGCATGTGTGTTAATTGTGTGTGTGTGGGACAGTGTGAGTAAATTTTTGCAGTCCAGTGTGTGTGGGGAGGGGAAAGTATAAGAATGTGTGTGTAGTCTGAGTATGTGTGTGTGGGGTTTGGGGGTGGCCAGTCTGTGTGTGTGTAATCTACAGTGTGTGTGTGTGTGTAAGGGGGTGGAGCAGTCTGTGTGTGTGGGATGTACTAATGACCATTTACCGAAGAGGGATGTGTATTAAACCACGAGCACGGAGATGCCCTTCTCACTCACCATCCAGCTGGGTGGGCAGGTGGAAAGCTTGCAGCAGGGGCAGCATGCCGGATATCAGCAGCCGAGGGTGGGGGCTGTAAGGCACGTGCAGAGCGGTGCGGAGCCCAAAGCCGGAGATCGGCAGCATGTTGACCGGCAACAAGCAGCTTCTGCTTCCGCATTCAACATGCTGCCAATCTCCGGCTTTGGGCTACGCAGGGTTTTGGGGATGGGTGTCCTCTGCCGGTGTACTGCAGTTCTGGGGGTGCGAGCTCCGGAGGCTTTCAGCACTGTTGAATATCCAGCTCAAGTATGTACAGCCCGCACCCTCGGCTGCTGATATCCGGCATGCTGTTGCTGCTGCTGGCTGTCCCCCCGCCCGGCCACACAGCTGTATGGTGAGAAGGGCATCTCAGTTCCCGAGGTTTAACACATATGCCTCAGTAAATGGCCTCTGCTGTAAACGATACTAATGCTTACCGTGGCAGTAACAGCGGGGAGGACGGCACACATCGGGATCCTGCAAGCAGGAGAGAAGAACCCCTTTGAAGCGCAGCAGACCAAACTGAAAAGGGTGCATACCCGGTGCGGTGCGGTGCTCTGCATCCCGGGTGGTGCCGAAGATGTGGAGTGTCGGAGGTGGCAGAAGCGCCGCAGCTTGGGGTGAGAAACCGCTGCAGCACTTCTGCTGCTAAACTCTGCAATTAGTCTATTAAGGGGGTGGGCTCCCCTCACCATAGTGCCCCACAGGCTTTGTTAATTCTGGGGGTAGGATCCCCTCACTCTATAATGTGAATTTTGGCTTATACCATGTGCTGTAACGTGAATTTTGGCTCATATCGTGTGGGGTAATGTGAATTTCGACTCATACCATGTGGGGTAATGTGAATTTTGGCTCATACCGTGTTCTGTAATGTGAATTTTGGCTCATACCGTGTTGGGAAATGTGAATTTTGGCTTATACCATGTGGAGTAATGTGAATTTTGGCTCATACCGTGTGCTATAATGTGAATTTCGGCTAATACCATGTGCTATAATGTCAATTTCGGCTCATACCATGTGGGGTAATGTGAATTTCGGCTCATACTGTGTGCTATAATGTGAATTTTGGCTCATACCGTGTGGGGTAATGTGAATTTCAGCTCATACCGTGTGCTATAATGTGAAAGGGGCACCAGTACTAGATAGTATAAGGGGTCCTACTACACTGAAGGACACGCCCCTTTTGAGTGACCGCGCCCCTTTTCCGGAGCGCGCGCGCATAATTGCTATCTGCACTCTTTCATTCCCCCTTCAAAAATTCAACTTCGACCACTGCACCTACATCTATACATACACACCCTGACATCTTTATATACAGTGACACCGGTGGAGTCTGCACATACTTTCCTTTTGTATTTTTTTGTATTATATATTTTATTTATTTATTTATTGGGGGGGGGCATTATTGGTCTTGCCCTGGGCTCCAAAAACCTTAGCTACGCCTCTGAGTTTTATGGACTGCAATTACTTTCCTGTATAAAACAGATACAGTAAATAACCCTCCTTGGAAGTGCATGGGCCCTGTGAGATTTACAGTAGTGTACAGCATAAGGGACTACTGACATAATGTACCAGCATTACATACAGTACATGTCACTACTGTATGTAAATTCTTCAATTATTGCCTACCAACAATACTGCTTACTGTATATTAAATACTCTAGGCCTAGAAATGTGTGTCTCAATAGTGATGTGCACCGGACATTTTTCGGGTTTTGTGTTTTGGTTTTGGATTCGGTTCCGCGGCCGTGTTTTGGATTCGGACGCGTTTTGGCAAAACCTCACCGAAATTTTTTTGTCGGATTCGGGTGTGTTTTGGATTCGGGTGTTTTTTTCAAAAAACCCTAAAAAACAGCTTAAATCATAGAATTTGGGGGTCATTTTGATCCCATAGTATTATTAACCTCAATAACCATAATTTCCACTCATTTCCAGTCTATTCTGAACACCTCACACCTCACAATATTATTTTTAGTCCTAAAATTTGCACCAAGGTCGCTGGATGGCTAAGCTAAGCGACACAAGTGGCCGACACAAACACCTGGCCCATCTAGGAGTGGCACTGCAGTGTCAGGCAGGATGGCACTTCAAAAAAATAGTCCCCAAACAGCATGATGCAAAGAAAAAAAGAGGCGCACCAAGGTCGCTGTGTGACTAAGCTAAGCGACACAAGTGGCCGACACAAACACCTGGCCCATCTAGGAGTGGCACTGCAGTGTCAGACAGGATGGCACTTCAAAAAAATTGTCCCCAAACAGCACATGATGCAAATAAAAATGAAAGAAAAAAGAGGTGCAAGATGGAATTGTCCTTGGGCCCTCCCACCCACCTTTATGTTGTATAAACAGGACATGCACACTTTAACGAACCCATCATTTCAGCGACAGGGTCTGCCACACGACTGTGACTGAAATGACTGGTTGGTTTGGGCCCCCACCAAAAAGAAGCAATCAATCTCTCCTTGCACAAACTGGCTCTACAGAGGCAAGATGTCCACCTCATCATCATCCTCCGATTCCTCACCCCTTTCACTATGTACATCCCCCTCCTCACAGATTATTCATTCGTCCTCACTGGAATCCACCATCTCAGATCCCTGTGTACTTTCTGGAGGCAATTGCTGGTGAATGTCTCCACGGAGGAATTGATCATAATTCATTTTGATGAACATCATCTTCTCCACATTTTCTGGAAGTAACCTCGTACGCCGATTGCTGACAAGGTGAGCGGCTGTACTAAACACTCTTTCGGAGTACACACTGGAGGGAGGGCAACTTAGGTAGAATAAAGCCAGTTTTGTGCAAGGGCCTCCAAATTGCCTCTTTTTCCTGCCAGTATACGTACGGACTGTCTGACGTGCCTACTTGGATGCGGTCACTCATATAATCCTCCACCATTCTTTCAATGGTGAGAGAATCATATGCAGTGACAGTAGACTCCATGTTAGTAATCGTTGGCAGGTCCTTCAGTCCGGACCAGATGTCAGCACTCGCTCCAGACTGCCCTGCATCACCGCCAGCGGGTGGGCTCGGAATTCTTAGCCTTTTCCTCGCACCCCCAGTTGCGGGAGAATGTGAAGGAGGAGATGTTGACGGGTCACGTTCCGCTTGACTTGACAATTTTCTCACCAGCAGGTCTTTGAACCTCTGCAGACTTGTGTCTGCCGGAAAGAGAGATACAACGTAGGTTTTAAATCTAGGATCGAGCATGGTGGCCAAAATGTAGTGCTCTGATTTCAACAGATTGACCACCCGTGAATCCTGGTTAAGCGAATTAAGGGCTCCATCCACAAGTCCCACATGCCTAGCGGAATCGCTCTGTTTTAGCTCCACCTTCAATGTCTCCAGCTTCTTCTGCAAAAGCCTGATGAGGGGAATGACCTGACTCAGGCTGGCAGTGTCTGAACTGACTTCACGTGTGGCAAGTTCAAAGGGTTGCAGAACCTTGCACAACGTTGAAATCATTCTCCACTGCGCTTGAGTCAGGTGCATTCCCCCTCCTTTGCCTATATCGTGGGCAGATGTATAGGCTTGAATGGCCTTTTGCTGCTCCTCCATCCTCTGAAGCATATAGAGGGTTGAATTCCACCTTGTTACCACCTCTTGCTTCAGATGATGGCAGGGCAGGTTCAGGATTGTTTGGTGGTGCTCCAGTCTTCTGTACGCGGTGGCTGAATGCCGAAAGTGGCCCGCAATTCTTCGGGCCACCGACAGCATCTCTTGCACGCCCCTGTCATTTTTTAAATAATTCTGCACCACCAAATTCAATGTATGTGCAAAACATGGGACGTGCTGGAATTTGCCCAGATGTAATGCACGCACAATATTGCTGGAGTTGTTCGATGTAACAAATCCCCAGGAGAGTCCAATTGGGGTAAGCCATTCTGCGATGATCTTCCTCAGTTTCCGTAAGAGGTTGTCAGCTGTGTGCCTCTTCTGGAAAGCGGTGATACAAAGCGTAGCCTGCCTAGGAACGAGTTGGCGTTTGCGAGATGCTGCTACTGGTGCCGCCGCTGCTGTTCTTGCTGCGGGAGGCAATACATCTACCCAGTGGGCTGTCACAGTCATATAGTCCTGAGTCTGCCCTGCTCCACTTGTCCACATGTCCGTGGTTAAGTGGACATTGGGTACAACTGCATTTTTTAGGACACTGGTGACTCTTTTTCTGACGTCTGTGTACATTTTCGGTATCGCCTGCCTAGAGAAATGGAACCTAGATGGTATTTGGTACCGGGGACACAGTACCTCAATCAAGTCTCTAGTTGCCTCTGAATTAACGGTGGATACCGGAACCACGTTTCTCACCGCCCAGGCTGCCAAGGCCTGAGTTATCTGCTTTGCAGCAGGATGACTGCTGTGATATTTCATCTTCCTCGCAAAGGACTGTTGGACAGTCAATTGCTTACTGGAAGTAGTACAAGTGGTCTTCCGACTTCCCCTCTGGGATGATGATCGACTCCCAGCAGCAACAACAGCAGCGCCAGCAGCAGTAGGCGTTACACTCAAGGATGCATCGGAGGAATCCCAGGCAGGAGAGGACTTGTCAGACTTGCCAGTGACATGGCCTGCAGGACTATTGGCTTTCCTGGGTAAGGAGGAAATTGACACTGAGGGAGTTGGTGGTGTGGTTTGCAGGAGCTTGGTACAAGAGGAAGGGATTTAGTGGTCAGTGGACTGCTTCCGCTGTCATCCAAAGTTTTTGAACTTGTCACTGACTTATGATGAATGCGCTGCAGGTGACGTATAAGGGAGGATGTTCCGAGGTGGTTAACGTCCTTACCCCTACTTATTACAGCTTGACAAAGGCAACACATGGCTTGACCCCTGTTGTCCGCATTTGTGTTGAAATAATTCCACACCGAAGAGCTGATTTTTTTTGTATTTTGACCAGGTATGTCAATGGCCATATTCGTCCCACGGACAACAGGTGTCTCCCCGGGTGCCTGACTTAAACAAACCACCTCACCATCAGAATCCTCCTTGTCAATTTCCTCCCCAGCGCCAGCAACACCCATATTCTCATCCTGGTGTACTTCAACAGTGACATCTTCAATTTGACTATCAGGAACTGGACTGCGGGTGCTCCTTCCAGCACTTGCAGGGGGCGTGCAAATGCTCTTCCCGTCCAGTGTTGGGAAGGTCCGGCATCGCAACCGACACAATTGGACTCTCCTTGGGGATTTGTGATTTAGAAGAACGCACAGTTCTTTGCTGTGCTTTTGCCAGCTTAAGTCTTTTCATTTTTCTAGCGAGAGGATGAGTGCTTCCATCCTCATGTGAATCTGAACCACTAGCCATGAACATAGGCCAGGGCCTCAGCCGTTCCTTGCCACTCCGTGTCGTAAATGGCATATTGGCAAGTTTACGCTTCTCATCAGACGCTTTCAATTTTGATTTTTGGGTCATTTTACTGAACTTTTGTTTTTTTTGGATTTTACATGCTCTCTACTATGACATTGGGCATCGGCCTTGGCAGACGACGTTGATGGCATTTCATCGTCTCGGCCATGACTAGTGGCAGCAGCTTCAGCACGAGGTGGAAGTGGATCTTGATCTTTCCCTATTTTAGCCTCCACATTTTTGTTCTCCATTTTTTAATGTGTGGAATTATATGCCAGTATCAATAGCAATGGCCTACTACTATATATACTGCGCACAACTAAAATGCACCACAGGTATAGAATGTAGATGGATAGTATACTTAATGACGACACAGAGGTAGGTACAGCAGTGGCCTTCCGTACCGTACTGCTATATATACTGGTGGTCACTGTTTCAGCAAACTGCAAAACTAAAATGCACCACAGGTATAGAATGTAGATGGATAGTATACTTAATGATGACACAGAGGTAGGTACAGCAGTGGCCTTCCGTACCGTACTGCTATATATACTGGTGGTCACTGTTTCAGCAAACTGCAAAACTAAAATGCACCACAGGTATAGAATGTAGATGGATAGTATACTTAATGACGACACAGAGGTAGGTACAGCAGTGGCCTTCCGTACCGTACTGCTATATATACTGGTGGTCACTGTGTCAGCAAACTGCAAAACTAAAATGCACCACAGGTATAGAATGTAGATGGATAGTATACTTAATGACGACACAGAGGTAGGTACAGCAGTGGCCTTCCGTACCGTACTGCTATATATACTGGTGGTCACTGTGTCAGCAAACTGCAAAACTAAAATGCACCACAGGTATAGAATGTAGATGGATAGTATACTTAATGACGACACAGAGGTAGGTACAGCAGTGGCCTTCCGTACCGTACTGCTATATATACTGGTGGTCACTGTGTCAGCAAACTGCACAACTGAAATGCATCACAGGTATAGAATGTAGATGGATAGTATACTTAATGACGACACAGAGGTAGGTACAGCAGTGGCCTTCCGTACCGTACTGCTATATATACTGGTGGTCACTGTCAGCAAACTGCACAACTGAAATGCACCACAGGTATAGAATCTAGATGGATAATATACTTAATGACGACACAGAGGTAGGTACAGCAGTGGCCTACTGTACGGTAATGCTATACTGTATATTATATACTGGTGGTCACTGGTCAGCAAAACTCTGCACTGTACTCCTCCTATATAATATTATACTGGTGGTCCCGACTCCCCAGTCCCCACAATAAAGCAGCACACTGAGCACAGATATGGAGTGTTTTTCAGGCAGACAACGTATACTGGTGGTCACTGTCAGCAAAACTCTGCACTGTACTTACTCCTGCTATATAATCAGGGCCGGATTAACAATGGGGCGGGTGGAGCTGCAGCTCCAGGCCCGCCCACGCAAACAGGCCCACAGGATCCCTTACGGTGCTGTGCAGTCAGTGGTGACAGGAAGAAAAACTCCTGTCACGACCCACAGCAATAGCCCACTCATCTTCCGGCCGCTCCCCTCCCTATCCCTCACCTCCTCCTCAACCACCACGATCAGCATAGGTCCCATCTACCCATGGGGCAGTCGGAAACCCCGCCCCCTCGACGACCAAAGCTCCGCCCCCTGGATGTCCGAAACTCCGCCCATTTGTGTGAGGCTGTGACCCTCTGACAGTCACCTGAAGCCCATTCACAACCCCCATCGTTCCTCAGCATCTGATTGCAGTGGGCACTGGGCAGCAGGGCACTAAACACTGTGCAAGTCAGAGCTGCTGTGGGTGGAGCACAGAGTCTGAGCTGCCCAGCATAGGAGGAAATGCAGCTGTTGCTGGGTGTTTGGAGAAAACAGCAGGCATGCCCAAAAAACCTGCCCACAGGTCAGTATAAAATGTGATCCCTGCCCTGTCTATGTATATGTGTGTAGTGTATCCGCTCCAAACCAGGTTGTCAGTACGCTTTGCGAAGCCACTCCCCCCCAGGAGCAGCGCCAATAAATCTGTGCTCCGTGGGGAGGGTGGGAGAGAGCACCTTTATGCGTATCTAGGGTGCGCGGGTTACGGCGAAAGGCGAGTATGGTTGCCTCTACCCTGCCCTTATTAAAAGCCCTGGTGTCTATATTCAGTGTACAGTATATACAGTGTGTGATAGAGATATAAGGGGTTAAATTTGTTGTGTTGCGTTCAGATAGTCGCTGCCCAATGGGAGCTGCAAAAAAAACCTCAGTCAGCGGACAGCTGCAAATCCGTTATCACCACACTCACCATCGAATGATGTGCAGTGTCTGCGTAGCCCAGGACTTACTCCTGCAGTGCGATGAGAACAGGCTGATCGGGGCCGGAGCTGACGTCAAACACCCTCCCTGAAAACACTTGGGAACGCTTGCGTTTTCCCTGACACTCTGGGTGCCGACGCACATGTGCATTGCGGTGCATACGCATGCGCAGTCTATCGCTGTTCGCCCACTGTGCAAAAACGCACAGCAGCGATCAGATCTGAATCACCCCCATATACAGTTTATATGTGTGTACAATTTTGGGCCCCATTTAATAACAAAAATTAACAGCAGCATTTTTCTACGTTTAGTATCACTGTGATACAGATAAAAATGCAGCTGGTATCCAGCAATACTTACCTCTCCGACGAGGTCCAGCGTTGTCACTCCCCTCAGCTGCGTCCTCCATTCTGCTGGCAGGCTATCGCTTCCAGCAACGGGCTTCTGTGTCATGCGCATGCGCAATCTCTAGTTTACACATATGCATGACAGTTTCACCGGCCAGGGACCTGGCAATGCCCAGAACGCATTGCTGAAGCCGGAAAGGCAGCACTGGGTCGGCTGGCAATGGGGATTGTATCGCTCTTGCCATATATAGCTGGCGAGAACGGTACAGGTGCATACAGCGGTGAACTTAGTCTACCGCTGTTTGCTGAATACTGAAAGGATGACATAACCCGAGTGCTAAAGGAGTTATGCATCGTTGACAGATGGGCCTTCTATATCTATCTATCTATCTATCTATCTATATACACACACATACTGTATACTTTTTTTTTTTTAGAAACAAAATTGACTGGCACTCCACTTTAAATAGATATTACCTGGGTTCCTTCCCACGGACTCAATGGAACCATGTACACCAGTCAGGACTGAATAACTGCACCTGAAACATTCATATAAAGATGCTGGTGTAGTTAGTTTTCTTATTTATAATCCTTGGAGTGACGCCCGTTTTGTTGCTGGTGTATATATAAAGGAGTGTTAAAAATTTGGTAAATCTATAGAGATGTACATTTGAGATGTCTTAAGGCCAGTACACATAGGGAGAGATGTGTACTGAGCGATCTATCACAGACCGCTCAGAACACATCTCTCCCCCCGCTCAGCACACAGCGCGATGTGTGCTGAGCGAGGGGTAGGGGACACACACACTCATTTCACCCAGCAGTGAAATGAGCGATGTGCTAGATTGTGCCTGCATGCATGCCAATTTATTACCAGTGATAGTGACGCACGGGGCCACGCATCACTATCGCTGTAGGGCATAGAGAGAGATCCGTGCTTAACTTCTAAGCAACCTAGTCAGATTGTTTAGAATTTAAGCACGGATCGCTCAGAGTGTACCCCCCTTTAATGTAAGTAAATATTAATCCATGGTTCTTGGCGTTACCCGAGGAGCACCCGTAGCAGATACGGTGAAAAGTGACGGGACCATTTTTGTAGTTTATTAAATTCAACACACTGGAGGTGCAATCCAAATTTTCATCCGATTGTCCATTTGGGCGTTATCGTTCACGCAACGCAAGCCACTCATCGGTAATGACGTCATTATGTCAACCCCATTTTCATCCACTTAGGGGAGGTTTCTTAAAATTTTAATTACGTAGTTTTCCTATTTCCCACCTGTAGAATAAATATGTTAAATCTCAGCTTCCCAACATATCGGGTAGAGAATTAGTGATGAGTCAGTCAGTCAGTCAGTCAGTCAGTCAGTGAGGGCTTTCGTGTATATATATATATATATATATATATATATATATATATATATATAATGATGTAATTGGCGGCACTCCAAGGACTTATTCAAGTGAATAAACGAGACCACCCCGTTTAGACAAGCTTAACGTTTCGGTCTTTATTGACCGTCTTCAGAAGCTGCTGCTATTTACAAGATGTGCAAGCCTATGCATGAATGGTCAGTGGCACTGACCGATCTGACACCTGCAGCTACTGATTTCAACAGCTGCATGTGTTTTTGCACCTTTCACAGCCACTGTGGCTCTGGGGCGCATGGGAGATATCGCAATAGTAGCGAGATAATGCGCATGCCCAGTGGAGCCGACCGGAAGGAGAGAGACAAAGCATCAGCACTAGGCTGATGGGCTGTGGCAGGGATCGCTGGAGGGGAGGATGGTTTGTCTCCCCCACTCCGGCATCCAAGATGTTACTACGTGTCGTCACTACTCCTTCCTGCTTTGCCTCGATAAAGAGGAGAAGCAGGATGAGATATACTGCCACAATCCATGCCAGGATAATATATCTCCCCGACTGTCTCTGGTGCACACAGTATAAAGGCAGCCAGGACAGAGGTGGGAGTGAAGAACAGAGAAGGGAGGCGGGGCTGTGCTTGGTGTGCTGTGTTTACCCAGACATTCTTCCAGTGAGGTGCCTGACCAGAGCCTCTATCAGAGCCCAATGCTAAAAAGTGTGAATTCCAATAAGTACTGATTATAGATCAATACATACATAGATATAGTTTCTGTCTGATTTATTTCATTCCACGGGCCATGGTGTGTGGCTGTGATGTCTTCTGTATTTTATGGTGATAGTCGGAGTTCTCTATTTTATATGTGACTCATTACAATGTTCTTTGTATTGTATGGAGTTCACTTGGATGCTTGGTTTATAATGTGATGGGCACTACAATGCACTCTTTTTTTATCAACGGCCACTGATGCTCTCTGTATAATATGAATGTCACTGTAATGCTCTCTGTATTATCTAGCAGTCACTGCAATACGCTCTGTATTATATGGCATTCACTGCAATGCTCTCTGTATTATATGGCTGCAAGGCTCTCTGTATTATCTAGCAGTCACTGCAATACGCTCTGTATTATATGGCATTCACTGCAATGCTCTTTGTATTATATGGCTGCAAGGCTCTCTGTATTATCTAGCAGTCACTGCAATGCTCTCTGTATTATATGGCATCACTGCAATAATCTCTGCATTATTCATTTATTTAATTTACTGCAGCGCCTAGGTGTGTGGGATGAACACTAATAGAAATATGGAGAAACCCATATCACAGACCACACCCCTATATAGACTACTCCCCCACATCATTAGTCATACCGCCGTATCGCTTGTCACACCCCCTGCAGCAGCACACTATAGGCCCTTCCTGATTTTCAGCTCCAGGCCCATGTGGACCTTAATCTGGCACTGTATATAATACAGCTGCTCCCCAGTCCCCACAATTAAGCAGTGTGAGCACAGATATATGCAGCACACTGAGCACAGATAAGGAGCGTTTTTTTCAGGCAGAGAACGGATAAAACTGGTGGTCACTGATCAGCAAAACTCTGCACTGTACTCCTCCTATATTAATATAAAGCTGCTCCCCAGTCCCCACAATGATATAAGCAAGCACAAATATTTGCATCAACTCAACAATGAATAAATGGAGAGGACGCCAGCCACGTCCTCTCCCTAACATTTCCAATGCACGAGTGAAAATGGCGGCGATGCACGGCTGCTTATATAAAATCCGAATCTCGCGAGAATCCGACAGCGGGATGATGACGTTCGGGAGCGCTCGGGTTAACCGAGCCATACGGGAGAATCCGAGTATGGCTCGGACCCGTGTAAAAAGGGTGAAGTTCGGGGGGGTTCGGTTTCCGAGAAACCGAACCCGCTCATCACTAGTCTCAATATGGTAGTTAAAAAAAACACAGGGGCCTATGGGGATAAGCGAGTTCTATGTACATTAAAAATGGCCGCTGACCGTGAACCCCCACCACATCGCAGGCAGCGCTCGGATATGGAGTGAGAGATGGCATAAGTTTTGCAGGCCACGGGGCAATGCTGAAGGAGCGTCACAATCCCCTAGCCACAGGGGCGATAGGGATAACCGAAGTCTATGCACATTACATTACACCGGGCTCGATTGCATAGCAAACTGACAAAATGGCCGCCGACCGTGAACCCCCACCACGTGGCAGGCAGCGCTCGGATATGGAGTGAGAGATGGCATAAGTTTTGCAGGCCACGGGGCAATGCTGAAGGAGCGTCACAATCCCCTAGCCACAGGGGCGATAGGGATAAGTGAAGTCTATGCACATTACGTTACACCGGGCTCGATCGCATAGCAAACTGACAAAATGTCCACCGACTGTGAACCCCCACCACGTGGCAGGCAGCGCTCAGATATGGAGTGAGAGATGGCATAAGTTTTGCAGGCCACGGGGCAATGCTAAAGGATCGTCACAATCCCCTAGCCAAAATACACAGGGACATTACAGTAAGGATATTCATGTAAATATATAAATAATTATAAACAGTAAATGAAAGAATTACCGATCAAATACTCGATGAAGAAGCTGTGTAAATGAGCTGGAACAAGTGAGGCTAGCAGAAGTTTTCAGCTGCAGAAACAGAGAGCAAATTATCAGGAGATTTCTCAAAGGTCGGAGACGATCCACACAGCAAGTCTGATTATGAGGAAACAGCTTTACAGAGTGGTTACCGGGCAGTGACTGAGATGCTGTTTTATCCAGATTCAAACAAAGGGAATTCTTCCCGCTCAAAGCATGCTTTGTGATTGGTGTATGGATGAATGCACCTATACAGTTGTCCCACGTCCTCTGCCGTAAATAAAGTGTTTCAATCCCCAAGCGTCTGAGTCCATTGTGCTGTGTCCATCCAGGGGCTGCTGTTGTCTGTTTCCATTCTCCGTTCTGGTGTCCGTATGCGCCCGTGTTCCAAAATCAAAAGACAAAAACTAAAAATAATACAAAAAAAGCAATAACTAAAAATAATACAAAAAGCAAAAAAAATTACAAAAACCATTACCCCGCACCCCCACCACCACAAAAAAATAAATAAATTGAAAGTTGATATTGTTACTGTATTTGTGATGTTACCTTTGATTTAAAGTACTGTACAGTATGTGTGATGTTGGCTTTCTTATTACAAAATGTGTGATGTTACATGTTCCTACTGATTTTGTCCCACGTCCTCTGCCGTAAATAAAGTGTTTCAATCCCCAAGTGTCTGAGTCCATTGTGCTGTGTCCATCCAGGGGCTGCTGTTGTCTGTTTCTGTTCTCCGTTCTGGTGTCCGTATGCACCCGTGTTCCAAAATCAAAAGACAAAAACTAAAAATAATACAAAAAAAAAACAAAAAAAATAAAATAAATAAATACAAAAACCATTACCCCGCACCCCACCACCAGAAACAAAAATAAAAAATTGAAAGTTGATATTGTTACTGTATTTGTGATGTTACCTTTTGATTAAAGTACCGTACAGTATGTGTGATGTGGGCTTTCTTATTACAATATGTGTGATGTTACATGTTCCTAATGATTTTGTCCCACGTCCTCTGCCGTAAATAAAGTGTTTCTTAAAATAAACATGACGTGGTTTCCAATATTTGTATTCCCAACTTCCTCATATACTGTACTCTATAAATTAGTACTACTGTATGATGGGAATTCAATTAAGAGTGGTATATGTAAAACCACTTGGTTAGGCTGCTTGTTTCACTGGTGTCTATGGTGGCCTGGGGAGCAGTGTTACTCAAGAGAAGGGGTTGTACAAGCTTGCCGAGAGGCAGAATCCTTGGGCATTTCAGGGCATGGTAGAAGTGTCCCCCATTTTATCCCCCTGTTACTGGGCATGAGTCTATGGCTTGTGATGGCTTCATCCAGGCAGGGTCATACTGTTACTGTACAAGCACTTTGTAGTACATACAACTTTGTATATACAGTACAGTAGGTCACCATTGGTACTGTACATTACCAGTTGATCCTAATCAGTTTCCCAGTGATACAGTACATGCCACCCACTGTATTATACTGTACATGTCACACTTACTGTATGCTATTGCTACAATGTACAGTATGCTCAATCTACTGTGAGATAGTGTCCTAGTCCCTTGCATTGTACTGCTGCCATGTCCCTTGATGCATCTTTCTGCATTCTATGTAAAGCACACATGGGGTAGATGTACAGTATGATACAGTGAGAAGACGGAGAAGTGTGCATACAGTATCAATCAACTGCTACCTGTACATTGATTGATTGGCTGTTTGGAATGAAATTCTGGTAATGGATGATTGTCATTTCCTCTCATCCATTACCAGAATTTCATTCCAAACAGCCAGATCTGGCAGATTATCTGCCAGATAATTGAATGGTGTACAGTATGCCAAGCTTATACAGTAAATGACCCGAGATTCTGTCAGACAGTAGAAAAAGAGACTCTACAATGGAGTACAATATAACAAAAAAATATAATAACACAATTAAAGAGACCTTAATAAAAAAAATAAAAAAGTGGTCCGCTAAAAGGTGGACCACCACCCGCAGGAGTAAAATGGCCCGCTGCAACTGTTCTGTGGGAAAAAAGGACAGTATTACAACACAAATACTGAATACTTTACAGTGTAGTAATGGCAATACAGTACTGTACTCTATATTAGACAATCTTGTTATTTACAATGTACAGTACTGTTTTGTCACTACAGTAAATAGAACACTACTGTATGCTGTCGAGGTAATTTAAGCATTGCTATAGTTTACCTCTTGTATAAGTGGGTTGCTGCCTGCCCGCTACTGGGCCAGCCCACCGTTCTTGCCCCTGTCTAGGGACCCCATAAATCATTGGCACTATATTGGAGAAAGAAAAAACATTAGTCACATTCCAATACTATACAATTACTACTGTATACTGTAGGTACAGTATTGTACTGTATTGCTGGTATTCACAATACAGTATACGGTACTGTACAATAGTTTAGCTTCAACAGGTCATAAACAAATTATCAAAGGAATAAAACACCACAGTACAAGTACAGATCATGGTAAATACTGTAGACATTTATGCATTAGCAGTCATGACATTTCATGACAGCTTCAGTGTGGCAAAAACAGAGGGTTACAGTGCTGTAGGTGGTGTTGTAGGGAGTACTATAAATAATAGTGGACTGTACTCAGAGTCAGCCCTAACCAATATGATTCCATAGACACGTTTTTTGGCTGGTGCCCCCTTGCACAGATGCTATTTCCGCCTCTGACCCTGTACCCCTTTCCCAGCACCATCACCCCTCAACCATAGCAGTCCTCATTTTGGTGCTCCTACAACCTATATTTTAAATAGGAACAGTGTGCACATTAGGTGTGCATCCCAAAATGGGGCATCTTATTGCTTGGCAGGGGCATGGCCACACATTAATCCCCCCAGTTGAAATTACACCACACAGTACTGCAACTTTATTCACATTATACAGTATCATGCAATAGTGTCTCTTATTCTCATTACAGCATATGGTGGTACCACAAAGCTCCTCACAGTAGTGCCCCTTATTCACATTGCACCACATCATATTGCTCTTTGTTCACATTTTTCCACACAGTAGTGCCCGGTCTATATGTTATGCAACAAAGTACTGTAGTACCCCTTATACACGTAATGATGCACATTAGCAATGCATTTCATATGCAGATACAGACGCAGTCACACACAGAATATACTGTAGGCATGCTGCATATCATGTTAATCAGCAGAAGCTACTTGTGCCCCTAGGCATTTGCCTAGTATGCCTATGCCTAGGGCAGGCTCCAACTGTACTGCCAGAACGCTGGTAGAGGGATGAGTGCTCCAAGTCTCTGTTTTGCTCAGTTAGTTGCATCAGAATGCTCATTTAAACTCATTACCGCTGTGTATTTGAATTTAAAGAATCGCTCCTGCAGATTTACTCTGATTTATGTGAAACTTGTGTGCACCCTTCCATTGAATGTCTTACAAAGAAAAAAAAAATTGTACTGTACTGTAAGTGAATATCACGGGAACACATAAAAAAAATGGCACTTCAGGACTCGAACCCTGGACCCCCAGCGTGGGAGGTGGGAGCCTTCATCACTAGCCCACGACGCCTAATGAGAGATTCACAATATCATGTATAAAAGTACTGCAAACAGCGACCCCTCCTCATTGGTGTTGGTTTATGCCTTAGGGGACTCGGACGCTTGCATTTCTAAAGCATGGTACTGTTTTGCTCAGTCAGAAAACACTCATTTATACTTATTACCGCTGTGTATTTGCATTTAGTGTAAAGAATCACTCCTGCAGATTTACTCTGATTTATGTGAAACCTGTGTGCATCCTTCCATTGAATGTATTAGAGAGAAAAAATAATAATATTAAAGTGAATGTCACGGGAACACATAAAAAAAAGGTTGGCACTTCCTTCCCATTGGTGTTGGTTTATGCCTTAGGGGACTCGGACGCTCAAACTTGTATTTCAAAGGCACGGTATTTTCCACTGCCTCCCCCTCCCCCCATCGCCCTTCCCCCCTGGGAGCCTGCACAGGTCATGCAGTAGACAGGGAGGGAGTTCAGGTCTTGTGCAATACACAAACGCCAAAGATCTACAGTACTGTTTTGCTCAGTCAGAATACACTCATTTATACTCAGTACCGCTATGTATTTGCATTTAGCGTAAAGAATCGCTCCTGCAGATTTACTCTGATTTATGTGAAACTTGTGTGCACCCTTCCATTGGATGTATTAGAGAGAAAAATAATAATAATATGTACTGTACTGTAAGTGAATGTAACGGGAACACATTAAAAAAAAAAGCACTTCAAGACTCGAACCCTGGACCCCCAGCGTGGGAGTTGGGAGCCTTCATCGATAGCCCACGACGCCTCATGAGAGATTCACAATATCATGTATAAAAGTACTGCAAACAGCGACCACTCCCATTGGTGTTGGTTTATGCCTTAGGGGACTCGGACGCTTGCATTTCTAAAGCACAGTATTTTCTACCGCCTCCCGCTAGCCCATCGCCCTTCCCCCCTGGGAGCCTGCACAGGTCATGCAGTAGACAGGGAGGGAGTTCAGGTCATGTGCAATACACAAACGCCAAAGATCTACAGTACTGTTTTGTTCAGTCAGAATACACTCATTTATACTCACTACCGCTGTGTATTTGCATTTAGCGTAAAGAATTGCTCCTGCAGATTTACTCTGATTTATGTGAAACCTGTGTGCACCCTTCCATTGAATGTATTAGAGAGAAAAAAAATAATAATATTAAAGTGAATGTCATGGGAACACATTAAAAAAAAGGTTGGCACTTCCTTCCCATTGGTGTTGGTTTATGCCTTAGGGGACTCAGACGCTCAAACTTGTATTTCAAAGGCATGGTATTTTCCACCGCCTCCCCTCCCCCCATCGCCCTTCCCCCCTGGGAGCCTGCATAGGTCATGCAGTAGACAGGGAGGCAGTTCAGGTCATGTGCAATACACAAACGCAGAAGATCTACAGTACTGTTTTGCTCAGTTAGTTGCGTCAGAATACACTCATTTAAACTCATTACCGCTGTGTATTTGCATTTAGCATAAAGAATCGCTCCTGCAGATTTACTCTGATTTATGTGAAACTTGTGTGCACCCTTCCATTGAATGTCTTACAAAGAAAAAAAATGTACTGTACTGTAAGTGAATGTCACGGGAACACATAAAAAAAAGGCACTTCAAGACTCGAACCCTGGACCCCCAGCGTGGGAGGTGGGAGCCTTCATCGCTAGCCCATGACGCCTCATGAGAGATTCACAATATAATGTATAAAAGTACTGCAAACAGCGACCCCTCCTCATTGGTGTTGGTTTATGCCTTAGGGGACTCGGACGCTCGCATTTCTAAAGCACGGTATTTTCCACCATCCCCATTATGCCTTAGGGAACTCAGACGCTCATGTACATGTATTTCAAAAGCACAGTGTTTATGCATTGTACATTCTTCCTTTTCCACAATTATTTGCGTCTCCATACACATACAGTACTCCATACAAAAACTTGCGTCTGCATACACAAGTGTTTTAACATGTTTGTTTGTGTCTGTATAAACTACAGTATTTACAGTACTATATATTAAGAACTCTCACCGTCTGACCATTGGTCACCATCTACAGTATTAACATTACAGTCGTCACTGACCAATTGCCAGAGCTGTAGATAAATCCGCCGCTATACGATCGAAAGTACTGGATTAGTGGAGCATTAGCCACCCAGTGGTGGAGATGTGTAATGCATTCTGAGTATCTAGTATCGCCTCAACACGCCTGCCCGTGATTAAACTCAGCAAGCTAAGCTATCGCCTTAGCGTGACTAAACGCCCGTCTAGGCGGAGAAACAGTCAATAGAGACTCCCATATTCTTTTAAAATAATTAAGCATTAACATTTTGGGGAACTCGTCCGTAAACTACGCCCACCCAACTCCTACGGAAGACCACCTTTCCCAGGCACAGACAGAGGGGACATAACAGCCGGCTTGGAGGTAATTATATATCTTTTTATTTATATATATATATATATATATATATAGTAGCAGTATTACCCGGCACTCCTGGTCCTAAAACTTTAAGTTGCCTGGGTGCCCTCCATATCGGTGTTTGCAGACATTCAGAAATAAATGGCGTCACTCCAGGTCTTCTAATCATCAAAATGTGTATTAGAAAATTAACACAGTGCCAACGGGCCCCGAAACGTTGGCACTGTGTTAATTTTCTAATACACAATTTGATGATTACAAGACCTGGAGTGACGCCATTTATTTCTGAATGTCTGCATACACCGATATGGAGGGCACCCAGGCAAGTTGAAGTTTTAGGACCAGGAGTGCCGGGTAATACTGCTACTATTGTCAGGCCAGGGAGCCATCCCAGGACCGCCCGAACCAAGGCACCTGTAAGAGTCCAACCACTAGTTGAACTACCTGCAATTTTGTTCATATACCTTGTCAAGTAGAGTGATCAATTTCTGACACGAGGAGCACTGGCACTTTATTTGGATTTTTTCTGCACTTTGAACACCATTAGCACTTTACTCCACGCAACAGCACTTTAACCATACGGTGCAGGATATAAAGAGAGTTTTGACATGGATATGTCTGATCCTAATGAAACTAGGGATATGTCTGGCTGACGTAATTTGACCCAGCTCAAAGGGGATATTTTCAGTTATGATGCAAGCGATGCGGAGAGGCTGCTGTTTAAGGACCAGATTCCAGACGTCGATCTGCAACCAGATGCGCAGGACACTTTTTACCAGCTTGTAAAATTAAAGAAAAAGGAGACTGATTACCTGATGCACGGGATATCTCTGTCGCAATACCACAGAGAACAGATGATCCCCAGGGGGTTCAGGATTAGAAATGTACCCACGCTGGGGAGGTATAATCCTGACTTCTGCCATTAATGGACGGCAATATTAAACAAATGCAGTCTGGATTTGGTCCTATTGGTAGTGGAGGAGGTAGGGTGGGAGATGAAGGTAACCAGAGACAAAATTATGAAGTTTGAAAGGGAGAATTTAAAGATACTCCAGGAGGATTCCACCCATGACTGGTTGGCTAAACTCCGAACCCAATGCGATACATATAAAAAAGAGCTTATTCGCTTCAAGAGGAATAAACACCTCATTGTTAAAAGCGACTATGAGGACAACCAAGTATATAAATGGCTAATGGGAGGTGATGTACAGAAAACAGGTCAACGCAAATATACCTATAAAAGAGAATGGAGGAAGAGAAAAGAAGGAGGGCTTAGATCCAATTATTCCTCTAATAGCGATAGCCAATTCCTAGCCCCAGACTACGACGAGGCTACCACCCCCCTAAGTGATATCCCTTTAGGGGGATCCCAGGCCAAGGGCAGAGGGGGAAGAGCACGCCCACCCATAGAGGGGCCAAAACCAGAGACTACAGAAGCCGAGCAGACAAGAACAAATCTTAATATTTAATCTATCCTCCAGAACCTTCACACCAGTAGAGATCTAGGTCCTCAATAGAGGCCTCTCATATATTCCCACCAATAGACACAACGCCTTCACTTGGAAACTGGGCCTACATAAATTCTAACGAAAACTAAGATTGCAGGAATATTTTCAAGATCACATAGAAGTACAGACCAACGTAACAATCTTTGATAAATTTATGGCATCCCGCTCCACTTCCACCTTTGATCCCCAGTCATCTAATCCATCAATAAAAACTTTTACGCGGTTACTGGATGATTCAGTCACACGTTACATTAGCACCCCAATTCAACAAAAGAACAACATGTCTCAAGAAGAAAGAAATGCTCTTAAAGACCTAAGTAACTACAAAGACGTTGTCTTCCGCCCGGCGGACAAGGAAGGGGGTTTAGTAATTCAGGACGTACAAGATTACCAGAGTGAAATCTACCGCCAACTGGCTGATATACAGACATACCAAAAGTTGGACGCAGACCCTACACATAAATTCAAGCAAGAATTAGACGAGGTCCTGGAAGAGGCTAAGTGTAGAGGATATATTTCCAGCAAAGTCCACAGTGCATTGATTCAGAAGTTCCCGGTTGTACCAGTCCTATTTACTACTCCAAAGATTCACAAAGACAACAAGAAACCTCCCGGTAGGCCGATAATTTCGGCGAGGGATTCTCTATACCAGCCAGTATCACAGTTTCTGGATTGTGTGTTACAGCCTTTGGTAGTGAAACAACCAACTTTTATTAAAGACACCACTGAATTCCTGCTAAGACTCAAAAATATAGGCACTGTACCACCAGACACAAAAATGTGTGTAATGGATGTATGTAGCCTATATACTAGCATCCCCCATGTTGAGGGGTTGCTAGCTACTAGAGAATTTCTTTGCGATGAGAACATGCAAGTAGTTAACATGGAATTATATATGCAGCTCCTGTATTTAACGTTACATAGGAATTACTTCCTGTTTGACGGAATTTTTTTCCTACAACGAAACGGGTGTGCGATGGGCAGTAGCGTAGCGCCTGCTTATGCAAATGTATATATGTTTAAGGAAGAAAAGAGACTCTTCTTCAAAGATAGCATAGCCCAACATATACTACTGTACTGCCGCTTTATAGATGACGTATTCATGCTGTGGACGGGAGGAGTGGAACTATTTAAGAAAATGATGGATGACATCAACTCCATAAAATTTACATATCAGAGTGATACGGCCAGTATGAATTATCTGGATGTTACAGTAAGAATTATAAACAACAAGCTTTCTACCACCTTATACTCCAAACCAACTGATAAGAACACGCTGCTGAGGGCGGACAGCCACCACCCCAAACTCCTCATCAGAGGGTTACCAAGATCACAATTCATAAGGACAACAAGGATCCACATCGACCATGATACACTGGATGCTGAATTAAACAAGGTAGTAAACAGGTTCATTGAACCTAGTAGATTACAGGTTCAAAAACAGGAGGCCGTACAGCTTGAAAGAGATGCCCTGTTGACGAAAACGACCAATAATTCAAAAAAGGTTATTCCATGGACCAGCAAATTCAGCACTGCCAGTCCCATAATCCAGAGAGCTACTAAGACACTGTGGCCTATAGTGTCGACTGACAATAAACTAAGATGCTTGAAATATAAAATACCAATGAACTGCTTTACAAGAGGAAAGAACATCAAAGATTGTATAGTACATTCAGACATCACAGGATTCGGTACCAATCACCATTCCAACTTCCTTACAAAAGTCCCGGGCTGTTACAAATGCCTGGGGTGCACTACGTGCAAATCAATGGTAACAGGGACCAAGTTCAAACATCCAAGCAGAGACCAAACATACAGTATACGGCATGTTTTGACCTGTACCACATCCCATATAATTTATCTCATCACATGTCCATGTGGGCTAGGTTATGTAGGAAAAACAACTAGGGACTTAAGACAAAGAATGGCACTTCACAGGTCCGCCATTACTGCAGCGATCAAGAATGGTAAGTCGGATCAGCCAGTAGCCCAGCATTTCGTGGACAAGCAACATCAACTCAAAGAGTTAAAATACATGATTATCGACCATGTACCTATGAGTCTAAGAGGGGGAGACAGGAATGGCAAGTTATTGAACATGGAAGCAAGATGGATGACAACCGAATGGGCTTAACGAACAGATCCTATGGAACACTCTAGCTAAGAAATAGTCCGAATCCTTGTGAATATTCTGATATAACTGGACTGTTACTTATCAACTGTAATGGACATGTAGGAGGTGATGGGCTGTTCTGTCTATATAGATATATGGTGATAAGGGGCAGCCTTTTGAAAATTTAGCATGAGATAGTAATATATCCCCTTCTATGTCTTTTTCTTTTCTTTCCTATTCTCCCTCCTTTTCTTTGTCTTTTTTTCTTTTTCTTTTCTTTTCTTTTTCCCTCTCCTTCTCCTTTTTTCTCCCTTCCCTTTCTTCCCCCCTTTTCTCTTCCCTCCCCCCCCCCCTTCCTCTTTCCCCTCCTTCCCCCCAACCTTTAATCCTCTTTTGCCTTCCCTGGTTCTCTGCCCCCCTTCTTCTTCCTATATCTTGTCGTTTTTCTTTTTCTTGTTTTCTTCTTACCTTTTCTGAATTCTCGCTTGTTTTCCCTTGTCAGCACCCCCCCTCTCCCCCCCCTGCACACATACCGCTCTCTCTTCCTTTTCTCCCCTTCCCGTTTTATAACCCCTTTCCCTCCTCCTCCCCCCCTTTCCCCCCTTTGTTCCCCCCCCCTTTTTTGTCCTTTTCAAAATAGATTTGGGACATCTTTACTTAAGCAGCCACCTAGCACTTATGTATTTAATATATATATAATAAGAAAGAAATGATTGTATAGATACATTCTATCCCAAGCAAATTAGGATCCATATAGGATATATACAGCAATCTAGTTTTGAGCAATTATTTTCTTGCACCGCAGTTACACCATTATGTATTTATAATATCACTGCACTGTATTCACTGTTTGTTCCTGCAGCACCCGGCGCGCAAGCGCATTGGTAAACGGCGTCGGTTGCCATGGTGATCGCCCCGGGACCCAATCGGTACGTCATAGCCACGGGACGCCGGAAGCGGATGGGCGACACATGCGACAGGGAATCCATGAGACGCCGGAAGACCCCCAGCACCCGGTGAAGCTGACGACGCGGGTAAAGCTTCTTTTCACTTATTGGTGGCACTAGCTTTATAAGGTAAGATGCTTTTTGTCTACACTACACACACCTTGACAAAGGGGCCACGGGCCCCGAAACATTGGCACTGTGCTAATTTTCTAATACTCAATTTGATGATTACAAGACCTGGAGTGACGCCATTTATTTCTGAATATATATATATATATATATATATATATACACTGCTCAAAAAAATAAGGGGAACACTAAAATAACACATCCTAGATCTGAATGAATGAAATATTCTTATTAAATACTTTGTTCTTTACATAGTTGAATGTGCTGACAACAAAATCACACAAAAATGATCAATGGAAATCAAATTTATTAACCCATGGAGGTCTGGATTTGGAGTCACACTCAAAATTAAAGTGGAAAAACACACTACAGGCTGATCCAACTTTGATGTAATGTCCTTAAAACAAGTCAAAATGAGGCTCAGTAGTGTGTGGCCTCCACGTGCCTGTATACACACACAATAAAATGTACCGTCCCCTCTGCTCTGTTGCCTGGTCAAAGTATTCTGTAGCTGATGGGACGTTAGTTACACTGAACTCAGGAATTTTTTGTGAGTTCTTGTGATCCATATTCATGCATAATTAATTAATTAAGTAACACAGTACAGTACGATTTAAATGATGTTTTTCCCCCCCTCTCTCTCTCTGCTGTTTATCAAGACACTGACGTACTGCTAGTGTGCATATATAATTGAGATTACAGGAAAAGTTTATTGCCTCATCCTAACTGATGTATTACTGTGTTAGTTGAAAAGTCTAAAGTGTGCCGGCTTGAATATAAAATATTGTCTGGTTACGAAATACTATTCCCTATGGAGGAATAAGGATGAATAAGGATAAATAATAAGGATAAATAAGTGAGTCACTTGTTATAAGTTATACGTTTGGCAAACCAAATTTGTGAAAGACGCTAATACGCTGTCTATTTGAGACTCTTTGTGGCCACAAAAGAGCAGTCCAGGCATCAAATTGGGAGAAATAAGATACAGTGTGGTTGAAGAAATGGGAAGTGACTCGTTAAAGAGTAATGACAGTACCGTAGTGAATTGTATGCTCAGTATTTAATGTATTTATGGGCAACCTTGTGTCCAGTTTGTTTCAAAGTGGAATGACATCACACAGGATGAGACTATACCATTTCCTAAAAACGGGTAGTTTTGACCCCGCAGTACTTCAATGCCTTGAGAAAAGGATAAAGTCAGTTATAAAACCTAATGATCGCATTAAGCATTTACAAGTTTTAGATTTGTGGGGAAAAAAAAAAGAAATGTGTAACTGGACTGCAGATAATGTTAAGACTAACCTCTGTATTGACACTCCAAACCCGCATAACAATCCTCCACAATACAACAATATCACAGCATTACCAGTATGTTTCTCACAATACACTACCTTCACCAACACAGAACGCACAGGGCTCTCCCTCCCCCCCCCCCCGCACTATCAGCACGCAGCAAACACACAGTCCACCTACTGCATACGGCTCTGACCACACAAGCCCACAAGAACAACATGGGGATGCAAAACAAGACGCTGACACATTACAAGACAATCTCCAACAACTTGTATCTATAATATCAAGTGACTCTTCTGTTTCACATCTTTCTGCTTCTTCCCCTGATTTCAATAAGCTTCCAATACCTAAACTTTCCTTTGCTACTCCACCGGTGGCCTCTACTGTATATATAAACGGTAATCATGCATGCCTCAATGTCACTAGTACACCTGAACAGACTGCACAGTCAATTAGAACACTCAGACATGGCCCAAGGTTTAATTACAAAATACTAAATAACACAGGACTGAGGGTATTCCACCGCACTGGGAAACAAGAAGTAATTGATACTGACACTCAAGATCAGCTTGCAGCGTACACCATAGAAGTACCTACAGATCAGGCATTCATAGAGACGGACACTGTAACACTGGGTGGTATTCAGTATGCCGACTGACGGGATCCTGGCGCACAGTATACCGGCACCGGGATCCCGACAGCCAGCATACCGACACTTATTCTCCCTCGTGGGGGTCCACGACCCCCCTGGAGGGAGAATAAAATACCGTGGCGCGCATGCCACCGTGCCCGTAGCGTGGCGAGCGCAGCGAGCCCGTAAGGGGCTCATTTGCGCTCGCCACACTGTCGGTAAGCCGGCGGTCGGGCTCCTGGCGCCGGTATGCTGGTCGCCGGGAGCCCGACCGCCGGCAGCCCGACCGCCGGCAGATCGTAGTGAACCCGTAACACTGAATCCTATGAGAAAAAAAACTGAGCTGTTAAGTATAAAAGCAGGATTCCCAGACCCAAGGAAAAACTCTAATGCCACTTGCAAGTACCTTTCACAGGAGTATTATGTACATAAATTTACTTGCAGGGATCTAGAGCAGATATTGTATACCTGTTTACCAGAAGACTTAGCGCAATCCCT
Source organism: Pseudophryne corroboree (assembly GCF_028390025.1). NCBI lineage: Eukaryota > Metazoa > Chordata > Amphibia > Anura > Myobatrachidae > Pseudophryne > Pseudophryne corroboree. The sequence goes on along the minus strand of NC_086448.1, from coordinate 376,324,675 downwards.
TGCTACAAGCATTGATCTCGCTGCAAATGATTATAGCGACCCAACTAAGGCCAAAATAGATGCACTTAATACTAGACTGCTGGAATTATACCCATCAGTCCCCAAATGGGACGATTTGTTTACAATCAAACAGGCAGATAATGAAACAGTGGATGAGTATTTTGATAGATTTAAGTTAATGGTACCCACATTTACTGCAGGTGAAATGATAGTTAAACCAAATGAGGCTTGCACATGCTGGTCACATGCTTTCTTGCTAGCATCCAACGCACCAGCAAACTTGCTGGGCCGTGACCTATTACGCAAACTCAAAGGCACCATTTCCTGCACAGCGGATGGCATTTATTTAGATATTCCAAAATCACTAGAAAGCAATGCACAAGTGCTGTTAGACACACCTGTCACAGCTATCACCCAACAGACACACACTCCTACTTCTAAATCACACAGCCTTATCACAGAGCAAACAGTTTCTACAGTAGGAAATAAACCCGATTTGCAATATGGAATAAAAGAACTTATATCAATGACATCACCTGTATATAGAAAACCCAACATACTCCTAGATGAACAACAGATCATATTACTTATAGACATCTTCCCTTCAGCCATTGACTGGAAGCTATGTAACTCTTTAAACATATAATTCAAAACATTAATTCATAAATATATTTGTCATAACTTTATATGCAAGTTAAATGTTTTGTTTTTGGCGCAACGTTTACAGTACAGTACAAAAAAAATTCTGTGTGTATGTGTATGTACGGTATATGTGAATGTATTTATGGGAAAAACATTTATGTTTCTTGTTACTATGAATTTTAAGAATGATATTAATATTACTATTTATTTCCACAGTGTTTAAGCGCATATAGTTTGGACGATGATGAAATATTTATATATTTTTTTCCACCTACACATTCAACCCTGGTTGTATTTTTTATTACCAAATACATGTGGTGAATTTATTAAACTTGTTCCTTTCTTTTGGCTACCGCCCGCTTAATTGAGTCACCTGTTCTTTCAGACATCCCCTTCTAAATAACGCCAAGGACATACCACCATACCACAAAGAAGTAACGTATCTACCGACATAATTAAATTTTTCCTCTACCTAATTTTCCTCATATTGCTGTTTTTTCTCTAAATATTATATTTTCAAACTTTAATGGTCATTACCCTTAATTTAATTTACCTATAGTTACCCTAGGGTTATTGTTATAATCTATTTCTATTGTATCAGCTTGCCATGTTTTTTACATTCCCAGATCATTAGATTTCTGCATGTTTCTTTGTGTTCAGCTTCAGCTGCCATATAATGAGGATTTTTTTTTCTGTGTGTGTAGCTGAACAGGTGCATTAAGTCTCCTCATCAGAGGGCCTAGTCTCCCTGGCTGCTCTGATTGGGTATTATCTCCTATATATGTGTTTACCTACTCTCATTCCATGCTGGTCATAGTTCCTAGTAGCTGCAGGAGCCCTCATGACTCTGTTCCAATCTCCAGCTTTAAAATTCTCACCTTCTCTCAGCTTCCATTGACAGTGTCAGATCTCGTGTCCAGCTTTTGCTCCGTACCAGCCTTCTATAAAATTACCTTGCTGTATTATGTATCTTTATTGTTTTCTTTTGTGTTAGTTAAGCACTAGCTGCTACATATAGTACTATTCCTCCCAGCAAGGAGGTTATCTCAGTTAAGCTCTCCTCAGTATTAACCTCTCCCGAGAGTCCCTCATCCCCTCAGTACTTTAGTTTTAGTTATTATGCAATTTTTTGCCTTCCCTTCTCCCCGCTGATCCTCATTGGCCATGTAGTTCTCTTAGGGTTCAGTTCCTGCTGGCTTTGATCCAGGTCACCTAGGGGTTAAGCTCACACTACTGCCAGTGGCATAAGTCCTGGTGGGCATCCCAGTACCTGTAGACATATAGAGTCTTATGGAAAAAGTGGCTCTTATAGGCAAGATGACCTGCTGAGTGTGTTCTATGAGTCTCAATCCCAGGTGTACAGGGGAAACTGCCTGAAGACCAAAGCTCTACTGAATTCCAAAGGAAGATCTCCATTCCGATGTAACAGTTATTTGACCATATAACACCACAAGAGTTTTATTATTGTAATGTGGAAGTCAACAAAGTGGTACAAACATTATAACAAAACACAGGTTTGGTTTTGTGACAAGGTTGTCCCAAAGGGGGGGGGGGGGGGGGGGGAGTAGAACATATTTGGTATAGGCAAAGATATTGTTACTATCAATAGCGGTATGGCGCATATTTCAGTAAGTTTTATATTAGAAAGGATGTGAAAGTGAAGAAAGGAAAAGTATGTAGTATAATAGATGGAACAATATGAATGTTGCGTGAAAGTTTGAAGTATAGAAGAAGGGTTCGTTTTTCAGAAGGACAAAAGAGAGAGACTATTGTAGTAAGCAAGATAATTAGATACCGGACTTCCGGTGGGCGGGGCATCTAGCATGGCCGCTTTTTAATCTCTATTATCCACACCAATCCTCCTTTTCCTGCCTTCAATGGGGACACATTCTTGATAGGAGTGTGTCCCTCATGTATAGAGGAACAAATTGATACCCCACTTGCCCCTGTGGACCTATTATCCACCGAAGACGAACCATTTTATACAGATGGCGTGGACGACCGTTTGCTTTTGGCGCGAACGCTACAGAACGCCGACCATCCTACCCCCTCTGCCTCCCCTGGTCCCTTGTGCTGCGGACCTGCATCCTCTGAGTGTCCGGACTACGGGGCGCCCTTCTGTGTGCCTCGAGGGGTGACACCCCCATCGTGAGAGCCCGTGGGTTCCCGAGGCCGTGCGCTGGAGATTTGGAGATTTGGCCTGCCGGGCAGACGATATCCTCACTGACCCCCCCCCCCCCCTGACATCTGCCGCCTCTAACTACCGGGGAAAGGAGCGCAGCATGGGCTGCCCCCGCGCCGCTTGTTGGGACTGCTGCCCCGCGGATGCATCGCTGGAACAGCCAAGTCGACTGAGACCCCCGTACCCTGCCCGGATCTGTGCCACCGGGATAGCCGCGGTTGTCTACTCACCCGTGCTTCCCCTGTAGAGAACGTCGAGCTCACTGGAGACGCTGCTTTCCACTCCTGCCAGCCCTACCGTCTCTAGACGCTGAAGAGACTGTGGATCCATCCCTGCTTGGACATCTGTGAATCATAGTGCCCCGTTCCTGTCCCTGCAGCTGAGGATTGTTGCCATACACCTGCTTCTGCTGACGCCATCCAGGGGAGATCAGAGTTGCAGAGTCCGTCACCGTTTGTTGGCTGGTGGTCATGGGGGTGCCTTGATACCAGCTGCATCTATCCACGTGCATGGCCCTGCAAACACCCCAGGTACTAATACTGTTTGTTCTCCCCAACATTTCTTACTAACATTTCCCCCTTTCTTCTTTTACATTGTCCTATCCTTGGTACCTTCCCTCCTCTTGTGTGACCCTTCCCCCCCTTTTGCAATTTATTCTTCCCCTCCCAACTGAATTTACCTTTACCTACTCCTTCATTTTTCTCCCGCTTCCCTGCATTTTCCCTAAACATTGAAAAAGAGTTTGGGAGCCATTTATACACTATCAGGACGAACTGGCCCACTCTTGGAATCTCTATAGGGTCCCACCTCCCCAATCTGCAATTATCAGAGATGTGATAACACCCCTTGTTGCCTGTGTTGTCGCCTCTGGTCATAACTCTCCACCTGCCCCAGTTGAGATACTTTTTATATCACCGAGAACCGCATAGTACCAGCTGGTGCTGCTCCAGAGACTTTTATTCCCAGAAGAGGACTTTCTGTTTTGTCCATTGGGCTGCCGACCGCTAGCCTTATTTGCTGTTTCTGACCCATTAGTATGAGTCCCATTTATATTCCACTTTATGCTGGTTTCCTTTGAAACCTTTTTGTGCTGTTCGTTATTTTTCTCTCATTTTCGAGTGTAATATTTTATTCATTTTTTTGCGGAGAACCTAATGTGACGTTTGTTATTTTGCATACACCAGGGATTCTGTGTGATATACCTATGTTATTCCCACTTGGGAATTTCCATGTGATGTTTGTTATTTTCTTTCTTCAACGAATTCACTGTGATATAACTTGCTTCTTCTCTCTACCCGATGAGACCTGTATGTGACGTTTATTATTTTCATTCAATAATTCTGTTCTGTATTGCTTGACATCTTAAATTGTTTTCCGATATTTGTCTGACTCAGCCGGGGATTTCTGTGGCTTGTTGCTGGGGTCGCCCCGTGGGCTCTTTTAAGAGTTCCTATATTCTTCTCATTTGGAAACTTCTATGTGACGTTTTTTTTTCCTTCTTCCTACGCTGTGTGAAATATTTTTGTTCCTCTTTTTACCCGCTGAGACCTGTATGTGACGTTTGTTATTTTCATTCGATAATTCTATCCTGTACTGCTTGACATTTCACATTGTTTTCAGATATCGGTTTACACCTCAGCCGGGGTCTGCCATGGCTTGTTGCCAGGATCGCCTTATGGGCTTTCTCACAGGCCATAGATCATTGTAAATAACTGCAGATTTCCTTTTCCCTTAGAGGGAAGGTCAATGTAGCAAAAGTATGTCCTAAATGATTTAGTCTGGTTTCACACTTCCGCTCGAGCTTCATCTATAATTATCTTTGTTTCAATATCACTGCCTGTACCTGTTGGATCGGTGCCTATAAGAGATGCTGATTGTTCCACATCTCACTCCCTGGGGTATGGACAAATACCTCGACAAAACTATGCCTCCGAAACAATCCAACACCTCTTACAAAGCGGGGAAGGACGCCCCCCCCTAAATCAGGTCCGCCCTCCCCAGCTGGACATGGGTCAGAATCATCTAGCTCACCTAGTGATAAAACCTCCCCCCTGACAGCTAAAGAAATTTCGGATTTTCTTATGCCCTTGCTTGATAAAAGATTTGACGACCTGCAGGCCCGCCTAGAAACGGGTTTAGCTCGCATAGACTCTGATGCAACGTGTATTTCCACGTTGGAAACGAGGATGAGTGACACTGAAGACCTAGTCCAATCCTGTCAGGAGGGGGTTTCAACCCAGGATAAATTTATGCAACAATTGCAAGATAAAGTTGAGGACCTAGAAAATAGATCCCGTAGAAATAACCTTAGCTTTATAGGTGTCCCGGAGTCCTTGATAGGCTCAGCTCTTTCCTCGTATCTTAGTGTAGACCTCCCAACCTCGTTGGGAATCATAGATGATATTGAAGTCCCACACATTGAAAGAGCACATAGGCTGGGAGTAATGCAGGATGGGACGCGGAAGCGTTCCCGACCGGTCATCGTCCGGTACTTAGACTATAGGGCCAAGGAACAAATTCTCGTAGCTTACCGTAAAACTAGAGAATTGTTAGTCAAGGGCCACAAGATCTTGATATTTCAAGACTTCTCGGCAGCTGTGGCTCAGAAAAGAAAAGAATTTTCTGAAGTTTGTTCCCACTTACATAGTAAAAATATCCGATTCGCCTTGCTGTACCCAGCTAAACTGCGGGTCTCCGAAAATGGAAATCAGATATTTTATACTGACCTGGAAATGGCGAGGTCTCGTTTCCTGACTCAATGATCCCCATCGAGGTCGCCTAATGATTAAGTTATCAGTCGATGGGGCACAAGAGGTTGAGCGATTCAGGTACTCCCGCCTCGGGCGGATGTGTGTTAACCTACCTTATATTTCTATTTTGTTAGTGTTCAGTGTGCGCACCACTAGGCCTAGCTGGTGCCCACCATAGTTTGGTTGTTAGGAAAATGTTAGAAAATAGTTGAGTCATTATGGTTCACTATTGATATCTCCAATACTGAGACTGTGCAATGCATTTTATGTTATGTTGATGTTTGTGCTGTTGAAATCTTTGTTACCCTGGGGAGCCTGGGCTAGGAGGGGAGCCGCCATCATACACTTTACTTTATTGCTTATCTGTCAGCTGTTTCACTGCCCTGTGGGGATTAGGTAGCTATGCCGTCAGCAGTTTCTTCCTCATCTGAGGCACTACCCTCGAAACCACTACAATTCATTTCTTGGAATGTAGGACTTAACTCCTCAGTCAAGCGACGCCATGTGGTCACGCACCTTAGACGCTCTCACCCAGATGAAATTTTCTTACAGGAAACAAACTGGCTTACGGGCGAAGAAAATGTACTAAAAGCTCCATGGCTTGGTTCTTCTACCGCTGTTCCTTTTCGTACGAAAGCCAGAGCGGTAGCCATACTTTTTCGAAAAAATCTCCCTGTTACGGTTTTGACAGAAATCATTGATGCCGAAGGCAGATACATTATAATGGACATAGAGCTTTCCATACTAAATTTACCCTTGTCAACTTGTACGCCACGAACATTAATACACACACATTTATTCAAGACGTCACCCACGTTCTTCTAGGCAGAACTTACTATCCCCTAATAGTGGGTGGAGACTATAATATGGTTGACGACCCTACAGTTGACAGATCACGACTATGTCGAGAACCACTGACTCCCAGAGCAGACATTTATTGACATTTCGAGATTCCTTAGACCTCTCTGATCCATGGAGATTGCTACACCCAACCGATAAGACGCATACCCATCTGTCGCTGGCACATGGAACATTGTCTCGTATTGACAAGTTCTTAATTGCCGATGACTTGATGTCCCAAGTTGCTGGGGTGGATATACTTGACATACTTATCTCTGATCATGTCCCCATCACGTTGGCACTAATACATCCCCATATGCACTCGACAGACCGTATCTGGTGATTCCCACAGTACCTGGCAGACTCAGAAGACTTTAAACTGTATCTTACATACCATTGGACCAATTACGTTGATGAAAATATAGATAACTGGGATAGACCAGATGTCTATTGGAATGCCTCTAAGGCAGTGATGAGGGGTCACATTATTAGTTATGTCACCTGGAAAAAAAAGGGAATCCAAACTGGAATACACTGCGTTAAAAGCAACAATGTCCATGGCATTCCAAACATACACCTCTACCCCAACGGAAACCACCCTCGCTGAATACAAACAGGCCAGATGCCTGCTTGAAACTTAATTTGCTACCCAGGCGAAACACTTCTTAGACTTTACCAAAAATAAATTTTATAGATGGGGCAATAAGGCTGGTAGACTACTGGCGGTCATTTCATGACCTCCCAAAAAATGACACATTATAACCACTATACACCACCCCAGGTCCGGTCACATTATTACCAAGTCTCAAGAAATAGTGGAACAATTTCAATCCTATTTTCAATCCTTGTTTAGTTCGAAACAAATAGATACTGATACACAAACACAGATGCTCACAGATGAGGTATTGCCCCCTCTGACTCGGGATCAGAGAGAAGCCCTTGTGGGAAACATAACGGCGGAGGAAATTAACACTGCTATCTCCAATTTACCTCATGGTAAATCTCCAGGTCCAGATGACCTGTCGGGAGATTATTACCGCATGTTACAGGCCCATATTGTCCCCACCCTATTGGAATTGTTTCATGCCATACATGAAAGGAGTTCTCCATCCCCTCTCTTTAATGAAGCGTTTATTACACTTATCCCTAAACCTGGTAGGGACACCAATTTTCTTTCCTCCTACAGGCCAATTAGTCTATTAAATGTCAACTATAAATTATTGGCCAAAATAATGGCGACGCGGCTTCAATCCATTCTCCCTGAAATCCTTACCACAACACAAATGGGTTTTGTGACGGGCAGGCATGTGGTTAAGGCAATACGCATGGCGCTAGCGGCGGTGGCAGCACCCCAGTCTCCATGTACAGACTCGAATATGTTTCTTAGCCTCGACGCCAATAAGGCCTTTGACATGGTCTTGTGGCCACATTTGTTTGCTGTGTTGGAGAGAAGAGGGTTTGACACAGGCTTTATTGACTATATACGATATATTTACAACAATCCATCTGCCTCTCTGTTAATAAATGGGATCAGGGGCCAACGAACCGTTTAGGAAGGGGCACCCGTCAGGGATGCCCTCTATCGCCGCTGCTATTTAATCTGGCCCTCGACCCGTTGCTCAGGACATTACAGGATTGGTCTGTCTTTAAGGGTGTAAAAGTGAGAGTTCAGGAAATTAAACTGTCTGCTTTCGCTGACGATATCCTCCTTTATATATCGGACCCCGAACATTCCCTTACTTTGATCCTAGACAAGATCCAATTATTTGGCCACATTTCAGGATTTAGTATTAATATGGACAAATCTAAAGCTTTATTGTTATATGGCAATGTGACGTGTCCAAATTGGACCTCACACTTTCCCTTACACTAGGTGTCCACATATATTACATACTTGGGTGTAATGGTGCCACGCTATATATCTGAACTATACAAACTCAACGTAAATAAGGCCATACACACTCTAACCGATGACATTAAAAGATGGGAACGCCTTCCATTGTCATATCTAGGCAGGGCTAACCTACTAAAAATGGTGGCTATACCACGTATACTGTACCCATTGCAAACGCTTCCCATACTACTGACTAAGCAGGACGCACAAACGTTTAACAAACTTATCAGAACTTTTATATGGAAGGGGGGCCGGGCACGTATTGCTTTGCGTAAACTTGCCCAGCCCAAATCTAATGGAGGTATCAACTTTCCAGATGTAGTGGTCTATAATCATGCCGCACTTCTGTGATACTTAAGAGATTGGCTACAAAACAGCTCTATCTATACAAATACATCCCTCGAACAGAACTTCCTCGCAAATGTAGGTTTGGTGTGTTTTCTCCACCAACATGACTGGGAAATACCAGACCATATTCGGTCCAACCCACTCCTGTGGTCTACCAGGAAAATATGGCACATACTGCGCCATGATGCAAAATTGAATCCATACCACTCCTTACACTTACCCCTAATTAAAAACCCAGAATTTTTAGACGGCATGGCTGCCCACCCCTTCACAATCTGGAGGGAGGATGGTATAACATCGCTTCGCTCATTAGTATCTGTGGAAGACCACCGCCTGCTCACTTTTACAGAGGTTTCAACGAGACATGCTGTGGTCGCTTCGTCTCCCCTACCATTTCTGCAAACACAATTCTACGCCAGGCATGTTCTCACACATTTTGCGGAAGGGGACTGGACCGACCCCCTAGATAGCCTCTTAGTGCACCCTGTACCGAGTCACAAGGCCATATCCATACACTACACTTTTTTGAGGAAAATATTAGATCACGCTACTCTGACGGGTGGCATGTCCAAATGGTTGGCTCACTTTCCTGAACTAACCATATCAACAATGGAAAAAGCACTACTTTACTCCCGAAAGGTCCTCCCAGCAAGTATGTATACTGAATTATTTCTCAATGTGTATCATAACACCTATTTATCCCCGCTGTGACGCTTCCATATGGGAGCGTCGGAAATACATTCTTGCCCGAAATGCCACCAGAGTGAGGCTGATAACTACCATTGTTTGTGGGCATGTCCGATTGTGCAATATTTTTGGCATCTTGTTCGGAGATACGCAGAGGCTAAATTAATAACCTATGTGCCCTTTACCCCCGAATGGGCAGTTTTGGGTATCGTTGATCCCACTCTCCGCATGCCATCAGAATGTAAAAAACTACTGATAGCCCTAAGTGCGGCAGGGAAAAAGACGATACTACAAGGATGGATAGATACGCCACCACAGATACCATTATTTTTAAATAAACTACACCATATATTCAGGATGGACTGGGTGGAGGCTATTGTGGATAGAGGTAAACAAGTGGACCGTTTCTTTAATCTCTGGGAATCCTATATCTCCACTATACCCCTTAATACACGACTACACATCCATAACAGCCTCAAGACCACAACACGGTACCTAACTAGATTGGCTGCACAGGACCAACCTGTATCTTTGGTCTGAGAGCGAAAGGTGGTGGCGGCTTCCCTCACGGTTACATGTTTTATATATAATAACATCAGTGTACCGAATGATTGATATTGCAACATGCTAAAGTATTTATTGTTGGGGAAAACAAACAAAAATGTGAATCTGATGTACAACCTCCAGTTATAACCACTTTGTACTAATATATATATATTGTTTCGATACACTTTGTTCTGTACTGTGATATCCATGATGTCTCAATAAAAAATAAAATAAAATAAAAAGATAATTAGATACCACCTAGTCATCCCACACACAACAATGATATTGCAATGTCAAAGGAAACTGTAAAGTCACAAAACACAATAAAGACATTTGATTCCATGTTACTTGACAATGAACCACTATGAGAAATATAGAAATTATCCTGTTCATATAGAAATTATTATAATAGTGTATAATAGTGAAATGTTAAACCTATGAAAAATTCCTTCCTTGTGGAAGGGAAAATGAATGTGAACCAGATAATAACGGTATCTGTAGAGATCTGTACAGGTAACAGTTTAGTTTTCTTTTCCTATGAATGTAATGTAATGGGAGAGAATACCCCGCTCTACACAAGGACCTTTCCCAGGCGATATAGACTATAGATATAGAATATATAGATATATGATATAGATATAGAATAACTCTTTCCACCTTATAAGAAATATGTTTTAGGATATTGTAAAGTGTTTAGCGGGCAGCCAGAAACACTGGTTGGCCACATTTTTATAGACAAATATGTATATTTAATCATAGGAGTCTAATCCACAAGCACACTGCCCTATAGGTCTTTGGCCTCAGAGAGTACCACCATGGTAATAATTTTGTCGTCAACAGTCACAGGGAACACAGTGTGGAGTTGGCGTAGTCTTGCATACACACCAGTTGATGTCTATTGTTCCACTAACTCTGTTCCCAAGAACCTGTTTTCCATATTAGATTTTCATTGGCACATGCTCAGATTCTAGAGTAAACCCAAAAGAAGCTCATGCTGAATTAAATAACAGCACCACAAATGATATCCATGCCTTAAAGAAAAGATACACAAAAGCGCAGTCTCCTCACAGGCAAACAGCAGTGCTGGGACCAACTGGCATGATATTTATTTATTGTTTATTTATTAACAGTTTCTTATATAGCGCAGCAAATTCCGTTACGCTTTACAATTTGAAATAACAATAACAAAATGGGTGATAACAAACAGTCATAGAGGTAGGAAGGCCCTGCTCGCAAGCTTACAATCTATAGGGAAATAGGCATGTGTACATAAGGAAAGGTGCTATCTATTGCATAGAATGAGAAGACATGTGAGGATATGTGTGGACTGTACAGAGAGGATGCAATTTGATAGGAAGGTTTATGAAAGTTATGTGGGCGGTTCTGGAATTTGGTATGCTTGCCTGAATAGGTGAGTTTTCAGGGAATGCTTGAAGGTTTGGAGACTAGAGGAGAGTCTTATTGTGCGTGGTAGGGCATTTCACAGAGTGGGTGCAGCCCGATGAAAGTCCTGCAATCGTGAGTGGGAGCGAGTAATGAGTGTGGATGAGAAACGCAGGTCTTGTGAAGAGAGAAGAGGTCGGGTTGGGAGATATTTTGAGATAAGCGGAGTGATGTACGTTGGTGTAGTTTGGTTAATGGCCTTGTGTGTGAGTAAAAGTATTTTATATTGAATGCGGTAGAGTACAGGTAACCAATGGAGGGACTGACAGAGTGGATCTGCAGACGATGAACGTCTAGCGTGGAAGATAAGCCTCGCCGCTGCATTCAGAATGGATTGTAGTGGTGAGAGTCTCGTTTTGGGAAGACCAGTTAGGAGACTATTGCAATAATCAATGCGGGAGATAATGAGAGCGTGGATTAGAGTTTTAGCAGTGTCTTGTGTAAGGTATGGTCGTATTTTGGATATGTTTTTTAGATGCATGTAACATGATCTTGAGACAGATTGAATGTGGGGAACAAAGGACAGATCAGAGTCAAGGATGACACCTAGGCAGCGAGCTTCCTGGGTAGGGTAGATAGTCGAGTTTTCAACAGTGATAGAGATATCAGGTTGATACCTACTATTGGCCGGTGGAAATATAATTAACTCTCTCTTTGAAATATTCAGTTTGAGGTGGCGAGATGTCATCCAGGATGAAATGGCAGAAAGGCATTCAGTGACACGGTCCAGTACAGATAGGGACAAGTCAGGTGAGGATAGGTAGATTTGAGTATCATCTGTGTACAGATGATACTGAAAACCAAAAGAGCTGATTAGTTTACCAAGAGATGAGGTATAGATAGAGAAAAGCAGAGGACCCAAGACTGAGCCTTGCGGTACTCCAACTGAAAGAGGTAGCGAAGAGGAGGTAGATTCAGAGAAGCGAACACTGAAGGAGCGATTAGATAGGTAGGATAGGAACCAAGAAAGGGCTGTGTCTTTAAGACCTAGGGATTGTAATGTCTGTATAAGAAGAGAGTGGTCTACAGTGTCAAATGCAGCAGATAGATCTAGAAGAATAAGTAGTGAGTAATGGCCTTTAGACTTCATAGTGACCAAATCATTAACCACTTTAGTCAGTGCTGTCTCTGTGGAGTGTTGGGAACGGAAGCCTGACTGAAGTGGGTCCAATAAAGTGTATGAGTTAAGAAAGTGTGTGAGTCGAGTGTAGGCAAGTCTCTCAAGTAGCTTAGAGAGACAAGGGAGCTGAGAGATAGGGCGGTAGTTTGAGAGAGCATTAGGGTCAGAATTTTGTTTCTTTAAAATGGGAGTAATCACTGCATGCTTGAAGAGTGAAGGAAAAATATCAGTAGGGATGAGCACCAGAGACAGAGCTTTACTTATTTGTGAAGGTAAAGGATCAAGAGGAGAGGTAGTGGAGAAGCAGGATGAGAAGAGTGATGATACTTCATCTTCATTTGTGGGATCAAATGAAGAAAGAGTGCCAGAGGGTTCAGGTAAAGAACGGAGCAGGTCACTGGCTGCCGAAGAGCATATCATTTCATTTCGGATCTTATCAATCTTCTCCTTGAAGTAGGAAGCAAGATCCTGTGCCTTGATAGTGGCTGGTGGGTTAGGTGAGGGAAGATTCAGAAGTGATTTAAATGTATTAAAGAGTCGTTTGGGGTTGGAGGCTTGAGCAGAGATAAGAGTTTGGAAATATGTTTGTTTGGCAGTGTCCAGGGCATTTTTATAAGAATGGTAGACAGTCTTATATGTGAGGAAGTCACTTGAAATACGAGATTTACGCCACTGACGTTCAAGTTTTCGTGTGAGTTTTTGTAGTTGTCTTGTTAATTTGGAGTGCCATGGTTGACATCTAGGCCTACGTGGAGTGTGATGGGTAGCTGGAGCCACTTCATCAAGGGCTAGTTCTAGAGTCTCATTAAGGTGTGATACAGCCATCTCAGGAGAGGTGAATGCAGAAATAGGTGAAAACAGTTGTTGGAGTGAAGTGGAAAGTTCTTGAAGATTAATTGTGTTAATATTTCTGCGGGTTTGAGGAAGATTGGAGGACTTCAGCAACACAGGGTTTGAATTAACGGAGGAGAGCATGCAGGTGATAAGGTTGTGATCTGAGAGGGGGAAAGGAGTGTTAGTGAGTTCAGAGATGGAGCATAGTCTGGTGAATACTAGATCAAGGCAGTGGCCTTCCTGATGAGGAGAGGAGTCAGTCCATTGGGAGAGGCCAAGAGAGGTAGTTAGAGTAGTTTGGAGGCATGAGCAGCAGATTTTGGACAATCAATAGCAATATTGAAATCACCCATGATAATGGTGGAGATGTCAGAGGATAGGAAGTGAGGGAGCCAGGCAGAAAAATCTTCCAAAAATTGTTTTGGATGCCCAGGTGGACGGTAGATAGCTGCAACACGCATAGAGAAAGGCAAGTAAACCCTAATGGAATGTATTTCAAATGATGTAAATGTGAGTGATGGAACCTGTGGTAGAACAGTGTATGCAAAAGATTGGGAAAGTAAAAGTCCAACTCCTCCTCCTTTATGGTTACTGGGTCTGGAGGTGTGTGTAAAGTGGAGACCACCATGTGCCAGTGCTGCAGGGGAGGCTGTGTCAGATTGTGTGAGCCAGGTTTCTGTTATAGCCAGCAGATTGATGTTGTTGGATATGAAGAGGTCATGGATGGATGTTAATTTGTTACAAACAGAGCGTGCATTCCATAAGGCACATTTTAGTGATCTGGAGGGTGATGGAAGACATGTGATGTTTATGAGGTTAGCTGGATTTCTATGTTGCTGTGAATCAGGTGAATGTGTGCGATGCAAGTGGCTGGGTCCTGGATTTGGTGAAATGTCACCAGCTATCAGAAGCAGAAGAGAGAGATAAATGTGAGTGTCAGAGGCTTGTGAAAGTTTTTTATGGTGAGAGGTTGTAGATGTTATTGTCAATGAGTATAGGGAAGTGAAAAGCTCATGAGTGCTAATAAGAGGGGAGTGTAGAATTGAGGGGGCAACATGTACAGAGGGCTGAGTTGCTGGGAGACTGAATGATGCAATGGTCTTTATAAATACTCCATGAAGAGCAATGCAGAAAATCAATTTGTGGAACATAGTTTGTTTGAGATTAAACCAGTGTTATCAGGGCTGAGAATGTATGGTTTCACTTGATCAAGTTAAAAGTTCAGGTGCCTATTTACTGGTGTATGTACAATCACATGTAAATCACAATGTAAATGGTTATATACAAAATTAGTTGCATTTTGTTCTTAGAGGTCATGAGGATTGTAGTTGGTAATTTATATACATACGCTGAATTGCACAGATGATTGGGAATGAAAGGAAGGGAGGATGGTTTTCTGTTTTGTTGGTGGGATGTTTCCGTCTGTTTTCGTCCTGGTAAGTCCTGGGTAAGTCTATGAAGCCTGGTGAGTTTATGAATGGTCCGCAATTCTCTTTTCAGGTCTCCTTATACAGTAGATCACTGGGGAAGGACCAGGTCAAGGACTACCTCCACCTAGAAAAGTTGCTGAGAAAAAAACACCTAGAGAAGCTAAAAGCACCAACGAGGGGGGCTGATCTCACCCTAGGTTTGGAGGAACTGTTCAAAGGACAGTAAATAGTTTAATGCCTTGTTTGGTAAGGATGGTAAAATGGAAGAATGTGGGACAGATGAGAATGTCCTGCAGCCCTGAACCTGATAAATAAAAGGAATCACAAATCCCTATAAGGTGTATTAGGTTTAAGAATAGACCTGAAATGATAGATTGGATGGCAGATAATATATATTTCATACAAGTTCGAACGAGGGGGGGAAACAGGATGTGGAGCGGAACCAGGTTCCTGGTGATGTGGCAAGTAAAGTAACAATTCACTTGTGGGTTCTATGTGACTGATAACATTTTTCCCCTACATCATGGTCCATAATGGTTTAAGGAAAATAACATACAGTATGTTCCCCACACTGACCATGGCATATGAAAATATAATGAACAACGCTAGGAATATGTACTAAATGATGTAAAAATAAGATACTGATCAATATAATCACCTATCAATTGAGACACGTTTATCAAAAGTATCTATATCCCGTGTTTATAGAGCTAAAATAAAATTATTTACAAGTAAACTACTATAAAATCATACCCGTACTGATATGCCTTTTGGCTTGTTATATAGCCTTGTGATAAACCTAGGAAGTTTAACATTTATAGACTAGCTACAACTATCAATGCACCACGTACTGCTATAGCTCTCATAAATGAAGAACTCAGAGAAGTAAGAGATGGTATGATACAAAATAGAGTAGCCATTGATTACCTGTTACTTAAAGCAGGAAGTGGTTGTGAGCAATTTAAAGGAATGTGTTGTTTTAACATCTCAGATAATTATAACCCCATTGAACAAAAGGTTAAGTTGTTGCAGGATATACAAGAACATATGACCCAATCGGCTGATTGGGACCCCTTCGGATGGATAGAAGCCGGAATTTCAAAATGGCTTTACCAAATACTACACTATGTTATGATAATAATAGTACAAATAATTTTTATAATTTATGTAACAATCAAATGCCTGCCTATTCTTGGACGATCGTGTGTAAAAGTACTCACACGACCTGAAAGGAAGCCAAGAACCAAGCTCATGGTAATGACCCCCGTTACCTACACTGCAGTAACCCACACATAGTGAATCAGTAGTATTATCACACATAGTCAGATTATCATAAATATACCGTAATAGGTGCTTACACGCTCATGCATCACATATGTGCACTTAGTAAGAAGGAACCTCAACCTATAGCCAGGTTGAAGAAGACAAGAATACATCCTGTCGCTACCTCTTTCATTTCTCTTATCTGTCCAAGTTTTCTGGAGTTGAGAATTTTCACATCGATACTCAATGGACTCGTGCCAGCGATTGCATCCAGAGAACGGATTTTCCTTTTCCTATCTCACATCATACTCATTTGAAAATTAATTTGAATATGATATTTGATTTACTGTATGTTGTGTTTAGAGATTAAACAAAAGACAGGAATGATGGATAAAAATCAAATATACATCTGTATTGCCTGAGAAATTGTGTTTTCAAACTTGTAGTTAAATATCTGTAACTAGCACTTTAATTCCCATAATGGTCAGCCATTCTTACAGTGAAGTTTTCTGTCAACCTTTGTCCTAGCTTATGACTAAGAGCATATGTGTCTAAATAAAGACCCTTGTATTTAGATAACCAGAACTTAATGACATTTTATGAGGTTTTATGCCAGTGGATATCTGATGGACTTTTGTCTTGTAACAAACAACATGCCATGATGAACAAGAATAACCTCTTTGCTGACAAAGCTTATTGAGAGACTCTATTGATGTGAATGGGAGATCCAAGACTCATGGAACCAGTCTGCCATCCTCAGGAGAAGATCAGCCATTACATCTAGCCCAGCTGACCATATTTGAGACTTCCTGTTGTTGCCCATCAACCAATCAATGATCCCCTTGTTATCTGAATACACGCCCCATTGATTAATCAGTTATAAATTATTGTATAATTATGATCTATATATGTAAGCCTGAAATCCCCTGAAAGGACGGGCATCATTGATGAAGTTTGTCTTGGGCCACGTTTCTCTGCGCAGAAAATATGGGAGTGGCCTTTTACTTGATAATAAATTCTATATGCTGAATATCATCACAATGGAGACTCCCCAATTCTTTTAAAATAATTAGGCATTAACACCAGCTCAATGCTAATAAAACGGACAACACTTCAACTACAACAGGCTGTTGCAGACCTGGCTGCTAAGGCTAATGAAAGGCATATTCCCCCCACTAGTTCAGGGCTACTTAAACATGGACTTTCTGCTCTACTCTCAGACTCTGATGAGGATATTCAGGAGGAGGGGAAGGAATTGGAACCTGATATAGAAGATTCCACTTCTACACAGGGTATTTAGCCCCTCATTCTTGCTATCAGGGATGTGTTAAAAATCCCCTTGGAAGCCGCTGCTGCTCCGCAGTCTTTCTTCCTAGCACAGTATCACTTTCCCTGAGTCTCTAGAACT
The DNA here is from genome assembly GCF_028390025.1 of Pseudophryne corroboree. Taxonomy (NCBI): domain Eukaryota; kingdom Metazoa; phylum Chordata; class Amphibia; order Anura; family Myobatrachidae; genus Pseudophryne; species Pseudophryne corroboree. The sequence continues at coordinate 376,307,288 of NC_086448.1, read as the reverse complement.
AGATGAGGTTTTTAAACAAGCCTGGAAAAATCCTGATAAGAGATATCAGGTTACCAGGAGGTTTTTACGCTCTTTCCCATTTACACCGGAATGTAGGAAACATTGGGAAGAGCCCACAGCAGTAGACGTCTCAGTTTCCCGCCTCTCTAAGAAGGTGGTATTAACTGCCCCTGGGTCTTTTCAGCTCATGGACCCTGGGGATAGAAAAATAGAAACTACACTGAAATCTATTTACACGGTATCTGGCATATCACAATGACCTTTGATTGCAGGTTGCTGGATTTCAAACGCCATCCATACCTGGGCGTCTCAGATTCAGGAGGGCCTGGCGGGGGATATGTCTTTGGTCACTACAGTTACCCTCATCAAGCACATTCAAGACACTGCCCATGTGCTGTGTGACTCTCTCAAGGAGATAGGCACTATTAATGCTAGAACTACCACCATGGCTGTGTCAGCGCGCAGAGCTTTGTGGCTGTGTCAGTGGATTGCGGATTCAAAGAGCAATGTGGAGTCTCTGCCTTTCTCAGAGGAGTGGCTCTTTGGGGTTGAGTTGGATACATGGATTTCTAAGGTTACAGCAGGGAAATCCACATTTCTCCCTGCTGGGGCCCTGCCGGCTAGGCGTTCCTACCCGGGGCCATCTACCCAATTCTTTCGGACCTCCAGATTCAGATCAAGAGTCAGAGGTGCATCCAATGCAGGACGAGGCACCAGAGGCAAGATGAGAAAACCGGCTGCTGCCATTTCCCAGGAACCAAGCACCAGTTCAGCGTGCACTAAAGCCTCAGCTTGACGGTGCCTCCCCACCCCGAGGAGTTCTCGAGGTGAGCTCATCTGCATCACTTCAGCCGCATCTGGGACAGCTCCTACCAGGATACCTGGGTGAGGGATCTCATTTCCAAGGGTTACAAGCTGGAATTCGACAGCGCTCCTCCCAACAATTTTTCAAATCAGGCTTACCAGCTTTGGAGGATACCTGAGTTACGCTGCAACAAGCCATTCTAAAGTTGGTCCAGTCCCAGGTCATTGTTCCAATTCCACTACTAAAGGGTTACTACTCCAACCTGTTTGTGGTACCGAAGCCAGGCGGTTTGGTAAGGCCCATTCTCAATCTGAAATCCTTGAACCCTTACCTCCAGGCTTTGAAGTTCAAGATGGAGTCCTTGAGAGCAGTGATTGCGGGCCTGGAATAACGGGAGTTCATGGTCTCTCTGGATATAAAGGACACTTATCTCCATATCCCAATTTGGCTGCCTCACTAGGCTTACCTGCGGTTTGCCCTGTTGAATGATCACTACCAGTTCCAAGCGCTACCCTTTGGCCTCTCCACAGCTCAGGGGGTGTTCGCGCTCCGAGGGTGTGCGCCAAGGTCATGGCGGAAATGATGTCCCATCTCCAGGTTCAGGGGGTCAATATTGTTCATTATCTGAGGGATCTCTTGATAAAGGCAAGATCCAGGGAACTGTTACTGCTCCATATAGACCGCACTGTCCAACTTCTGTCACACCATGGGTGGATCCTCAACTTCCAGAAGTCCCACTTGGAGCCAACCTAGCAGCTCCTGTTCCTGGGAATGTGGCTGGATACTGTGGCCCAGAGGACAAAGCAAAAACACTTCAGGAGATGGTACGGTTAGTCCTATGGCCTACTCTGATATCCATTCATCTCTGCATGAAGTTGTTGGGAAAAATGGTAGTCTCCTAACGAAGCCATTCAATACAGCAGGTTCCTTGCCAGAACTTTTCAATTGGATCTCCTGAGCAAGTGGTCCGGATCACATCTTCAGATGCACCGGATAACGTCGGTCACCTCAGGCCAGGATCTCCGTACTGTGGTGGTTGCAGTCCACCAACCTACTGGATGTCGAAGTTTTAGGATTCAGGATTGGATCCTCCTCACGACGGATGCGAGACTGAGGGGATGGGGAGCTGTCACCCAGGGGGCTCAGTTCCAGGGCAGGTGGTCAGCCTACGAAACCCTTCTTCCAATTACCATTCTAGAACTCCATGCGATCTACAATGCTCTGCTTCAGGCTTCTCCTCTGCCCCGGGATCAGGCGATCCAGGTTCAGTCGGACAACACCACGGCCACAGCCTACATAAATCGACGAGGGACAAAAAGCAGAGCCTACATGGGAGAGGTATCAAAAATACTCCTCTGGGCAGAACAAAATGCAAGGGCAATGTCCGCAATCTTCATTCCGGATGATGGACAACTGGGAAGCGGATTTCCTCAGTCGCCGCAATCTACACCCGGGGGAGTGGGGTCTCCACCACCTGGTGTTTCAACAGATCATAGACATGTGGGGACGCCCACAGATAGACTTGATGGCTTCTCGACTCAACAAGAAGCTTCCCTGGTATTGTTCAAGAACACTCAAGCGAAGGCAATAGACGCGCTGATATCTCCTTGGCCTTATCGGTTGGTTTACCCATTTCCTCCGATTCCATTGCTCCCGAGGGTGCTCAAACGAATCAGGAGTCAGGGAATCCAGGCAATTCTGATTGCTCTGGATTGGCCCCGGAGGGCGTGGTACGCAGATCTTCTGGACATCTCCGTGATGGACCCTTGGCCTCTGCCACTGAGAAAAGATCTTCTACAACAAGGTCCGTTCGTCTACCTGGACTTACAGCGACTTTGTTTGATGGCCTGGAAATTCAGCGGAAAATCCTAGCTCGCAAGGGTCTTTCCAAAAAGGTTCTTGCAACCATGGTTCAGGCCAGAAAGCCTGTAACTGCAAAACACTATCATATCTGGAGGAGATATATCTCCTGGTGCGAGGAATGCACTTATCCGCCTGCAGAGTTCCAGTTGGGACGTATCTTACATTTCCTGCAGGCTGGTGTGGATAAGGGCTTACGTCTGGGTTCCATTAAGGTCCAGATTTCAGCTCTCTCAATTTTCTTCCAGAAGAAATTGACGGTATTGCCAGAAGTTCAGACCTTCTTGCAGGGAGTTCTCCACATTCAACCTCCTTTTGTGCCGCCCACGGCACCCTGGGATTTAAATGTGGTGTTGGACTTTCTACAGTCCTGGTTTGAACCTCTGATGACGGTAGAAGACAAGTACCTCACGTGAAAGACGGTGTTGTTGCTGGCCCTGGCTTCTACTAGGCGTGTCTTAGAATTGGGGGCCTTATCGTGTAAAAGTCCCTACTTGGTCTTTTATGAGGATAGAACTGAGCTCAGGACTAGACAGCAGTTCCTGCCGAAGGTGGTCTCCGCATTCCACTTGAATAAACTGATTGTAATCCTATCCAGTTCTGGTACATCTAATCCTCTCGAGTCATTAGGTGTTGTGAGAGCCTTGAAAATTTATGTCAAGAGAACGGTCCAAATCAGAAAGACTGATTCCTTGTTCGTGCTATATGATGCGCAGAAAAATAGTTGCCATGCTTTTAAACAGTCCATTGCTCGTTGGAATAGTTTGACTATCCAACAGGCCTATGTGTTGGCAGCCTTACCCGTTCCACAGTCTCTGAAGGCCCACTCTACACGATCAGTGGGGTCTGCCTGGGCGGCTGCTCGTGGAGTCTCGGCCTTGCAACTATGCCGGGCTGCTACCTGGTCAGGGAAGAACACCTTTGTGAAGTTCTACAGGTTTGATGCCCTGGCCAAAGAGGATACCCAGTTTGGACAGGCGGCTCTGCAGATGTCTCCTCATGTTCCCGCCCGTTCTGGATCCTTTGGGACGTCCCCATCATATTAAGTAAACCCCGGTATTCCTTATGGATGCCAGAGAAAACAGGATTTTAATACCTACCGGTAAATCCCTTTCTCGTAGTCCATAAGGGATAATAGGCGCCCGCCTCAGTGCGTTGACATTTCTTTTTCATTCACATGGGGTCACTGGAGTACTCTTGGGGATATGGACGGACGTTAGCTGGGATAGGCACATTTAAATATTTAAATTAGTAACTCTCCTTTCCCCTCCATACTCCCATAGAGACTCCAGTATTTTTCTGTGCCTCAGTCGGGAAGGTACATGTGGACGAGGTTCCACAGTTTCTTCAATGTCAAGATTTTTTTAAATATTTTAATTTAAAATTTTTCTCCTCCACCCCTTCCCAGCTTATAAAGAAGCTTGGGTCCGGGATTGCTGGTGCTGCTGACTGCAGCAGATGGCTTGTTGGTGCTCATAAGAGGAGCCCCACCATAGACCACAATCAGCAGAGCTGATTGCAGCCTCAGGCTGCAGAAGGAGCTGGACAGTGCTTAAGAGAGAAGCCCTGTCATAGCCTCCACGGATTTCAGGTAGTGAGCGGTGAGGCAGCTCACACTGCCGCCGCTCACTTGCTTTGTATTGCTGGGTGTTAGGGTCTCCTGCTCTGTGCTGCCACGTCGTCATGGCAACCGGGAGACAAGTGCTAGCGGAGTAACCTGAGCGTAGCTGATACTCCGGTTCGGGTCTTTTGCTGTGCAGTGGTTACAGGCTCTGTGCACGGCAGGGGATCCGGTGCTGGTTTTTGTGTTCACAGTCTGTGAGGTCTGAGTGGAGCGTGGACAGCACCTGCTATATAAACCCTCTTCTCAGGTTAGGCAGATGCTGCTGAATCTTTGTTGGTTAGTCAGTTCCTGAAAGCTAGCTAGTACTGTGTAAATTTTGTATTTGTTTGTTGCTTACTGCAAATAGGCCTTGGGATTTGGTATTACACTCTGCCAATCCAGACCTAGCAGTAAGACTGGAGTCAGTCGTTTAACCTGCTGGGGTTCTTTTGCTACTCTGTGAACCTAGCAAGTTTGCGGCTGTATTCTCAGACTTGCCTGCCAAAATCCTTTCTCACTGTGCAAGGTGTTCAGGTGTCAGTTTAGTGGCAGTAAGCTGAACCAGTGCACTGCAAGTGAGGACTAGGATTGTGGAGACTCTCCTTGTGTCTATTATTCCATCTCTGACCAAGGAGTTTACTGCCACACCCGTTGGTAACCCTTTAGGGTTTTGCTGTTGCCCTTAGCAACAGCATTTCGGGTTCTCTACGTATTAAATCACTACATCTTGCTTCTTTCCATCTGAGCATTCCTAATACTAGGGAGACACCCAGTTTCTTAGCCTTTGGGCTTCTCTGTTCACTTTGTGTTTATTTTGTTACCCTATCACCTTCTGTGTATGTAAAGTCATATTCCCCAGTCTGTCTGTGAGTTCATTTGTTTTGCATCCCTCACCGTTCAGACACCAGTACATTCCTGCTGGCACTGGTGTGCATAACATATTCAGCAGCCTAATACTCCTGTTGAAATTTTGTGGGAATATGGAGCATACCCCTCAAAATACTTTGCAACAGGTGGTCGATCAGGTGCAGGTCCTGACTCGACAATTTAATGATTTGTCCATTAAAATGCACACCTCGCAGGCCGCTGGCGGAGCTCCCGCAGCAGCAGTACCTTCAGGGGTTAAGGAGCCGAAAGTAAATCTCCCGGATCGTTTTTCTGGAGATCGCTCGCAGTTCTTTTGTTTCAAGGAGAGCTGCAAGCTATATTTCCAGCTTAGGCCTCAGTCTTCTGGGTCGGAGATTCAGTGGGTGGGCATAGTGATTTCCTTGCTACAAGGAGACCCACAGGTCTGGGCATATGGGTTGCAGCCTGTCTGTCGCTTAAAAGTGTTGATGCTTTTTTTACGGCACTGGGCATGTTGTATGATGACCCTGAGAAGACGGCCTCAGCCGAGGCTCAGATTTCGATCCTTAAGCAAGGGCGAAGGCCAGTTGAGGTTTATTGTGCGGAGTTTCGGAGGTTGGCCCATGATACCCAGTGGAATGACCCAGCCCTGAGACACCAGTACCAAAGAGGTCTTTCTAACCAGTTAAAAGACCAACTGGTACAATATCCCTTGCCTGATAGCTTGGATCAGCTCATGCAGTTATCCATTCGGGTGGATAGACGGCTGAGAGAGCGCAGGCTTGAAAGGGAGACCGAGGTTTCCTTATTTCCCAAGGGAACCTCAGACTCTGAGGAATTTTACGAGGAGCCTATGCAGATTGGGGCTACCCGCCTCTCCTCGCGTGAGAAGACGCGGAGGAGACAGCAGGGGTTATGTTTGTACTGTGGGAATAAAGGTCATGTGGTAGTATCATGCCCAGAAAAGCCGGAAAACTTCAGGGCCTGAGGGTGATGGGAAATATCCTGTCAGGCCAGAAGTCAGAATTTCCCAAGAAGACTTTTATCATTCCGGTGACCTTGAAGATCCTCGGTCAAACTGTCAAGACTGAGGCCTTTGTGGACAGTGGGGCCGACGGGGTTTTTATGGACCGCCAATTCGCCCTGAAACACTCTGTTCCCTTAGTACCCTTGGCATCGGAAATTGAGATTTGTGGGTTAAACGGGGAACCATTATCCCAGGGTAAAATTACCTCTTGCACTAGCCAGATTTCTTTGTTTATTGGAGCCACACACTCTGAAAAATTGTCCTTTTATGTGACTGTCTGTACTTTTGCCCCATTGGTGTTGGGGTTACCCTGGTTAAGGGCCCACAATCCTCAATTTGACTGGGTCTCTGGGGAGATTCTTAGTTGGGGTACTAATTGTTTCAGGAGTTGCTTGAGCCTTCCAGTCAGGCTTTCGCAGCTAACTTTGCCAGGATTGCCAGGATGTTATGCAGATTTTGCGGACGTGTTCTCCAAAAGAGTTGCAGAGGTACTACCTCCCCATCGCCCCTATGACTGTGCCATTGATTTGTTGCCGAATGCTAAGCTTCCCAAGAGCAGGTTGTACTCCCTGTCACGTCCTGAGACTCAGGCTATGGCAGAGTACATTCAGGAGAACTTGGCTAAGGGATTTATCAGACCTTCACAGTCTCCAGTTGGGTCGGGGTTCTTCTTCGTGGGTAAAAAGGACGGTTCGTTGCGACCTTGCATCGACTTCAGGGAATTGAACCGTATCACGATTAAAAACTCATACCCACTGCCTCTCATTTCGGTCTTGTTTGACCAGCTTCGTACTGCCACCATTTTTTCTAAGATTGACCTACGCGGTGCGTACAATCTAATCCGAATAAGAGAGGGGGATGAATGGAAGACTGCCTTTAATACCCACTCAGGGCATTATGAATATTTGGTGATGCCTTTTGGGCTCTGTAATGCCCCGGCAGTCTTCCAGGACTTCATGAACGATGTGCTCAGGGAATATTTGGATAGATTCTTAGTTGTATACTTAGATGACATCCTAATCTTCTCCCATTCCCTGGAGGAACATCGGAAGCATGCACGCTTAGTCCTCCAGAAACTCAGAGACCACCGGCTTGGGGCGAAGCTGGAGAAGTGCGAATTTGAAGTTCAGCAAATCGCATTTCTAGGATATATTATCTCCCCAGAAGGTTTCCAAATGGAGGGTTCCAAGGTACAGGCAGTCCTGGATTGGGTGCAGCCCACTAGTTTGAAGGCGCTTCAGCGTTGTCTGGGCTTTGCAAACTTTTATAGACGATTTATCGCTAGATTTTCGTCTATAGTGGCGCCCTTGGTGGCACTCACTAAGAAAGGGGCGGATGTTGCTCACTGGTCTTGTGAGGCCAAAGCGACTTTTGCCCGTCTCAAAAGGGCATTTGTCTCGGCCAAGGTGCTGCGACACCCAGATCCAGAGCGTCCTTTTGTGGTGGAGGTGGATGCCTCTGAGATGGGTATTGGGGCAGTGCTCTCTCAGATGGGGGTGTCTGATAATCGCCTTCATCCCTGTGCTTACTTTTCCCGTAAATTTTCGCCTGCCGAGATGAATTATGACGTGGGTAACCGGGAATTGTTGGCTATTAAGGATGCACTCGAGGAGTGGAGACACTGGCTTGAGGGGGCTAAGTTTGTGGTCTCAATTCTCACTGACCTTAAGAATTTGGCATATTTAGAGTCAGCGATGCGCCTCAATGCCAGGCAGGCACGATGGGCTTTGTTTTTTGCTCGCTTTAATTTTTTGATAACATATCGCCCTGGGTCAAAAAACATCAAGGCTGATGCGCTCTCGCAGAGTTTTGCTCCAATCCAGGAGACCACCGAGGAGCCACTGCCCATTGTGTCCCCATCATGTATTAAAGTGGGCATTACCCAGGACCTCTTGTCATTAGTCAGAGCACAGGAGCAGGCTCCTCCAGACCTTCTGGTAGGTCTTTTGTTTGTGCCTCCTAGGTTAAGACAGCGAGTGTTTCTGGAATTCCATGCCAAGAAGTCGGCAGGTCACCCGGGTATTGCCAGAACTCGGGAGTTGCTATCTAGGGCGGTGTGGTGGCCCTCGGTGGCTGGGGATGTGGATCAGTGGGTTCGGGAATGTGACATCTGTGCCCGAAATAAGACTCCTAGAGGGGTTCCTGTTGGCCCATTACATCCACTCTCTATTCCATCTAAGCCATGGACCCACATTTCAATGGATTTTGTGGTGGACTTGCCCAAATCCTCGGGGATGACAGCCATCTGGGTTGTCGTTGACAGGTTTTCGAAGATGGCGCACTTCATTCCATTGGTTGGGCTGCCATCGGCCAGACGCCTGTCTGAATTATTTATGCTGCATGTTGTGCGCCTCCACGGGTTGCCACTTGATGTGGTCTCTGACCGCGGATCCCAGTTTGTGGCCAAATTCTGGAGGGCATTTTGTTCCGATCTCCAGATTTCTGTCAGCTTGTCGTCAGGCTACCATCCGCAGTCTAATGGGCAGACTGAAAGGGTGAACCAGTCCTTGGAGCAGTTCCTCAGGTGTTATGTCTCCAAGTGTCAGACTGACTGGGTTGCTCATCTGTCCATGGCGGAGTTTGTCTATAACAACGCGGCTCACTCTGCTACAGGGATCTCTCCCTTCCTTTGTGTGTATGGGCATCATCCTAAGGCCAATTCTTTTGACCCCCTGGACTCCACGCCTGGTGGTTCCTCTGTGGTTTCGGTCCTTAGAGGTATTTGGAGGAAAGTGAAGAAAGCCCTTGTGTCTGTGTCATTAGTGACCAAAAGGGTTTTTGATAAGCGGAAAAGACCCTGCAGCTTCAAATTAGGAGACTTCGTCTGGTTGTCTACCAAGAATTTGAAGTTGAGACAGCCATCTCATAAGTTAGGCCCCCGGTTCATCGGTCCTTATAAGATCACTAGGGTTATCAATCCGGTGGCATTTCAGTTAGATCTATCCCGTTCTTTGGGTATCAATAAAACATTTCATTGTTCCCTTTTAAAACGGGCGATTGGTAATCCTTCTTCCAGTGGAAGACCTTCCCCTCTTCTGATACGTGGCCAGAGGGAGTTTGTTGTTGAAAGGATTCTTGACTCCAAGATGGTTCGGGGTCGGCTGTCATTTTTGGTGCACTGGAAGGGGTATAACCCGGAGGAGCGGTCGTGGGTGCGCAGTTGTGATCTTAATGCCCCCAGACTGTTACGCTCTTTCTTCTCGCAGTTCCCCGATAAACCCGGTGGTAGGGGTTCTTTGACCCCTCGTCAGAGGGGGGGTACTGTTAGGGTCTCCTGCTCTGTGCTGCCACGTCGTCATGGCAACCGGGAGACAAGTGCTAGCGGAGTAACCTGAGCGTAGCTGATACTCCGGTTCGGGTCTTTTGCTGTGCAGTGGTTACAGGCTCTGTGCACGGCAGGGGATCCGGTGCTGGTTTTTGTGCTCACAGTCTGTGAGGTCTGAGTGAGGCGTGGACAGCACCTGCTATATAAACCCTCTTCTCAGGTTAGGCAGATGCTGCTGAATCTTTGTTGGTTAGTCAGTTCCTGAAAGCTAGCTAGTACTGTGTAAACTTTGTATTTGTTTGTTGCTTACTGCAAATAGGCCTTGGGATTTGGTATTACACTCTGCCAATCCAGACCTAGCAGTAAGACCGGAGTCAGTCGTTTAAATTGCTGGGGTTCTTTTGCTACTCTGTGAACCTAGCAAGTTTGCGGCTGTATTCTCAGACTTGCCTGCCAAAATCCTTTCTCACTGTGCAAGGTGTTCAGGTGTCAGTTTAGTGGCAGTAAGCTGAACCAGTGCACTGCAAGTGAGGACTAGGATTGTGGAGACTCTCCTTGTGTCTATTATTCCATCTCTGACCAAGGAGTTTACTGCCACACCCGTTGGTAACCCTTTAGGGTTTTGCTGTTGCCCTTAGCAACAGCATTTCGGGTTCTCTACGTATTAAATCACTACATCTTGCTTCTTTCCATCTGAGCATTCCTAATACTAGGGAAACACCCAGTTTCTTAGCCTTTGGGCTTCTCTGTTCACTTTGTGTTTATTTTGTTACCCTATCACCTTCTGTGTATGTAAAGTCATATTCCCCAGTCTGTCTGTGAGTTCATTTGTTTTGCATCCCTCACTGTTCAGACACCAGTACATTCCTGCTGGCACTGGTGTGCATAACACTGGGGTGAGTCCCGCTATGTGGGGACTGTATGTTTGATGATTATACTGTGTATGTTCCCCCACTGCCTCTCCCAGCCGCGGACTGCACAGCAGCCGCCACTGGGCACCAAGCCACTGCCGCTTCCCAGCCACCACTCCCTAGCCACGCTCCCCAGTCTTTGGCTCCATACTGCCTAACCTGCAGCCCAGCCGCGGACTGCCTAGCATTTTGCAGGGCTCTGGCTGTACTCCTCCTTTTCCTCCTTGCACAAAGGTGGAGGTAGCGGTCCTGCTGCTGGGTTGTTGCCCTCCTACGGCCTCCTCCACGTCTCCTGATGTACTGGCCTGTTTCCTGGTAGCGCCTCCATGCTCTGGACACTATGCTGACAGACACAGCAAACCTTCTTGCCACAGCTCGCATTGATGTGCCATCCTAGATGAGCTGCACTACCTGAACCACTTGTGTGGGTTGCAGACTCCGTCTCATGCTACCGCCAGCTTTCAAAAGTGACCAAAACATCAGCCAGAAAGCATAGGAGCTGAGAAGTGGTCTGTTGTCACCACCTGCCTATAATTTCCACCTGTTGTCTATTCCATTTGCACAACAGCATGTGAAATTGAATTTCAATCAGTGTTGCTTCCTAAGTGGACAGTGATTTCACAGAAGTGTGATTGACTTGGAGTTACATTGTGTTAAGTGTTCCCTTTATTTTTTTGAGCAGTGTCGTTTCGTACTTAGACGATCTGCTCTTCAAAGCTCTGTCTCAACACATACTCCTGCAACATGCCTTAATAACGTACAATGTACTAGTTCAGCACGGTTGGATTGTCAACCTCAAGAAATCAAGCCTGATTCCGTCGCAAAGACTTCAAGTCCTAGGAATGATTCTCGACATGGTGGATCAACAAATTTACCTGACAGAACACAAAGCACAAAGTATTCGTCATCTGATACAGTTAGTGCGCAATCCACAGACAGTCTTTGCATTTGTGCATTGGTCAGGCTCACATCTACAAATTCATCAGTTAGTGCGGTTGTCTCCAAGGGCCAGAGTATCACTACTCTGGTGGCTCCAAGTACACAATCTCACAACAGGGAAAAGGTTCGGCGTCTGGCATTGGATAATTCTAACGACGCCACGAGGTTGGTGAGCAGTGGTCCAAAATTGTCAGCATCAGGGTCTATGGTCAGACCGAGAAAGATTACTGTCAATAAATGTCCTAGAACTCAGGGCAATTTACACCGCACTGCGACAAGCAGTGCACATGCTCCAGTCTCAGATTGTCCAGGTTCAGTCAGACAATGCGACGGCAGTCGTGTGCATCAAAAAAGAAGGAGGAACACGAAGTCGCGTGGCCATGCGGGCAGTTGCACGAATCCTCAATTGGGCCGAGCATCACCAGGTGATATTGTCGGCAGTGTTCATTCCAGGAGTGGACAGCTGGGAGGCAGATTATCTCAGCCATCAGGATTTTCAACCAGGAGAATGGGCATTAAATCCAGAAGTGTTCCAGATGTTGGTCCAGCAGTGGGGTTAAACACAGGTGGCTCTAATGGCATCTCGCCAAAATCATCAAACCTCCCAGTATGTGCCCAGAACAAGAGAGCTAAAGGCAGTGGATGCTCTCACGATCGCGTGGCTGTACATCTTTGTGTATCTGTTTCCACTGCTTCCTCGGTTGCTAAAGCGGATCAAAAGAGTGCATGACAGTCATACTAGTGGCGCCTCATTGGCCTCGGAGAGCGTGGTTCTCGGATCTCCACGGGCTACTTGCAGACGATACTTGGCCGCTCTCACTACGTCCGGACCTGCTACAACAGGGTCTGTTCCTTTACCCCGGCTGCGTTTGACGGGGTGGATGTTCAAACCGCTCTCTTAAGATGAGAGGGCATTCCAAAATCGGTTATACCAACCATGTTACGTGCTAGGAAGCAGGTTACGGCAGCTCATTATCACAGGATTTGGCGTGACTACATAGGGTGGTGTGAAGCTCTGAAGTTTCCGACATCATCTTTCAAATTATTCCATCTTTTGCCATTTCTGCAGATGGGGTTAGATGGAGGAGTATGTTTATCTACACTAAAGGTGCAGGTCTCTGCCTTGTCAATTTACTTTCAAAGGCGTGTGGCCCTTTTACCAACAGTTCATACTTTCCTGAAAGGTGTCCTCAGAGTACAACCTCCATTTATACCACTAACAGCGCCATGGGATTTGAATCTGGTTTTAGATTTTTTACAGTCTTCACGTTTTGAACCCTTACAACAAGTTGATAAGTTTCTCGCTTGGAGAACAGTTTTTCTATTAGCCTTAGCTTCAAACAAGGCGTGTTTCAGAATTGGGTGCCTTGTCATGCAAGCCACCGTATCTGGTGTTTCATGGTGATAAAGCGAAACTTTGGACGATTTCCGTCGTCCTACCAAAGGTGGAATCTTTTCACATCAATCAACCAATTGTAGTTCCGGTATTATCAGAAAGTGCAGGAACTCCAGCTACTTTGGATGTGGTACGCGCATTACGCATATATGTAGCTCGAACATCAACAGTACGTAAAACGGATACATTATTTGTTCTCTATGATGCAGTCAAGATGGCTTGTCCAGCTTCCAAGCAGACTTTGTCCACATGGATTAAGCTGACCATACGTCAGGCTTACCTTCATGCTAGGCTACAACCACCTACATCACTTTCAGCTCATTACACACATTCTGTGGGAACTTCATGGGCAGCAGGTCGTGGAACTTCTACGACGCAGCTTTGACGTACGGCTACATGGTCATCAGTGCCCACGTGCGCTTTTGCAAGTTTGATACGTTTGCGGCATCAGCATCTAGCTTTGGCCGTCTAGTGTTACAGGTGCCAAACAGCTCTCCCGACCAAGGAGGAAACTTTGGTATGTCCCAAGAGTACTCCAGTGACCCCTAGTGGATGAAAAAGAAAATAGGATTTTGGTACTTGCCAGATAAATCCTTTTCTTTGATTCCACAGGGGGCACTGGACGCCCAACCAGAGCAGTTTCACCTCTCTTGTGGTAAGTTCAGTGGATCTTATGGTAACACATTCTCACCGATTGTTAAGATGTTACGGTGATATCTATTATTGTGCCAACTGTTTAGTTGTCAGTTACGTTATGTGTCAACTTTATTGTTGTCCGTTGTGTTAAAATGTTATATGTAATTCTCTATTGTTCATCCTCTCTATAGCTCCTGTTCGGTTCAGTAAAAATACTGAAGTCTCTATGGGAGTATGGAGGGGGAAGGAGTTACTAATTTAAATATGCCTATCCTGGCAAACGCCCCTCCATATCCCCAAGAGTATTCCAGTGCCCCTTGTGTATTCAAAGAAAAGGATTTATCTGGTAAGTACCAAAATCCTATTTTCTGCAGGTTTTATCAAAAGTTACCCATTCAGCTGTTGCTGTTTTGTTCCAGCTGTTGCTGGTTGTTTTATGTTATGGTGTGCTGGTGTGTGAATATCACCACTCCTTGTTTTTCTGTTCTTTCAAGTATGTCCTTTCTCCTTTGGACACTATTTTACTTAACTGCCTGTGGGAGGGGTCATAGAGGGGAAGAGCCAGCACACCCAGTTGAAGAAATTTAAAGTGCACAGGCTCCTTTGGACCCCTTCTATACCCAATTGTATAAAGTAAACCCCAGTATCCCTTATGGACTACGAGAAAGGGATTTACCTGTAGGTATTAAAATACCATTTTTGAAGGAGACCTTTTCTAGAAATTATCCTGGATATGGCGGTAAATGAGACAATGAACACTCCAACAGGTTTGAGGCTATGCAGCAAGCTGCAATGCACTGTGTGTTCGGACACCTATCAGGGCAAGCATTAACTTTTTCAGCTATTTGTGCTACAGTAGCTCTGTGGGATTGGACCAGACAGGCTACCCTTTCCTCTCCACATGCATAATTGCGCCTAAGGCACCTAGGACACTGCCTATGGTTCACCCATTGTCCTTCCTTGGACTACTTTCGGTAGGTACTAACCACAGTATACTCGACCTATCATTTTAGAGATGCCTAGACGTCTACTTATCACAATTTGGCCCCCGTCAAAGTTGCTCATTAACTATTTTTGACCGTTTTTCCTGCTTACAACACATCAACTTCAAAAACTAACAGTTATGGACATAGAAATATAGAACTGTCTCAGGGAACTACACACTATCACATGTGCAGCTCTAAAGCCAAAAATAGGATTTTAATTACTTACCGGTAAATCGTTTTCTCATAGTCCGTAGGGGATACTGGGAATCCATTTAGTACCATGGGGTATAGATGGGTCCACTATGAGCCATGGGCACTATAGAAGTTTGATTAGGTGTGCTGGCTCCTCCCTCTATGCCCCTCCTACCAGACTCAGTCTAGGAAACTGTGCCCGAGGAGATGGACATACTTTGAGAGAAGGATATGTAAAAAGGAAAGTGGTGAGATTTCAAACCAGCACACACAGAACAAGAGGAAAGCCATGCTAACCAAACATGTAAACAGGAACAGCAGCAGCTGCAACAAACAAGAATACTTAACCAAGTAACAGTGCAGAAATAACGAAGCACCGGGCACCCAGAATCCCCTATGGACTACGAGAAAAGGATTTACCGGTAGGTAATTAAAATCCTATTTTCTCTTACGTCCTAGGGGATACTGGGAATCCATTTAGTATCATGGGGAAGTACCAAAGCTCCCAAACCGGGTGGGAGCGTGCTGAGGTTCCTACAGAACTGATTGACCAAACTGAAGGTCCTCAGAGGACAAAGAATCGAACTTGTAAAACTTAGCAAACGTGTACCCGACCAAGTAGCTGCTCGGCAGAGCTGTAAAGCCGAGACACCATGGGCAGCCTCCCAAGAAGAACCCACTGGCCTAGTAGACTGGGCCTGTACAGATTTTGGAACTGGCAAGCCTGCCGTGGAATAAGCATGCTGGATAGTGAGCCTGATCCAGCAGTCAATAGACTGCTTTGAAGCAGGAGCCTCAATTTTATTGGGATCAGAGAGAACAAACAGCGAGTCAGATTTCCTGTCACAAGCTTTTCTCTTTACATAAACCTTCAAAGCCCTCACAATATCCAAAGACTTTGAAGTAGCAGAGGTGTCCATAACAACTGGAACCACAATAGGTTGGTTGAGGTGAAACGCGGACACCACCTTAGGAAGAAATTGCTGCCGAGTTCTGAGTTCAGCTCTGTCCTCATGGAAAATCAAGTTGGGACTCTTGTAAGACAACGCCCCCAGTTCCGACACACATCTTGCTGAAACCAAGGCCAACAGAGTGACAGTCTTCCACGTAAGGTACTTTACGTCTACCTCCTGTAACGGTTCAAACCAGTCCGATTGGAGGAACTGCAACACCAAATCGAGATCCCAAGGTGCCGTGGGAGGCACAAAGGGAGGTTGAATGTGCAGAACACCTTTTAAGAATGTCTGGACCTCAGGGAGAGAAATCAACTGTTTCTGAAAAAAATATAGACAAGGCCGAAATCTGGACTTTTACGGAGCCTAGACGTAGGCCCACATCCACTCCCGACTGCAGAAAAAGTCCCAGATGAAATTCCACCGCAGAATGTTGTCTGCTCTCACACCAAGATACATATTTCTTCCAGATACGATGGTAATGCTTAGACGTTAACCCCTTCCTGGCATGGATTATAGTTGGGATGACCTTGTCGGGAATCCCTCTCCTGGCTAGAATCAGCAGTTCAACTTCCATGCCATTAAACATATCCACGGTAAGTCTTGCTAGACGAACGGGCCTTGTTGCAGAAGGTCCTCGCGAAGAGGCAGAGGCCACGGATCTTCGCTTAGCATCTCGAGAAGATCCGCATAATAGGCCCTTCGTGGCCAGTCTGGAGCAATGAGGATTGCTTGAACCTTTTCCCTTTTTATTCTTTTCAGAATTCTTGGGATCAGAGGGAGTGGAGGAAACATGTACAGAAGCTGGTAGACCCACGGATTTGTCAGGGCATCTACCGCTACTGCCTGTGGGTCTCTCGACCTGGAACAATACCAATAGACCTTCTTGTTGAGTCGAGAGGCCATCATGTCGATTTGTGGACAACCCCACCGACGCGTCAACCACTGGAACACCTCTGGGTGGAGGCCCCATTCCCCCGGGTGCAGGTAGTGTCTGCTGAGGAAGTCTGTTTCCCTGTTGTCTATTTCCAGAATGAAGAACGCTGATAACGCCACGGCATGTTTTTCTGCCCAGAGGAGAATTCTTGGCACCTTTGACATTGCAGCTCTGCTCTTCGTTCTGCCCTGTCGGTTTATGCACGTCACCGCCGTCACATAAGCCATAAGAGGACTGGGCCCAGTTCGGATCTTTGGCCTCACAGAGGGCTAATCAGGGCTTTCAGCTGTGCAAGAGTCTTATAGGGCTTCTAGCCTGATTAATGTGTGCAGACTGCCTGGGAAGACTGCAGGATCTCTGTGAGAGAAACACGCTTCCTGATACAAGTGAGCTATACAGTGTTTACTGGAGAACTCTGTGTTTTTGTTTAGTGATAGTTAGGAACATCTTGTGTTTAGTTAATGCCGGACAGGCAAGGTATTTTCTTTTGGTGTTTATTTTATTTTCTGTATAATAAAACTGGCTGGGGCCAGTTGTACCAGAAACTGGACCTGTGTGGTTCCTCAGCTGCTGCGTGCTGCCATTTACCCCAGGAAACGGCACCTTGTACCCTTACCGTGTTACAACTTGGTGGAGAATGCGAGCATGCCTTACTGCGCATAAGTGAAAGCAGCAGCTTTGTGAGGCCTGCAGAAAACGGTGGTTTATGCAGATACAGCCCAGTGTGAAGTTACTGAGACTCGCCCTGAGGATTTGATATATGTCCTGGGTGAAAGCAGCTACAAAGCCGCCTGAAAAGTCTGTCGACATGGAGGAACTGCTCAAAGCCTTGCTGCAAGCTACAGCGGCTCAGCAGGAGGCCAACAGACAGCAGCAGGTGGCAATGGAGGAAAATTGGAGACTACAGCGAGAGGCCTTAACAGAAGTGATGCAGAGCCTTGCAGCCCGGATTGGAGATATGGCCGTCAGTGCTCCGACCAGCTCTAGTTCTATACGGGCCAGTCACTTCCTGCAGAAAATGACAGAGGCTGATGATGTGGAGGCCTACCTGACCACGTTTGAAAGGACTGCCGAGTGCGAGAACTGGCCGAAAGCACAGTGGGCCAGTCTGCTGGCACCTTTTCTGTCAGGTGAGCCCCAAAAAGCGTACTTTGATTTAAGCCCTGCTGAGGCTCGGGACTATGATAAACTAAAGACTGAGATCCTGACCCGCCTGGGAGTCACGCTGTCAGTACGAGCACAACGGGTGCACCATTGGGTGTACGCCATGGAGAAGCCTCCTCGCTCCCAGATGCACGACCTTATTCAGCTAACAAAAAAATGGTTACAGCCAGAGACATTAACTGGTCCCCAGATGGTTGAAAGAGTCGTCATGGACCGCTACTTGAGATCTTTGCCCATGGTCCTGCGCAAGTGGGTGAGCCATGGAAACCCGGGTACTGCTGACCAATTAGTGGACATGGTAGAGAGGTATTTGGCAGCAGAGGAACTACTGATGACCACCCAGCAACCCATAGATCCTCGACAGCGCCCTTCAGTAAAGACTGGTAAGACTGTTCCGTGGGAAAACATTGCTGGGCGGTTAAGAGAACGCAAGGCTGGAGAGACTGTAAACACTGGCTCTGGAGACAGGCCAATGGGGCTAGAACGGTCTATGCTGCCCAAATGGGTTGATAATCGTGTGGTTAAATGTTTTAGGTGTGGTATGCCAGGTCATGTTATTGCCAATTGCCCAGTCACGCAAGAACCCATGCAATGTGATGCTGCCTTTGAATGTCGCAGAATGTCTTTCTTTGCTAGGTTAGCCTGTACTGTGGTACCTTCACCTGAGCTGGAATAACAAATGTGTGATGTGTTCTTAGAGGGTAACCGGGTAGAGGCCTTGCTAGATTCAGGAAGTTTAGTTACCCTTGTGAAAGCTGGGTTAGTGAACCCCTTAAAGGTCCAGCAAATACCTATTGGGGTAACTTGCATACATGGGGATACCCAACATTATGTCACTGCTGAAGTGAATATAGAAACTTGTTGTGGGTCAGCAATTGTTAAAGTAGGACTGGTCCCCACCTTGGTGCATGAGGCCATAATAGGGAGGGATTTTCCTCATTTTTGGAAACTGTGGGAATCACGATTATCAACAGATGTGAGAAGTAAAGAGCCAGTTGATAATACCGGTGATTTTATGGATGTACGTGGGTCTTTGGAACTTTCTGACCCTTTGCCTTTTGCTAGTTTGGCTGGGGAAGTGACAGATGGGGAGTCTAGTGAGGACCCTCTTGCTGGGAACAAAGACATAGTAGTTAAAACTGAAAGCGTGCCTGACCTGGAGGTAAAGAAGGATCTGTTTGCGTCTGAACAGTTAAAGGATCCTACCTTAATAAAGGCTAGAGAAAATGTTAAAGGTTGTTAATGGGGAACCTGTGGTACCAGGTGACAGGGTTACGTATCCCCACATGGCCATCTGTAATGAGCTCTTGTACCACATTGTCAAAAGGGGTGAGGATGTGGTGGAACAGCTGGTAGTTCCCCAGCCTTATCAGAGAACGGTACTAGATTTAGCTCATAGTCACGTTACCGCAGGACATTTAGGGGCAAAAAAAACACAAAGAGTTTTACAAAGGTTCTTTTGGCCAGGGGTTTATAAAGAAGTGTCTGAATATTGTTCTTCCTGTCCTGAATGCCAGTATCATGCCCCTAGACCCCATTTCAGGAGCCCACTAGTTCCCATGCCTATTATAGAGGTCCCGTTTGACAGAATAGCCATGGATCTCGTGGGGCACTTGTTAAAGTCTGCTCTGGGCCATCAGTATATCCTGGTAATTAAGGACTATGCCACTCGATATCCTGAGGCTGTCCCTTTACGCACTATCACAACCAAGGCGATAGCTAGGGAGCTGGTGCAGGTTTTTAGTAGAGTGGGAATACCAAAAGAAATTTTGACTGACCAAGGTACTCCATTTATGTCAAGGATCATGAAAGAATTGTGCAAATTATTTAAGGTCACTCACCTCAGGACGTCAATCTACCATCCCCAAACTGACGGGTTGGTGGAAAGGTTTAATAAAACATTAAAAAGTATGTTAAAAAAGGTTGTTGAGAGAGATGGAAAAAACTGGGATTGTTTGTTGCCCTACTTGTTAATGGCCATCAGAGAAGTTCCTCAGTCCTCTACGGGGTTTTCTCCATTTGATTTGTTGTATGGTAGACACCCCAGAGGGCTGTTGGACACTGCCAAAGAGACGTGGGAAGGACAGCCCACTCCTTATAGAAGCGTTATTGAACATGTAACACAAATGCAGGATAGGATTGCAGCCGTGGTACCTATTGTCAGAGAGCACATGGAACAGGCCCAAAGTGCTCAACAGAGGGTATATAACCGAAGTGCCAAGATACGGGAATTTGCTCCTGGAGATAGAGTTCTTGTTTTGGTACCCACTGTGGAAAGCAAATTCCTAGCTAAATGGCAGGGTCCATTTGAGATTAGGGAAAAAGTGAATGAGGTTAATTACAAAGTATACCAGCCGGGAAAGAGAAAACCCGAACAAATCTACCATGTTAACGTAATCAAACCCTGGAAAGATAGGTTGTCTCTGTCAGCGGAGCCTTGCCCTTCGGTGTCTTCACTTCGGTTGCTTCCCGCAGTAAAGGTGTCAGAGACATTATCAGCTGATCAGAACAATCAGGTTAAAGAATTTCTCATCTAAAATAGGGAGATATTTTCAGAGCTGCCTGGCCAAACGACCATAATAAAACATGACATTGTCACAGAACCAGGGGTCAGGGTTTATTTAAAGCCATATAGGATTCCTGAAGCTCAGCGAGAAGCTGTTTCTAAAGAAGTTAAAACCATGTAAGAACTTGGAGTCATAGAGGAATCTAACAGTGAGTGGTCCAGTCCCATAGTTCTCATCCCGAAGCCCCACGGTAGCATAAGCTTCTGTAATGACTTTCGCAAGTTAAATGAGGTGTCCAAGTTTGACGCATACCCCATGCCCCGTGTGGATGAGCTTATAGAAAGGCTGGGAACAGCCAGGTTTCTCACCACGTTGGACCTGACCAAAGGTTACTGGCAAATACCTTTATCTGATAGCGCAAAAGAAAAAACAGCCTTTTCGGTTCCGTAGGGGCTGTATCAGTATAAGATGTTACCCTTTGGGTTGCATGGGGTTCCAGCAACCTTTCAGCGGGCGATGGATAAAATTTTGAGGCCCCATAGAAAATATGCAGCTGCTTGTTTGGATGATGTGGTAATTCACAGTACAGACTGGGGGTCCCATTTGGTTAAAGTACAAGCAGTACTGGACTCAATCAGAGAGACAGGGTTAACTGCTAACCCAAAGAAGTGCTGCCTCGCAATGGAGGAGGTCAAATACTTGGGGTTCACCATAGGCAGAGGTCTGATTAGGCCCCAATTGAATAAAATTGATGCTATTCAAAACTGGCATCGTCCAGTGAATAAAAAACAGGTAAGGGCTTTTTTGGGAATAACTGGGTACTATAGACAGTTTATTCCCAATTTTGCAGCCACAGCGGTGCCGTTGTCAGACCTTACCAAAGGGAAGCAGTCAAATATGGTGAAATGGAACCCTGATGCAGAAAAAGCGTTCCAAGCGGTAAAAGTGGCTTTGTGTTCACAACCGGTATTGATAACACCAGATTTTTCAAAAGAATTTGTGGTACAGACAGATGCCTCAGAGGTAGGGATAGGGGCTGTGTTGTCCCAAACCAGAGATGGGGACGAACACCCTATCATTTATTTGAGTGGGAAACTCAATGAGCATGAAAAAAGGTATGCCATTGTGGAAAAGGAGGCTTTGGCCATTAAGTGGGCACTAGATACCTTGAGATATTACCTCTTGGGTAGACAATTCAGACTAGTGACAGATCATGCCCCTTTAAAATGGTTGTATGTAAATAGAGGCAAGAATGTTCGTGTAACTAGATGGTTTCTAGCGTTACAGGATTTTAAGTTTACTGTTGAACATAGACCGGGTACACAATTGGCCAACGCAGATGCATTGTCCCGCATCTTCTGTTTGGGGGCTACAAGTGTTCCGGCCCCTAGGTCGAAACAGGGGAGGGGGATATGTGACAAGAACACTGGGATAGTGTTTGAGGGCAGGTATGATTGTCCCAGGTTCTTGTCTTACATGTTTTAGAAAATGAAAACTTCTAGGAAAAATAAGATTTTACTCACCGGTAAATCTATTTCTCGTAGTCCGTAGTGGATGCTGGGAACTCCGTAAGGACCATGGGGAATAGCGGCTCCGCAGGAGACTGGGCACAACTAAAGAAATCTTTAGGTCACCTGGTGTGCACTGGCTCCTCCCACTATGACCCTCCTCCAAGCCTCAGTTAGGACACTGTGCCCGGACGAGCTGACATAATAAGGAAGGATTTTGAATCCCGGGTAAGACTCATACCAGCCACACCAATCACACCGTATAACTCGTGATACTATACCCAGTTAACAGTATGAATATAACTGAGCCTCTCAACAGATGGCTCAACAATAACCCTTTAGTTAGGCAATAACTATATACAAGTATTGCAGACAATCCGCACTTGGGATGGGCGCCCAGCATCCACTACGGACTACGAGAAATAGATTTACCGGTGAGTAAAATCTTATTTTCTCTGACGTCCTAGTGGATGCTGGGAACTCCGTAAGGACCATGGGGATTATACCAAAGCTCCCAAACGGGCGGGAGAGTGCGGATGACTCTGCAGCACCGAATGAGAGAACTCCAGGTCCTCCTCAGCCTGGGTATCAATTTTGTAGAATTTAGCAAACGTGTTTGCCCCTGACCAAGTTGCAGCTCGGCAAAGTTGGAAAGCAGAGACCCCTCGGGCAGCTGCCCAAGATGAGCCCACCTTCCTTGTGGAATGGGCTTTTACAGATTTTGGCTGCGGTAGTCCAGCCGCAGAATGCGCCAGCTGAATTGTGCTACAAATCCAGCGAGCAATAGTCTGCTTAGAAGCAGGAGCACCCAGTTTGCTGGGTGCATACAGGATAAACAGCGAGTCAGTTCTCCTGACTCTAGTCGTCCTGGAAACATAATTTTTCAAGGCCCTGACTACGTCCAGTAACTTGGAATCCTCCAAGTCCCTAGTAGCCGCAGGCACTACAATAGGTTGGTTCAAGTGAAAAGCTGATACCACCTTAGGGAGAAACTGGGGACGAGTCCTCAATTCTGCCCTATCCATATGGAAAATCAGATAAGGACTTTTATATGACAAAGCCGCCAATTCTGATATACGCCTGGCCGAAGCCAAGGCCAATAACATGACCACTTTCCGCGTGAGATATTTTAGATCCACGGTTTTTAGTGGCTCACACCAATGTGATTTTAAGAAACTCAACACCACGTTGAGAACCCAAAGTGCCACTGGAGGCACAACCGGGGGCTGAATATGCAGCACTCCTTTTACAATGTCTGAACTTCAGGTACTGAAGCTAGTTCTTTCTGGAAGAAAATCGACAGAGCCGAGATCTGTACCTTAATGGAGCCTAATTTTAGGCCCATAGACACTCCTGCTTGTAGGAAATGCAGAAATCGACCTAGTTGAAATTCCTCTGTTGGGGCCTTTTTTGGCCTCACACCAAGCAACATATTTTCGCCATATGCGGTGATAATGTTTTGCAGTTACATCTTTCCTTGCTTGAATCAGCGTAGGAATGACTTCCTCCGGAATGCCCTTTTCCTTTAGGATCCGGCGTTCAACCGCCATGCCGTCAAAACGTAGCCGCGGTAAGTCTTGGAACAGACAGGGCCCCTGCTGCCGCAGGTCCTGTCTGAGCGGCAGAGGCCATGGGTCCTCTGATATAATTTCTTGAAGTTCTGGGTACCAAGCTCTTCTTGGCCAATCCGGAACCACGAGTATCGTTCTTACTCCTCGCCTTCCTATTATTCTCAGTACCTTTCGTATGAGAGGCAGAGGGGGGAACACATAAACCGACTGGTACACCCACGGTGTTACCAGAGCGTCCACAGCTATCGCCTGAGGGTCCCTTGACCTGGCGCAATATCTTTTATAGCTTTTTGTTGAGGCGGGACGCCATCATGTCCACCTGTGGCCTTTCCCAATGGTGTACAATCCTTTGGAAGACTTCTGGATGAAATCCCCACTCTCCCGGGTGGAGGTCGTGTCTGCTGAGAAGATCTTCTTCCCAGTCGTCCACTCCGGGAATGAACACTGCTGACAGTGTTAACACATGATTTTCCGCCCATCGGAGAATCCTTGTGGCTTCTGCCATCGCCATCCTGCTTCTTGTGCCGCCCCGTTGGTTTACATGGGCGACTGCCGTGATGTTGTCTGATTGGATCAGTACCGGCTGGTTTTGAAGCAGAGGCCTTGCCTGACTCAGGGCATTGTAAATGGCCCTCAGTTCCAGAATATTTATGTGTAGGGAAGTCATCTGACTTGACCAAAGTCCCTGGAAGTTTCTTCCCTGTGTGACTGCCCCCCAGCCTCAAAGGCTGGCATCCATGGTCACTAGGACCTAGTCCTGTATGCCGAACCTGCGGCCCTCTTGAAGATGGGCACTCTGCAGCCACCACAGTAGAGATACCCTGGTCCTTGAAGACAGGGTTATCAGCCGATGCATCTGAAGATCTGATCCGGACCACTTGTCCAACAGGTCCCACTGAAAAGTTCCTGCATGGAACCTACCGAATGGGATTGCTTCGTAGGAAGCTACCATTTTTCCCAGGACTCGCGTGCAATGATGCACCGATACCTGTTTTGGCTTCAGGAGGTCTCTGACTAGAGATGACAGCTCCTTGGCTTTCTCCTCCAGGAGAAACATTTATTTCTGTTCTGTGTCCAGAACCATCCCCAGGAACAGTAGACGTGTCGTAGGAACCAGCTGTGACTTTGGACTGTTTAGAATCCAACCGTGCTGTTGTAGCACTTTCCAAAATAGTGCTACCCCGACTAGCAACTGCTCCTTGGACCTTGCCCTTCTAAGGAGATTGTCCAAGTACGGGATAATTAAAACTCCCTTTTTTCGAAGGAGTATCATCATTTCGGCCATTACCTTGGTAAACACCCTCGGTGCCATGTACAGTCCAAACGGCAGTGTCTGGACTTGGTAATGGTAATCCTGTACCACAAATCTGAGGTACTCCTGGCGAGGATGGTAAATGGGGACATGCAGGTAAGCATCCTTGATGTCCCGGGATCCCATGTAATCCCCCTCGTCCAGGCTTGCAATAACCGCCCTGAGCGATTCCATCTTGAACTTGGATTTTTATTTTTTTTTATGTATGTGTTCAAGGATTTTAAATATAAAATGGGTCACACCGAACCATGCGGTTTCGGTACCCCAAACCGTGTGGAATAGTAACCCCGTCCTTGTTGAAGTAGGGGCACCTTGAGTATTACCTGCTGGGAATACAGCTTATTAATTGCCTCTAGCGCAGCCTCCCTGCCTGAGGGAGTTGTCGGCAAGGCATATTTGAGGAAACGGCGGGGGGAAGACATCTCGAATTCCAGCTTGTACCCCTGAAATACTACTTGAATGAAACAGGGATCCACCTGTGAGCGAGCCCACTGATCGCTGAAATTTTTGAGACGGCCCCCCACCGTACCTGGCTACACCTGTGAAGCCCCCGCGTCATGCTGTGGACTCAGAGAAAGCGAGAGAAGAATTTTGATTCTGGGAACAGGCTGACTGGTGCAGCTTTTTCCCTCTTCCCATGTCTCTGTACAGAAAGGAAGCGCCTTTGACCCGCTTGCTTTTCTGAAGCCGAAAGGACTGTACCTGATAATACAGTGCTTTCTTAGTCTGTGAGGAAACATGAGGTAAAAAAATATTTCTTCCCAGCTGTTGCTGTGGATACGAGGTCCCAGAGACCATCCCCAAATAATTCCTCACCCTTATAAGGCATAATCTCTATGCGCCTTTTAAAGTCAGCATCACCTGTCCAGTGACAGGTCTCTAATACCCTCCTGACAGAATGGACATTACATTCATTTTTGGATGCCAGCCGGCAAAATATCCCTCTGTGCATCCCTCATATATAAGACGACGTCTTTAATATGTTCTTATGTTTGACAGGGTCACCGACCACGCTGCAGCAGCACGATCTGCAGGTCTCAGTCTAGTACCTGAGTGTGTAAATACAGACTTCAGGATAGCCTCCTGCTTTTTATCAACAGGTACCTTCAAAGTGGCCGTTCCTAAAACGGCAGTGCCACCTTTTTTGACAATCGTGTGAGCACCTTATCCACCCTAGGGGATATCTCCCAGCGTAACTTATCCTCTGGCGGGAAAGGGTACGCCATCAGTAACTTTTTAGAAATTACCAGTTTCTTATCGGGGGGAACCCACGCTTTTCACACACTTCATTCATTCATCTGATGGGGGAACAAAACACTGCCTGCTTTTTCTCCCCAAACATAAAACCCCTTTTATGTGGTACTTGGGTTAATGTCAGAAATGTGTAACACATTTTTCATTGCCGAGATCATGCAACGGACGTTCCTAGTGGATTGTGTATATGTCTCAACCTTGTCGACACTGGAGTCAGACTCCGTGTCGACATCTGTGTCTGCCATCTGAGTGAGCGGGCGTTTTTGAGCCCCTGATGGCCTTTGAGACGCCTGGGCAGGCGCGGACTGAGAAGCCGGCTGTCCCACAGCTGTTACGTCATCCACCCTTTTATGTAAGGAGTTGACACTGTCGGTTAATACCTTTCACCTAACCATCCACTCTGGTGTCGGCCCCACAGGGGGCGACATCACATTTATCGGCATCTGCTCCGTCACCATATAAGCCTCCTCATTAAACATGTCGACACAGCCGTACCGACACAGCGCACACACACAGGGAATGCTCTGACTGAGGACAGGACCCCACAAAGCCCTTTGGGGAGACAGAGAGAGAGTATGCCAGCACACACCAGAGCGCTATATAATGTGGGGATTAACACTATAACTGAGTGAAATTTCCCCAATAGCTGCTTGTATATATAATATTGCGCCTAAATTTAGTGCCCCCCCTCTCTTTTTAACCCTTTGAGCCTGAAAACTACAGGGGAGAGCCTGGGTAGCTTTCTTCCAGTTGCACTGTGAAGAGAAAATGGCGCCAGTGTGTCTGAGGGAGATAGCTCCGCCCCTTTTTCGCGGACTTTTCTCCCGCTTTTTTCTGGATTCTGGCAGGGGTATTTACCACATATATAGCCTCTGGGGCTATATATTGTGGTATTTTTGCCAGCCAAGGTGTTTTCATTGCTGCTCAGGGCGCCCCCCCCAAGCGCCCTGCACCCTCAGTGACCGGAGTGTGAAGTGTGTATGAGGAGCAATGGCGCACAGCTGCAGTGCTGTGCGCTACCTTGGTGAAGACTGATGTCTTCTGCCGCCGATTTTCCGGACCTCTTCTTGCTTCTGGCTCTGTAAGGGGGACGGCGGCGCGGCTCCGGGACCGAACACCAAGGACTGGGCCTGCGGTCGATCCCTCTGGAGCTAATGGTGTCCAGTAGCCTAAGAAGCCCAATCCGGCTGCAAGCAGGCAAGTTCGCTTCTTCTCCCCTTAGTCCCTCGCTGCAGTGAGCCTGTTGCCAGCAGGTCTCACTGAAAATAAAAAACCTAATTCTATACTTTCTTTCTAGAAGCTCAGGAGAGCCCCTAGTGTGCATCCAACCTCGGCCGGGCACAAAATCTAACTGAGGCTTGGAGGAGGGTCATAGTGGGAGGAGCCAGTGCACACCAGGTGACCTAAAGCTTTCTTTAGTTGTGCCCAGTCTCCTGCGGAGCTGCTATTCCCCATGGTCCTTACGGAGTTCCCAGCATCCACTAGGACGTCAGAGAAATGCTTTTGTTTTATTAGAACCTTTTCAGTTTGCTGGAAAAGCTGGACGAGGGCCCTGAGAGAGAGAGAGGGCGAGTTCCAGACATTGGGCCCAGTTCGGATCTTTGGCCTCACAGAGGGCTAATCAGGGCTTTCAGCTGTGCAAGAGTCTTATAGGGCTTCTAGCCTGATTAATGTGTGCAGACTGCCTGGGAAGACTGCAGGATCTCTGTGAGAGAAACACGCTTCCTGATACAAGTGAGCTATACAGTGTTTACTGGAGAACTCTGTGTTTTTGTTTAGTGATAGTTAGGAACATCTTGTGTTTAGTTAATGCCGGACAGGCAAGGTATTTTCTTTTGGTGTTTGTTGTATTTTCTGTATAATAAAACTGGCTGGGGCCAGTTGTACTAGAAACTGGACTTGTGTGGTTCCTCAGCTGCTGCGTGCTGCCATTTACCCCAGGAAACGGCACCTTGTACCCTTACAGTGTTACACTACTGAAACCGACACAGATGCTGACTGACAGGGACGCGCAGCTCCTCCGGAGAGACTCCAGATTACCTCAGCGGTACCAGGGGGTCATAGCAGGGGGGGAGCAAATTATTAGTGTACTAAGTCCCCAATCTAGGTACTTAGTCTGTGACCCAGCAAAGCTTGGCAATAGCGATAAGTGCGCCGTGTGCTGGTTCCATACTCTCTCTGTCTCCCTGGAAGGGCTCTTTGTGGGTTAATTGTGCATTTAACCTTTTCCTGTGTGTGTGTGCTCCGTCACTGGTACAGTATGTCAGGCAAAGAGTGTGTTTCATGTAAGGCACAGTGTTCCTCTTCCCCAGGGGGTTCAGTAGTGTGTACTCAGTGTAGTATCCCTTCCAAGTCTAGTGGGGCAGAACCAGCATGGCTAGACTCCATTAGGGAATTATATAGCAGCTCCAGAGTGTAATTTCCATTAGAGAAAGCTAATCAGGCGCAACTAATAAATTAATCTGGATAAGAGAAGTTGTTTATAAAAGAGACAAATGCAGCTCCCAGATAAATATTCTGTAATTATTTACAATAGACAACTAAATAAAATAGAGAGCACTAATTTGTCATATATAAACAAAATTTATTTGTACCAATTATTCTAATATACTCATATAATGGATGCATTCATATATTCAGTTATAAAGAATTAATTAAAAATCACCAAATTACAGGTCTGTCGCTGATGCTAGATAAAATTAATAAGAACCAATTAATGAAAGTTCCGTAATAATGCTTTTATGCTTATGTTGCCACCTTATTTTGTTATCCTGTGATTATTTCAACATGAGATTAAAGTCTCTGTGTTAGAAGACTGTTCAGCTGAAGAGTAGGGATCCCATCAGTGGAAATATATAAGGGCGCAGCTGTACATGGCAATAGCTAACGGCTTCCAATAACAGTTGTCCATTAGGGAATGTTTAGTTTAGTTGTCCATTAGGGAATGTTTTCCACCATTTCTATTAAGTTATCTTGAAATGAGAAAGAGAACCAATACTTAAGACAGTCTATGACTGAGTTTATGAAAAAAAGACTCAGTACCCAAACTATGTTACTTACCCTCCATCGCTTTTCGGCTGCGAGTTCCTCCCTGATGGTTGAGGTATGCTACTGCTGTCGCATTGTCCGAGTGGATCTGGACCGGTTTTCCCCGAAGAATGTCCTTTGCCTGAATCAGTGCCACGTATATGGCGCAAAGTTCCAATATGTTTATTGGCAGGCAACTTTCTTCCCTGGTCCATTGCCCCTGAAAACACAACCTTCCTGACACTGCTTCCCAGCCCTGGAGACTGGCGTCTGTTGTCAGAATTTCCCAATCCGATATCCAAAGGGGTCTCCCCTTGTCCAGATGGGATGTCTGTAACCACCAGGCTAATGACCTTCTTACTTCTATCGTAAGAGACATGGTCTGTGTTTTTATCATCTGATGCAACTCATTCCATTTAGCAAGAATCAAATGCTGCAGAGGCCTCGAGTGGAACTGAGCATACTCCACCATGTCGAATGTTGACACCATCAAACCCATCACCCGCATTGCTGCGTGAATGGATACCTTTTGACTGTGTAACAAGTCCTGAATCCTTGACTGTACCTTGGATATCTTGTTCAGAGGTAAACTTACTCTCTCAAGACCTGAATCCAGTACAGCCCCCAAGTGAGTCATCCGTTGTGATGGAACCAGAGACTATTTTGCCCAGTTTATGAGCCACCCGTGGTTCTACAGACACTTTGTCAACTGCAGATGACATAAGAGCAAATCCTGTGTCTGTGCCAGGATTAAAAGATCGTCGAGGTATGGTAAAATTATTATCTCCTGCTGGCATAGATAAGCTGCCATTACCACCAAAATCTTGGTAAATACTCTGGGAGCTGTGGCTAACCCAAAAGGTTGGGCCTGGAACTGAAAATGCTGTTGAAGAATAGTGAACCTGAGATAGCACTGATGGGACAGTGCTATAGGAACATGTAGGTAAACATCCTATATATCCAGGGATACCATATTATCCCCCGGCTCCATGGCCAAAACTATGGAGCGTAATGTCTCCATGTGGAACCTCTGTACCCAAATATATTTGTTTAGCATTTTGAGATTGATAATGGGCTGAAATAACCCATTTGGCTTCTGAACCAAAAATAGGTTGGAGTAAAAATCCTGTCCCCATTGTGTCGGGGTTACTAGACTGACTACTCCTGACTGAAGCAATTCCTGAATTGCTTCTTGCAAAGCCCTGGCCTTTGTCTCTACACGAGACGGGCTGGTGCAGAACCTTCGAGGAGGATGCTTCTTGAAGGCAAACGCATAACCTAGAGATACCACTTTCTGCACCCAGGCATCTGTTGTAGACTGCTGCCAGATCTGTGCAAACTGAAGAAGTCATCCCGCCACCCTAGGGTCCCCCAGGTGGAGGCCCGGTTTATTATCCATCTTCCCAACCGGTCCTCTGGTAGGACAATGCTTTTTAGTCTTACCAGACTTGTTGTATTGGGCCTGCTTGCCATCACTTTTTCCTTTAGCTTTTCCTTGAAACCGAAAGGGCCAAAAAGCCGGAACTTTAAGTTTGAAATTGTATGTGGAAGGAAACTTGACCTTTTTGGAGTCTGCTTCGGACTCCAAAATATCGGTCAATTCTTTACCAAAAAGAATATCTCCAGAAAAAGGTAACGATTCCAAAACCTTTGATTCTGAATCAGCTTTCCACGTACGTAGCCAAACTGCTCTGCGAGCAGCTATTGTTGAAGCTGATGCCCTGGAGGCAATAGTACCCATATCCAATGCTGCTTCTTCCAGGAACATTGCAGCCTGTTCTATATGAGCTATATGGAATTTTAGCTCTCTAGAAGCTACAGAAAAATCCCCCTCTAATGCATCAGCCCAGGCAGCCACTGCATTTGCCATCCAAGCTGAAGCCATGGCTGGCCTTATGACTGCCCCAGACAGGGAAAAAAATGTTTTTTAGAAAACCATCCACTCTCCTATCCGTGACATCATTTAATGATGTTGAAGGCAAAGGTAATGTAGATTTTCGCACTAATCGAATTACATGCGTATCTACTTTAGGAGCCACCACCCTTTTTAAACAATCCCCAGCTAGAAGAGGATAATTGGAATTCCATTTCTTAGGAATTCTAAACTTGTTATTGGGCGTAGCCCAAGCCTCTTCCATAATTTCCATCCTTCCATAATTTCCATCAGCTGATCGGACCCTGGAAACTCAGTCTTAACTGTTTTGGGACGTTTAGACACAGGTGCCTTGGTTTTTAACACAGGCTTTGCTGAATCCTCTAAGGAGAGAATGGCTTTCATTGCTTTAATTAACTCAGCTATATCCACTGAGCTCAGACCTTCCTCCTCCTTTTCGTATGCCGAAGTAGAATAAATTGAGTTTTCATCTTCCGATGAATCATCTGAATCATGTGTAGCCTGTGAGGGTGTAGATTTACTTACCACCGGTTTATCAGCTTGTTTCTTTTGAGAAGCTGCTGCTGGAAGTGAAACACCATAGGTGGGGAGCTGTATGTAAGGGTTAATAGTGTAACCTATCCCTGGTACAGGAGTTGGAGGAATTATCCGTTCAGCTATTCTGGATAAAGTCTGTGCAAACATAGCCCAAGGTGGATCCATCTGCACCTGAACCTGCCTTGTATTTTTCATTAACCCATAATGAAAGCTAAAACAATTTGCACACAAACCATCCTGAACCAGATCCTGAGAGGATAACAGAGCTTTGCAAGACAAACATGATATGAGTGTTGGTGTTGCTGTGAGTGTACCTTCTTCACCTTTGTCACTCTTAGAGATGATAAATACTCGACACTTCCAGTGTACTACACAATTTGTGACTGTAATCACTTTAAATTTCTTAAAGTGATATACAAATCAGACCCTACCTATGCACCAGCATTGAGGATCGGAATAAACAAACTGACAGAAATATAGTAAAGTCAGCAATCACACTAGCAGTCAGTCACATGTTATACATTAGTATATTAAACAATATGAGCACATCATCGACAACTACATTTTAAGTATGTAGGAGAACATATTACTGCATCATGTTTAAACAGATCTAACGTATTCAGATGCAAATGCGAAAGAAACCACAGTCAATGTATAGAGTCATATGCAATAGGCACTTATCTAACTATTCGTACTCAAAAGGTAGAGACTTTAGTGCTGTATAACCTGTACTCAGTAGAGTGTACTCACCTCACTCCCAGGACCGATCAATACATTATGGAACGCTGAGTGGATCCAGACGCTACTAGTGTACACTGCCGCTCCATGAACCTATAGTGAACACGGACGCACTAGTCACACAGCCACCTATGCTGCGACTGGGGCCCCTACGTGTACAGCGTCTGAGACGGAAGCGGGAAACAGTTCATGGCGGGAGACCAGGAGAGCGTCTGACTCCCCACTGCTGACATCAACCCTAGGGATCGTGGCCTTATACTAATCCTGGATCCTCTGATCCCTAAGGCCTAGCGCTGGTGCACCCGAGGTGGCTGTCGCGTTAGTGACTGTTTTTCTCCTCCCAAAACAGTGCTGCTGTGTCCGTATTCCCCTTCTAAGTGGAAACCGATGCCTTACCTTCTCCCCGTGCTCTGTCCACAGCCTGGTAACGTCTACTGGACCTGCTATTATACCAGACACAGACGCCCGCCGAAACAGCACTGTACTCATGGGTAAGCGCTGTCGCGACCCAGCGGAGTGTTGTCGAAGCAACTCTTTCTAATGTACGTATAAGACGCTGTTTAGAAAGATCACTAAAAAAAAAAATAGTAAGACTATAAAAATAAAATGAGAAAGCTTAGGGCTGCTAAAAACCAACAGCTCTCTGACCATGATCCGGCTCCTGCCGCACAAAACAAAAAACTGATTTGCCTGAACAAGGAGGCGGGCATATATGGCCAGGCCTGTTGCATGCTGGGAGGCCAGAAAAGCTTTGACCGATTGGTGCAAATCTGCTGTCGCTTCATCATATCCCATTGTTATCCTGTGGATAACCTGTGGAGCCTGCCGGAGAAACGATCTGTTTTCACAAAGCCTTGTAAGATGAATTTTTTCTAAATGTGACCCAACAGCTGACAGTACCTCCCAATCCCTCAATGAAAACATTGATTCAGAACTGTCCCACTGTAACCCCCTGCAATTAAGGAGCCCTTTACCATACAACCTCAGACCTTTGGGACGGCCAAATACATCTACGCATCTCCAGTGCTGTTGGGCGACGGTCCCTCCAGTCTCTGGTTGGCAGCACCTCACTACCTGTGCAAGTGCACCCATGATGTAGTTTAACCTGATTGGTGGATATTACCAGCCTTTAACCTAGGGGTGGGCAACATGCGGCCCGCGGACCGATTCTGCCTGGCCCGCTGTGCCCCATCAGAGTGCAATGACAAGCAGCCCGACAGGCTGAGCCGCTTGTCATTGCGCTACCCTGCTCCCAGACGCGGCGCCACTAAGGAAATCCCGGTCACGTCACAGGGTCAGCTGACCGGGATTTCCTCTGTTGTTATGCGCTGGGGTCAGCTGTCCGGAACTCTGGTAGGCTGACAGCCAGTCCCCGTGTGACGGAACTCTAGTCACTCGCGACCCTGCATCCTGACCTCTCCGAGTCCTCCCCTTCAGTGTGAGGAGCATGAGTGGCCAAGGAGGAGCGGGACTCAGGCAGGCTGGCAGCTTGTTTCTTAGACGTCACAAGGAGCCTGATTAGCAGCGGCTGTGTGTTGCTGGTAAGTATGTGCGCTGCAGGCGCGCTCTGTTCTCCAGGAGTTTGTTTGGGGCAGGCTGCAGGCACATATGGATGTATCTGCAGCCGGCAGCTGCTACTCTGGGGTGGGATGGGCAAGACGGGGTTTGTGGATGGCTGCTGTGTGTGGAGCGCGGGAGGCAGGTGTCGGATGCCGGCTGCTGTGTGTGGGGAGGGGGTGTCAGATGCCGACTGCTGTGTGTGTGGAGGGGGGTGTCGGATGCCAGCTGCTGTATGTGGAGGGGGTGTCGGATGCCGGCTGCTGTGTGTATAGGGGGGTGTCGGATGCCGGCAGCTGTGTGTGGAGTGGGGGAGGGGGTGTCGGATGCTGGCTGTTGTATGTGGAGTGGGAGAGGGGGCTGTCAAATTCAGTGGGTGGGGGGTCTCTCTGGTTGCAGCTATACTGACAGGGGGTATCTCTTTGGCCACTTATGTACTGGAGGGATGATATATTGGGGTGCTGGATGCTGCCTGTTGTGTGCTGTGGGGGAGAGGAAGGGGGGTGTATTGTGATTGTGACTCCAGCCACTGCTCTGTACTGGAGGGGGAGGTAATGTTGGCCACTGCTGTTAGTTTGGAAGACGGGGGTTGTGTAGGACGACTGCTGTGTGTGATGGTGGGTGTGCTTACCGCTAAGGTTGGGGGTCAAGGGTAAGGGGGGTATGACAAGGGGGGCCCCCAGATATATCAGTGTACCGGGCCCCAATATTTCTGTTGCCAGCCCTGGCAGCGGCCAGTGACTGAGGAGAAGAGCGCACGGGGGAGAAGGAGGGGGAGGAGGGAGCCGCAGCAGCGCTGTGTAATTGGTAGAGGTGCTGCTGCTGCTGTCCCTCTGCTTCACCATAGGCTGCCCTCCGCCGCTGTGAATGCTGGGAAGCGCATCCCAGCATTCACAGCGGCGAACAGCCTATGGTGAAGCAGAGGGACAGCAGCAGCGCCTCCACCAATTACACAGTGCTGCTGCGACTCCCTCCTCCACCTCCCTCCTCCTCCTTGCCCGGGATCTCTGCAGAAGCTGCACCGAGGAGCCTGAGCCAGCGGAGAGAGTAAGTATAATTCTTTCTTTCTTGTCTGACGTAATGTGTAAAAACAGGGGCGCTGTCTGCTGTAATGTGTAAAAAGGGCACGCTGTCTGCTGTAATGTGTAAAAAGGGCACGCTGTCTGCTGTAATGTGTAAAAAGGGCACGCTGTCTGCCGTAATGTGTAAAAAAGGGGACGCTGTCTGCCGTAATGTGTAAAAAAGGGGACGCTGTCTGCCGTAATGTGTAAAAAAGGGGACGCTATCTGCCGTAATGTGTAAAAAGGGGGACGCTTTCTGCCGTATTGTGTAAAAAAGGGGACTCTTTTTGAGTATTTTGTGTGTGGCCCTCGAATATTCGCTGGAAGTGTTAAGCGGCCCCCCAGCTGAAATAATTGCCCACCCCTGCTTTAACCAGTGACAGATACACCCATGACTGTGATTGGTGGATGGCCAGCACCATCCACCAATTGACACTGGTAACACCAGGCAGTGCAACCACAGACCACGACAATAGAATACATAGCTGACATAGCTAGCGGCCAGGAGGCAGACAAAGGATGCTCCCATCTACTTAGGCTAGGGCTATGATTTACCTTTAAACAGCAACCTGGCATGTGGAGGGTGCACAATATTAGTTTGTGTCTATGCACACGAGGCACCCATTGTGCGCACACCTATGAAGTGAACCGAAGGATGATCTGTGAGCACAATTTACTCAATTTCAATAATGTTTGTTTTGGCCCAGCGGTGCCGTGAAAAAAATGCTAATACTTTAGGGCAATGTGATAAAAGACAGTTTAGAAACCACTATTAAAGGCTGGCTGTCATAGTCACAAGTTCTGACAATTGGGTGATCTATATTTTGCTAAATCCAGCCAATCTCTTTCATGCAGAAAACATAAGTGTCATTTTGCTGTACTTTTGTTTGCAAGTTATCAGCATCTTACTGGGATGCAGGAGATCCTTAGGACACTGCTTTCCTTACGGACTATGGTTTCCTGAGTAATATTCCTCTTTTCTTACTTCACCATTTCTGTTTTCCTTTGCCAGTCGCTCTACAGCAGGGGTAGCCAACTCCACTCCGAGAGCTACCAACAGTTAACATTTTCAATGTCTCCTCACTCAATCACAAGTCAAGTAATTAGCTCCACCTGTGGATCATTTAAAATTAAATTCCCTTTCCTCCATAGCCAAATGTATTTTTCAGCAGACGCAAATTGGACAAGTGTGTAGCGAGGATTGGATGTAGAATCTGTGAGCAGATCTGCAGTAGGATTGTAAAACCAGACTGATCTGCCGAGAATTGAACAAGTGTGTACCCAGCTTAAGTCAACACGTTAACAAGTCTGAAAATGGAAGCTCATATTTTCTAGTAACCCGCACAAATTCAGTTGTGTTTTTTTTTGTTTACACTTTTTGTCCCATATAAATGCATTCATTAAGCATTGTTAAAGTCTTTAATTTCAATTAGAAGGCATTATGAACATACATTTGTGTACAGGTTTGGCTCTACAGTTTTTGTGATACGACCAACCCGCCATGCTCTGCTAACAAATTTTACACAATATATGTTATTAAAGTAGTAAGGGAAAACACAAACTTCTTTAATTCTATTAAAACAACCTGTTCCCAAAATGAGTAAAACTGTAGTGGTACTTTCCCTTTGCTAATTAGCTGTATCCTGACAGCTTCCAGGACTTCAGATTACCTTCAAAAAGTGCCATGCTTGATAAGAATGGAACAAGTGCTAATATCCTAAGGACAAGTAAAAATGGAAGCATTGGATCACATGATTTTACCTGGCTTGATTCATTACTAGTGGGCAAGTGGGAGGGTGTCTACATCTATTAATAATAATAATTTTATTTATACTGTATAGTGCTATTTCCCCAACAGGACATCAAAAACAATGCACATGATACAGGAGATTTAAGTAATACCACAATAGACGAGCTGTACAGACACAAAAAAGTAAACCTAGAGCACAGAAGCAAGCATGATACAGGAATGGTGTAAGAATTTTGAGTAATAACTTCCACAGGTTGTGTATTCCACCCTCACAAGGAACCAGATGAGGCAGCTATCTTGAGCACACACTGCGCATAATTACCCTGGGTGGAACAGTCTAACCCTAGAAGAGAGTACACAAAATGGGGTGACTACAGTGTCCTAATGACTAGAGTAGGGTCGCAACAAATACAGTTGGGTCCATGTATTTTTCATCCCATCCACAAGCGTACCAGATGAGAAAACCATGTTGGGGGCACTACAAAGGTTACAATGTGGTAGGTGAGCCATACAAGTGCCCAGTGCATATAAGGGAAAACGGACACCTGTATAGTAGTAGGATATACCCTGTATATGAAGATCCATGAGAAGTACATGCTGCCCACAGAGGAACCATCTGAGGCACCATTTGGGATGCACTGCATAGTTTGCTGCTGGCAGGGTGTGCAATTAGTGGAGGTACACATTACAGGAATAGTACACAGTGGGTAGGAAGTATGCTGTAACTATCTCACTATTAAGGGTGTAGACAGACTCAAGCCCTACCCAGGGAGGTTGTAATAATATAATATAATTTAAAAATATCACAAGTAAGGTCATTGCAGACAATGATAATTCCACTTTTCGATAATATATGTAAAGAGGAAAAAAGAAAAAAAAAGAAAAGGATTTTTGGTTACTTACCGTTGATTCCTTTTTTCTGAAGCAGGCTGTGGGACACTGGACCCATGGGTTGCAGGCTGGAATGGAGTTTGACTGTTGACAACTGTTACTTTAAATCTAAGATGCTCCCCCCT
The DNA here is from genome assembly GCF_028390025.1 of Pseudophryne corroboree. NCBI lineage: Eukaryota > Metazoa > Chordata > Amphibia > Anura > Myobatrachidae > Pseudophryne > Pseudophryne corroboree. The sequence goes on along the minus strand of NC_086448.1, from coordinate 376,270,036 downwards.
GCAACTCCGTAATGCCAGTACTTCTTTAAAAGAGTCCGGTAAGAAGTAGCAGTGACCTGTTATAACAAACAAGTAAACCAGTAGGGAAAAAAAGGTCAAGAACCCAAAACTCACATAACCGAGCGTGAGGGAGGGAGCACAGTGTCCCACAGCCTGATTCAGAGGTATATTCAATGGTAAGGGACCAAAAATCTACTTTCCTCTGCCAGCAAAGCTTGTGGGACACTGGACCATGGGACATTCAATAGTTGCCCCTAGGGGAAAGAGTGCTCAGGCAGTCTGACTGGAGAACTGTACAGCCAAACTGGGCATCATCTGAAGCAAAAACATGAAAATAATGAAAAAAAAATAAAAAGTGACCGTGTGTACAGAAGACCATGTAGTTGCATAGCAGACTTATTCTGCCAATGCTCCATGTTGCACCACCCAGCAGATTGCCACCGCCCTAGTAGAATGCGCTGACACCCAGTCTGGTGCCAGTCGCCCTGCACTATAATAGGCTCAAGTGATGACCTAGTGCAGTGGTTCCCAAACTTTGAGTCACGGCACCCTAGAGTATCAGAATTTTTCCAGGGCACCCCTAGGCCAAAAGTTTTACTCAGAAATTTAGAGAAAAATAATAAATTACGTAAATTTTGTATATATACACATACATACATATATATATATATATCTATATATATCATCTTTAGGTTCTGTTATATGGTAAGGGACAGGATTCACTTCTGTTTGTTCACTTCTGTATGACTGGAAGCAACAAATGCTGGTTTTGTCTATTACATTGTAAATAATTTGAATTGGTCCTGGACCACCAAGAAAGGGCACCCCTGCAAGTACCCCAAGGCACCCCAGGGTACAACGGCAAACAGTTGGAGAACCACTGACCTAGTGGATCCAATGCGCAATGGCCTGCTTTGAAGCCTGCCAACTATGTTTATGTGAGTCATAAAGCAACAGTAAATAATAAGTATGCCGAATAGCAGAAGTCTTATCCAAGTAAAATCACAGAGCTTGAACTACGTCCAGGAGAACAGATCATCCTGGTCCTGGAAAGTGGTGGATGGAGGAAAAACCGAAAAAGACAATTTCCTGGTTTAAGTGGAAAGCAGAAACAACCTGGAACGTAGAAACCATAGAAAGAACTGCTCTATCATCATGGAAGATGAGAAAAGGCTGTTTGCAAGACAAAGCTCCTAACTCAGAAACATTACGAGCTGAGGCAATAGCCATTAGGAAGATCAGCTTCCACGTAATCATCTGAAGATCTGCTGACTACAGTGGTACAAAGGGAGCCTTTTTAAGAGCTGATAAGACAAGATTAAAATCCCATGGCATTACCAGGGGACGAAAAGGTGGAATCGCATCACACCCTGCAAGAAGTTTTGGAAGTAAATTGGCAGGGCTGAAATCTGGACTTTCAATGAACGAAGTTTTAAACCCTCGTCGAAACCACCCTGAAGGAAAGCCAACAAATGTGAGAGCCGAAACCTGGATGTACGAACACGTCTTCGTTTACACCACAAAATGTAGATTTTCCACACTCTGTGATAATTGCGAGACAAAACCGGATTCAAGGCTCAAATCATGGTGTGGACAACCAATGTAGAAAAAAACTTTAGCCTTCGAAAGCTTGATTTCAAAATCCAGGCCGTTAAAGCCAGCCAAGGAAGGTCTTCATGCAGCACCCGGCCTTGATGTGGTAGGTCTGGAAGCAGAGGAATACACAACCCGGGACCTTCTGACATTTTGAGTATGCCGGCATACCACCACCTGCATGGCCAATCTGGAGCTACCAGGATCATCACCACCTGTTTATGTTTGATGCACCTGAGAACCCGAGGCAACATTGGGGTCAGAGGAAACAGGTAGGCTAGATGAAAAGTCCACGGAACCGTCATGGTTTTCCTACTGAATGCGAAGGGGCCAGCCTGCCAGAAAGGACTGAGGTTCCAAAAGAGCAAGTTAGATAGCGCTAAGCTTCAGTACATCGGTCACCATCTCAGACAACCGTAGAGATCAAAGGTCTTGGAGCCGCAGATGTAACGTTATGGCACCCCAACCAAGAACTCGCATGTGGTCACAATGACCCAATCTGTAGTGATAAAGGATCGACCCAGATGGAGATGATCGGGAACCAGCCACCACTGTAGAGACTGACGAGTGCTGCTCGACAAGACAAGAAATTGAGACGAGAGGGATGCTGAGCATCCCGTCCAATTTTTGAGAATTTCCCACTGGAACTCCTGAGAATGGAACCTGGCATACTGAATGGTCTAGAAAGTGGGGAACATGGTGCCCAACAGCTTCATGCACCATAAGATCTATAGATGTGGCGCTGACAGCACTGACTTGACCAAGTCCTGCAGGTTCCATGCTTTGCACTCTAGCACAGTGATGGCTAACCTTGACACTCCAGCTGTTGTTGAACTACACATCCCAGCATGACCTGCATCAGTTCTAGCATGGCCAAATAGCAAAACTGTAGCAGGGCATGCTGGGATGTGTAGTTCAACAACAGCTGGAGTGTCAAGGTTAGCCATCACTGCTCTAGCAAGAAAACCCTCTGGAGAGAGGTGTCAAAGACCACCCCCAGAAACTGAAGGTGCTGACAAGGAGTTACATGTGACTTTTTGAAGATCAGGATCCACCCATGACCCTGAAGCACAAAGACCGTGCGATCTAGATGCGGTCTTAACTATGAATGCTGGATTTGCTTTTACCAGCAGGTCATCCAAATAAGGTATGATCATCATACCATGTTTGCATAGTAAGCTTGCCATCACCAACATGATTTTGGTGAAGACTCATGGAGCCATTGCAATTTCAAAAGGCAGTGCATGGAATTGATAGTGATCAGACCCAACTGCAAACCAGAGATGGGAATGATGTCCCGCCCAAATGGGAACACGGAAATACGGGTCTTTGACATCCAAGGAGGCCAAACATTTGTTGGCCTACATGCTATATATCACAGATCGAAGAGACACCATTAGAAAATGATCAACCCGCAAGTTGGTTTTTAAGACAGAGATTCAAAATCAGTCTGAAGGAGCAGTTTGGCTTTCAAACAAGGAACAGGTTGGAGTAAAACCCCAGTTTTTGTTCTATCCACAGCACCGAAGCGATGACGCCATCTGAAAGGAGAGAATTGATAGCCTGTGTCAATGCAACTCATTTCTCGGGATCCTGAGGAAAAACAGTAGCGAAAAAATGCCATGGTGGAGGACACCTGAGATCTATTATGTAACCTTTGGAAATAATGCCCAGCACCCAGGTGTCTGAAGAGGACTCCCCCCAATGGTCTCTGAACTGGAGCAACTGCCCCATCTGGTGACCATCCTGGATGGAGAGGAACCCCATCAGGTTTTTCCAGAGCCTTGGCACCTGTGCGACAGCTGTTTCCGGAAAATCTGTCCTTTTCGATGTTGCACCCTGGCAGTGGAAATAGCAGCCTCTGGTCGACTGAGATTTAGTTGACGCTGCACACTAAAAAGGAAGTGCAAAAGGCTCTAAACTTAGTATTTCGCTGCTTAGGTGTAGCTACCGGGAGAAAAGTACTTTCACCCCAGTAGCCTGGGCAATGACGGTTTTTGAATTATTCTATTAAAATGGCTATCATCATATGAGGGCTTATAATCAGTCAACTAAAATAATAAAATTAGGTAGGCAGGGGGTGGCCGTTACTGTTGTGCCTAGGGGCAGCTTCAACCATAAATCCGCCCCTGGCTATTGAAATTCCCTTCTTCATTTCTACTAAACAGATTTCCACCCCTACAATGTGTTTAAGTACAGCAACTAATTATCATTGTAAAAACATTCTTCTACTGCTGTTCCACTTTGTCAGTCCTAGCACTGGTAGTCTCCATTTAACGAATATACAAAGCCAATAAAAAATGTTAACCAACATACATCATACAATATACATCTTTTCTCTTGTCTTAAAATATCTCTCAACTCGATCTCACCACCATGTCCAAAATCTGAACCGACATCCATACTCATTACCTTATCCCATTCATAATTACTAGACTTTTCCTGGGCAGTATCCACTCTATGGAATAGTGTGGCATGGCACAGAGACATGCAGCCAAGATGGCCACCACACTCAAGGGGAGATGTCGGCACATTCTGCTTAATGTGGACTGAATATATAGCGAATGTTATGCAGAGTATGTCTAAGTATGGGCATCTTTACCAACATGTTATAGTTAAGATGTGGCACTGCTCTGCTAAAGTGGATTAATCCCAGACGCTGTGCACCAGTTGGAAGTATGTATATATGTATTTGATTTCTAAGGTATTGTCAATGTGATTATTAGATTATTAGATTATTTTGTAGACAATCTGTCATGGGGAGTAATATGTTAATTATCCTGTCCATAGTAAAAAGGCTTTTAGTATTAATTGTCCAAAAACAATTGTTTAGCCTGAGTGCACCCCAGGTTGTATACTGTAAGTAGAAGTGTGGAAATATCCCATTAATATAGTTATTCTAATGGAAACAAATTGCTGTGTAAGTCTAAATAAGGAGTGTTATGGTAGACGTACCATTGTTAACTCTTTCTGTGAACTACATTGGGTCCACAGGGAAATATCAGGGGTGTGGAGCGGGATCTTGATCCAGAGGCACCATCAGGCAAACCTTTGAGTGTCCCAGGATGCACTGGGGCCTCCTCTATAACCCCGCCTCCAGGCTCAGTTTCGTTAACCAGTCCAATGTAGGAGCAGGTAAAAGAGAAGAAAGATGTTAGTCACATAGAACCACAATCTCACGACAGGAGAGGGTACCAGCGGCTAATACCATACAACCCAAAGTAGCTAAATGCGCCAGGGTTGGCACCCAGTGGAACCCAATGTACTTTGCAGAAAGAGAGTTAACAATGGTAAGTCTACCATAATTCTCCTTTTCTGCAGCAGGGTACATTGGTTTCTACAGGAAAACTTTGGGGATGTCCTAAAACAGTTCCTCAAGGGAGGGGACGCGCCTTAGCAGGTAACAGAACCCGGCATCCAAAGGCAGCATCCTGGGAGGCGGAAGTATCAAAGGCATAGAACCTAATGAACGTGTTCACTGAGGACCATGTAGACGCTTTGCACAATTGTTCTGGGGATGCGCCGCGGCGGGCTGCCCAAGAAGGTCCAACAGACTTAGTAGAATGGGCTTTAACTGCAGCAGGAGCTGGGAGTCCAGCCTGTGCATAGGCTTGTGCTTCAACATTCTAATCCATCTGGTCAAGGTTTGCTTATTCGCAGGCCAGCCACGTTTGTGAAAACCAAACAGTACAAAAAGGGCATCTGACCTCCTGATAGAGGCAGTCCTCTCCACAGAGATACGGAGAGCGCTAACCACATCCAAAGAACATTCTTTGGGAGACAAATCCAAAGAGATGAAGGCTGGAACCACAATCTTTTGGGTAAGGTGAAAAGAGGACTCCACCCGGTGTAATATGAGAAAGGGTGGACGACAGTACAAAGCACCTAAGTCCAACAACAGTCTTGCAGAGGCAATAACCAGCAAGAACAGGACCTTGGCTGTGACCCATTTAAGGTGACCCGATTCAACAGGTTCAAATGGAGACTCTTGCAGGGCATTCAGCACAACAGACAAATACCATGGAGCCACAGGAGGGACATAGGGAGGCTGAATCAGAATAACGCCCTGAATGAACGTATGAACATCAGGTATAGAGGCAATTTTTCTCTGAAATTAAACCAACAAGGCAGATATATGAACCTTGAGGGAGTCCAGACGAAGACCTAAGTCCAGTCCTCTTTGCAGAAAAGCCAGTATTCTGGAAGTTCTGAATCCATGGACATCGTAACTCTTCTCAGAACACCAGGTGACGCAAGAACTCCAAACCCTGTAATAAATCTGTGCAGAGGCCGGTTTGCGGGCTTTCAACATAGTTTGAATAACCGCATTGGAAAATCCCTTGACCCTCAGGAGTGATGCTTTAAGAGCCAGGCGTTAAAGCCAGTCTGGGTAGAGACAAGTGCCCTGTATGAGGAAGTCTGGTCATTGAGGAAGTAGAAGGGGATGCCCCGTCAATAGACCCTGCAGGTCTGAGAACCAATGCCTTCTGGGCCACGCTGGAGCGACTGGAAGTAGCAGTCCTCCTTCCTGCTTGAACTTCCGTAGAACCCTGGGCAGGAGTGACACTGGAGGGAACACATAAGGCAGCCTAAAGTTCCATGGAATTGCTAGTGCGTCCACGAACATTGCTTGTGGATCCCTGGTCTTTGAGCCGAAGACCAGAACCTTGTGATTGTGTCGAGATGCCATGAGGTCTACGTCCAATAGACCCCACCTGTCCACTAGGAGTTGGAAGACTTCTGGATGAAGACTCCACTCTCTAGCGTGTACGTCCTGGCGACTGAGGTAGTCCGCTTTCCAGTTCAGGACCCCCGGAATGAACACTGTCGATATACTTGGCAGATGGCGTTCTGCCCAACAAAGGATTTTTGACACTTTCTTCATTGCCATGCGGCTTCGGGTGCCACCTTGATGGTTTATGTATGCCACACCATTAGGCCAAGTACTTGCATCGCCGAGTGTATCGACACTCTGGGGTGATGAAGTGTCTTATCCTGTCCTAGATATTCAGGACCTTGCCTGGAGACAGGAATAGTCTGACTGTGTGTCCAGAAGCGCCCCTAGGTGCACCATGCTATGAGCTGGGACCAGCGAAGACTTCTTCCAATTGATCAGCCAGCCGTAGGTTTGTAGATGGCTGAGGAGGACTTTGTGGAAACTCGCCAGAATCAGCAGGTTGTCCAAGTATGGAAGGATTCTGACTCCCTGGCGACGGCAGTGCGCCGTGGTGAAGATCCGAGGAGCAGTGGCCAGTCCAAAAGGCAGAGCCTGGAACTGGTAGTGACTGTCACCAATAGCAAACCGCAGGAACTGCTGATGCAATATGGCAGTAGGAATACGCAGATATGCATCATGTATATCCAGGGATACCATGTAATCTCCGGGTTCCATAGCCAGCATGATTGAGCACAAACATTTCCATACGAAACTTGGCTATCCTCACAAACTTGTTCAGCGATTTGAGGTTGAGTATAGGCCAAAAAGACCCATTGGGTTTCTGCACTAGAAACCGGGTCCAATAATAGCCTCTGCCACGCTGGGACTGAGGTACCACCACTCCAAAGGCACCGTTTGTAGAGCCTGTGCCTTCAACAGATCCGAAGGGAGTACCGTAGTGCAGAACTGGTGAGGGGGACGTCTCTTGAAGGAGACAGCGTACCCGTGAGAGAACTTCCAGTACCCAAGTATCTGAAGTGGTTTTTAACCAGACCTGGGTGAACTGTAGAAGTCGGCCTCCCACCCTGGAGTCCCCCAGGGGAAGGCCCACCCCATCATGCAGCAGGCTTGTCTTATTTTGAAGCAGGCTGACGGGCTGCCTAGGTCTGTTTCATCTTGGGCTTGGTGGTCTTAAGAGCACAAGATTGTCTTGTGTAAGTCTGACCCTTGGCTTTCCCTTGAGGTCGAAAGGAACGAAAAGTGGTAGTCTTCGCCTTCTGTGTAGAAGGATTAGTAGGAGGAAGAAAAGCAGTCTTAGCAGCTGCTAATTCAGACACTGGGGTAGTACAGTTTTAACCACTGTCTGCTGTTTAAACATATTTCAGTTTTCTTAGCCACTGTAGTGGAATCCTCATCAGCAGTGATTTGTAGGATATGCTTAAAAGCAACCACTAGGGCAGGGACATCAACTTGTGAGGGAGAATCCTCATCAGTAATACAGGATTCAGTGTCAGACAGGACCGTATGCGCCCCCTCCTCTTCAGATGACACATAGGGATCATTCCGAGTTGACCGTACGGTAGCAGTTTGCGGCCGTGTGATCAGATAGTCGCCTCCTATGGGGGAGTGTATTTTAGCATACCAAGTGTGAGATCACTTGTGCAGGGGAGCTGTTCAAAAAGTTTTTGTGCAGTTTCTGAGTAGCTCTGAACTTAGCCACTGCGATCACTTCAGCCTGTCAGGTCCCGGAATTGATGTCAGACACCCGCCCTGCAAACACCTGCGTTTTCCATGGCACTCCCAGAAAAGGGTCAGTTGCCACCCAGAATCGCCTTCTTGCTGTCAATCACCTTGCGATCGCTTTCTTCGTAAGGTCCCACGATACCCGGCGTTTCCTGTAGCCGGGCAGCGATGTGCCTGTGCATTGCGGTCGCGGCGCATGCGCAGTTCAGACCTGATCACACCGCTGCGAAAAACTGCAGCGTGCGATCGGGTCGGAATGACCCCCAAAGATACATAGTAGTTACATAGTTGGTGAGGTTGAAAAGAGGCAAAATGCCCATATGGTTCAACCTGTATTCTGTGTTAAGCTGTTCAAATTATAATGCACCTGCTGAAGTAATGGTTTCGTACCAATTGACAACTATGATTCTTATCACTCCCAGATATTAATGTCACTATGTTCAATGCTATAACCCTGGATACTTTTTCCAGTTAGAAATTTGTCCAGTCCATTTTTAAATGCATTTAGAGAGTCTGCCATTATTACCTTCTCCGGCAGGGAGTTCCAAATCTTTATTGCCCTTACCGTGAAGAACCCTTTCCTACGTTGTGTACGGAATTTTCTCTCCTCTAGCCTCAGTGAGTGCCCACGTGTCCTATACAGAGTTCTTTTAATAAACAAATCCCCTGCTAACTCCTTGTAATGACCCTTACATATTTGAAGATATTAGTCTCCTCTTAGAAACCTCTTTTCTAGTGTATACATGTTTAACCTAGTAAGCCTTTCCTCGTAATTCAGTGTCTCTAACCCTTTAATCAAATTTAGTAGTTCACCTTTTAACTTTCTAGTTCTCCGATCTTTTTTTATAATATGATGCCCAAAACTGAACACAATATTCCAGGTGCGGACGTACCAATGAGTTGTACAGAGGCAGGATTACATCCTCGTCCCTTGTCTCAATGCCCCGTTTTATGCACGCAAGCACTTTACTTGCCTTTTTTGCTGCATTTTGACATTGTGTACTGTTGTTAAGCCTATAATCTATGAGCACCCCCAAATCTTTTTCCACCACAGTTACCCCTATATTTTCCCCATTTAGAGTGTAGGATGCATTAGAGAGGTTAGTGGATTGTGAAGAGGAAGCAGCCCGCTTAGAGGCCCCAGGGACACGGGAGTGACCTGGAGTAGATTTCTGTCTAACCAAAGACTGATTTAACTGCTGCAGTTGGGGGGCTAAACGGTCCACCAGAGTCCCCAAGAGGGTAATGAACATATCTAAGGGTGGTTCCATTGTAGTCACAGGAGCTGCAGGCTGACTGGGAGGTGTATGACATTTAGTAAACAGTCCATCACACAAAACTTCCCCCTCTGGAGCATACCTTGCAAATTACAGGAGCCTCCAGAGCTTTACTGCCCTTATGGTTAGACATTGTAATAAAGCAACAATCAGGCTAATAGTACGATGAAGCCAGAGTACACAAGCTGCGGACAAAGCACACAAACTTGTGAACCAAATCCCAGCTGTACGTTACTGTAACAGTAAAACATCTGTATAACGTTAAGTACTGTGTGGACACTATATTAGAGGACCTTCGGGTACATAATGTAGTGATAGATACTTTAGATGGGATACACATGAGAGTGAGACCATATAGCAAATACAGGCACACGCAGTCACAGGCAGTGAAGAGATTATTATGAGCACAATAAAACTGCACTGTACTAGCGTGTGTTTATATATATATATATATATATATATATATAGATATAGATATAGAGAGAGAGAGAGAGAGAGAGAGAGAGAGAGAGAGAGATAAAACAGTGCAGTCCTAGACCGGAGGTATATATCAGGATACTTGTACAATATATTCTGATACACTCTTTCCTAACTAACGCTTTCTGTATGAAGACATGTAGAATAACTCAAGTGTCTGTAAAGTCTCAGCTCTGTGTATAGGCGGCTTTACAGGGGTGACCTTGCCCTGCAATCCCAGAGACCAGCAGGAGCTATGCTCAGAAGATGGCGCCCAGCATCTCTGTCAGGAACTGAGGGAGAGTGTGAGGCATCTCCAGGGCGGGAAATGCTGGACCTCACCGTCGCTACTACACCCGACCTGTACTCCTATGCACTGACAGATATACTGGGGTCACTGCTCGGTGACAGTGTCCACGCCAGCCTCCCTAGACTGTGATCAGAAACGCGATTTTAGTGGGGACTCTTACCTCCTCCCTTTGTAGCAGCCACGTGAACCAGGACAGCATCTGAGACCGTGCGATTAAGCCGGAGCAACTCTGCTGCAAGTACCCGGGTACGGAGCAGCGGGGGTATGTGACGCCGCTTGGGAGGTGACTGAGACGCAGTGCTGAATGTCACCTGACATAACAGTGCTGTGGTCCTTGAAGTCTTCTTAGCTTTATCAGGGCTGCCGAGGGCAGCCTGCCTGTTAAGTGACCTGCTGCTGCAGCCACCACTCGAAACTGAGCCCTCAGTGCCTGGAGGCAGGGTTATAGAGGAGGCCCCAATGCATCCTGGGACAGTCAAAGCTTTGCCTGATGGTGCCTCCGGATCAAGATCCCGCTCTACACCTGCAATGTTTCCCTGTGGAAACCAATGTACCCTATTGCAGAAAGATAATTTGTATGTGTGATAAAATATTGAGGTCGAACACAACTAACAAATTACTGTCAATTGAAGTTACAATTTTGAAGACATTATTTACAGACAAGATAAAGAACTAGTCTTATATGTATATATCATTATGTATGTACTAGTTTGAACATCATGGTGTATTTATTATCTGAGCTTCCAAGAATATATGTAACCTGTGATATTCCTAGTACCTTCAACCATTTTACAATAGCCTTTATTTGTTTGCATTCTGTGACTACCAGAATAGTGAACAATGCTTATCTGTTCTCAGGCTGTTCTGAGGTTAAGCCCAATGTTGCCAAGCTTGTGTTCTCTACTTGCTACCATGTGCAGCATTGGTCTAAATCAGTAGATCCCAAACTCAGTCATCAAGGAGCAGAAACAGTTCATGTTTTAAAGATAGAAAAATAGAATTTGACAGCAGATAAAAACCACTTGGCTCAGCAGATATCTAAATCAAATTGACTGAGGTACTAATTAAGGGGGTGATTCCGACTTGATCGTAGATGAGCTAAATTTAGCACAGCTACGATCAGGAACACAGACATGCGGGGGGACGCCCAGCACAGGGCTAGCCTGCCCCGCATGTCAGTCCCTGCCCCGTCGCAGAAGTGCAAAAGCATCGCACAGCGGCGATGCTTTTGCACTTCAGAAGTAGCTCCCGGCCAGCGCAGCTTTTGCGTGCTAGCCAGGAGCTTCTCGTCGCACCGGCTGCACGGTCCGGCCACACCTGCATTGGCCGGACCGCACCCACAAAACGGCAACCAAACGCTGCTGTACCGTCCCCTCTCGCCTCTGCCTGTCAATCAGGCAGAAGCGATCGCTGGGCAACGACAGCTGTCGGCTGTCAGCCATGCGCCGGCGCAGTTCTGACCTGATCGCTGCGCTGCGATCAGGTCAGAATGACCCCCTAAGTCACCTGTGCTCAAGAATGGATAAACTTAGCGGCCTAGCGGGTTCCGTTCAGCGGCTTGGCCGAAAGGAGACTGCACATGGGCCCCTATGCCGATGCCCACACATGCGGCAGTCCAGTCGCAGGTCCCAAACGCAGCATGCTGCTGAGCCGGACGGCAGGACGACGGGATTTCAAGGCGAACATACACCTTTCAATGTATGTGTTCAGACATTGCGGCTGTGCCGTACTGTGTGCTATTGAAATCCCGTGGGTCACTGGCCGGATCCTGTTCTGCGGGATCCCGCTGAACAGGATTCATGTGCACACAAAACCCCCCTCCCGGCCAAGCGGGTCCTGTTCAGCGGGACCCGCTTGGCCGCTATGTGTGGCAGTAGCCTTACAACCTGGGGACCAAGGTGTGCTTTAAGGACTGAGTTTGGTAACCACTGGTATAAAGGAAGCTGCCAGTGGGGAATAAGCAAACGCTAACTAGAACGTGTAGTAGCAGCATAAGCATATATACCCTGTAGTAAGCAGTTCCAGTTGCCAGTTTAGAAGCCTGGTGGTGGCAGCCAGTTACCCTCCTGCAATGCAGTGGTAGGTGTCAATGAGAGGGAGTCCCTATACCCCAGGAGTGACAAAGTAAACCCAAGCAGGCAACCTGTTCTCTTATCTGTACTGGCCAGCAGAGTAAGCAATCTAGTCACTAAAACTTTCCCTCTACAAAACAGACTTCAAAACATTTCATTAAAAACAAAACAAAAAGCAACAAACTATTTAGGGAAGCTTCTAAAAATCTTAGGTCATCTTAACATCACTAGGTTATTCTATCTGATTACAACCACTTTGTACGCTTAGCTCACTCTATGTAGTCTCCTTCTATATTCAAAACCCTCTGACCCCTCACTGAATCTTATAACCCCACTTTTTCATATTGCTGTTTGACTGCATTAATATGCATTTAGGAGTCTATGTACTAAGCCTTGGAGAGAAATAAAGTTGTCAGAGATAAAGAACCAGCCAATCAATTGCCATGTTGCAGGCTCTGTTTGAACAACGAAATACTATCACCCTATAGACTACAAACTTGTGAGCAGGGCCTTCTTACTACTTTATCAGTCTGTTAATACATTCATTCTCACCTCTGAAGCACTAGGGAGTAAGCTTGCATTATATAATTATACAGTCCCTCCAACATGACCAGGTACAAAAATGCTCCGTCCCTGAACTTGCCTCTTAATTTAGAACTGCCATCTTTCTCATCAAATAACTAGATCAACACAGGTGACGGCAATAATAAATTAAGTGAAGTCCAGGAGTAGAGCATTTTGTACCTGATAAGGTGTCATGTTAGAGGGTCTGAAAAATATGTTCATAATAAAAATCTACACTTTTTATTTTAATTATTTATGTAGTATATAAACAATATTTTGGTAATATTGCATTATAATAACAATTTATTATCATGAATAATATGTTAAGGCATACAAATAAAAAGAAAAGTCTTCTTAAACACATCAGAGAAAGAAAGATCGAACAACTATTTATTAATCATGCAAGTCATCTTAAACTAGGAATTGAAAAAAATATTTTCAGTGAATTAAAGACAGTAGTAAGGCATGTGACTCAAAATGAAAGTCTCATGTATTATAGAACTAGTTGAGAATGCTTCAATATGTTGTCGTCTTATCTCCTATAATGGTGGAGAAATCTGAAATATGCTGCAAATCAATGGAAATGTACATCAAGAAGCAGATCATTCTGTAAGAGTATATTCTGCTCCATGTCATGTAGCACTGTACATGTGTCTTCATGCCCATGGCAAAAATATTCATTATTATTATTCATGGTTTCAAATTCACTTCTACATTAGGAAGTAGATGAAGAAATGAATGAAAGCAGATTAGTAAAGACTCCAAGGATGATTTAGGGAACAATCGCTGCCAAGAGGTTTTCGACCATTTAAAGTTCAGTCCATCTTTTCTTTTTGCACTAGTTTTGGAGAATCAACAAAGTCTTTGCCATTGTAAAGAATAATGGTGCCCGTCCCGATACTAGCAGTACCCCAGAAAAGTACATAGGCCAATGTCTCCGTCCATGTGTCACCTTTAAGAAGCAGAACATTATATACTTTAATTTGTTTCATGTATATATAGTTACTTAATATAAAAAGAGTATACAAAGTAAACTAAGACAATATGCCAAATAAGACAGAAAAACATATATGGAGTAGTAATACTTACCAGCCATCAGCAAGCAAATAATGCACATTGAAAAAGCAACCACCATGATGATTGGCAACTGAAATGAAAATACATTACATAACATTTGATTAGATAGCTCACAACTAAATTGACATGTTTATAGATCTCTCATTGTGCTCTATTGTGGGCTGCCGTGGGAGACTTGTCCACCTTTCTGAGGGGCTAGGAGTGCCCCACAATTTTTGGTAGCCTCCTGGCCGTTTCGGGAGGGTAGCAAAGTATGCCATAAACCAAAAACAGCAGAAAGTTTAACTAATGTAAGCAGTGCAACGTTCACCAATGGAATCACTGATGACTGCAAGAAAAGAAACCTAGGACTTGTGGGATCAGATTAACATTAGTAGTCAGTATTTCTGTCATAATCATGTGTGGAAGCTTGTCCAACAGGAGCTCTGCAATACCGTAACTAAAGAAAATGAACAGTACGATGTACCCAAGTAGCCACAATATAACTGTATACAGGAACGCATACAGAACTGACAATGCAGCCAATGATTTAATCTGGTGAGAGTATCTTTTTACTACAAAAACTTCACTTAACAAAACTGAAGCAACTAGTGTGCTTCCACTAAGGGGGCGTCTTGACATTATTTCAACATGGAAATATATAAATATTCTATTTCTCTTAACTTTGAAACACTTACATTATCCAAAGACAAGCAAATGAAAAATTAAATTAAACCAAAAGCAGGGAGTTAAATACAGTAATTTCATGATACCCGAGAACGTGCGCACGTACCAAAATTACTGTGTTTATCTACACCAGGGATGGGGAACCTTCGGCCCTCCAGCTGTTGTTGAACTACACATACCAGCATGCCTTGCTACAGTTTTGCTATTTGGCCATGCTAAAACTGTTGCAGGGCATGCTGGGATGTGTAGTTCAACAACAGCTGGAGGGCCGAAGGTTCCCCATCCCTGATCTACACCTTAGGTGTTTTTTTTTTATTTTTTCAATTCACTCACTATGTTGTGGTTCCTGAAAGTGCTGCACTTGACATTAAGAGACGGTCTACCTTGAACCTGCACAAAAATAGGATTTTGGTACTTACCAGGTAAATCCTTTTCTTTGAATCCATAGGGGGCACTGGAGTACTCTTGGGATATGGACGGCTTAGCAGAAACAAAGGCACTGAATATTTAAATTTAGAACTCTCCACCCCTCCATATCCCAGAGTACCTCAGTGTACGACCTCAGTGTTTTTTACTGAGCGAACAGGAACTATAGAGAGGTTGACAATGGAGAATTCCTATAACATAACGGACAACAACAAAGTTGACACATAACGTTACTGTCAACTAAACAGTTGACACCATAACCGATAGACCCTTATAATTTGAACCAATCGGTGAAAATGTGGTACCATAAGCTCCTCTGAGCTTAATACAACCCAGGTAAAACTGCTCTGGGTGGGCGTCCAGTGCCCCCTATGGATTCAAAGAAAAGGATTTACCTGGTAAGTACCAAAATCCTATTTTCTTTTTCATCCACTAGGGGTCACTGGAGTACTCTTGGGACGTACCAAAGCCTCCCTCGTGGGCGGGAGAGCTGTTTGACACCTGTAACAGTAGGCGGCCAAAGCTAGATGCTGATGCCGCAAACGTTTCAAAACTTGTAAACGCGCACAAACGTGTGCACTGAAGACTATGTAGCCGCGTCGTAGAAGCTCCACGACCAGCTGGTCATGACATTCCCACAGAACCTGTGGGATGAGCTATTACTGACGTAGGCGACTGTAACTTAGCCTTAAGGTAAGCCTGACGTGTAGTCAGTTTTATCCAACTGGATAATGTCTGCTGAGAAACTGGCTAACCCCAGTTGGCAGCATCATAGAGAACAAACAACGTATCCGTATTACGAACTGTAGACGTTCGGGACATATAAACGCGTAATGCGCGTACCACATTCAGAATTCTAGAATGTGCTGTCAACACAGGAAACACTATTGGTTTATTGATGTGAAAAATAAGAAATCGGAATTCGTCCGAAGTTCCGCTCTGTCATGAGGAAACCCAAATACGGTGGCTTGGAATACAAGGCACCCAAATTTGAAAACAAAACCCTTGCCGAAGCTAAGGCTAGAAGAAAAAACGTTTTCCAAGTGAGAAACTTAATCCCCATTTGTTGTAAGGGTTCAAAATATGAAACCTGTAAGAAATCTGAATCCAGCTTCAAGTCGCATGGCTCTGTAGGTGGGATAAATGGAGGCTGCACTGTGATGACACCTTGTAGAAAGGTGTGTACCGACGCAATAGAGTCAAACGTCTTTGAAAATAAATTGACAACACAGATACCTGCACCCTCAGTGTAGATAAACACAGTTCTCCATTTCACCCCGTCTGTAAAATAACAGAATACGGGTAACTTGAAAGATGATGTCGGAAACTTCCGAGCTTCACACCAACCTATATAGGCACACCAAATTCTGTAATAATGAGCTGCCGTAACCGGCTTCCTAGCTCGTAACATGGTTGGTATAACCGATACTGTAATGCCCTATCTCTTTTCTTAAGAGGGCGGTCTGAACCACCACCCCGTCAACCGCAGCCGCGGTACATAGGTAAATAGGGGTAAAAGAACGGTCCCTGTTGTAACAGGTTGGACGTATTATGAGCGGGCAAGGATCGTGTGCGAGTATTCCTTAGAGATTTGAGATGCAAGCTCTCCGAAACCCATGAGATATCACTAGTATGA
This sequence comes from Pseudophryne corroboree, assembly GCF_028390025.1. Taxonomy (NCBI): domain Eukaryota; kingdom Metazoa; phylum Chordata; class Amphibia; order Anura; family Myobatrachidae; genus Pseudophryne; species Pseudophryne corroboree. The sequence goes on along the minus strand of NC_086448.1, from coordinate 376,253,559 downwards.
CTGTGACGAACTGTCTTATGATCCGTTTTAGCAACGGAGAGAACAGCGGAAAACGGTGGACCCAGATACACGAGGCTGTACGACCACGCGAATGTGAGAGCCTCCACCGCCACTGCCCTTGTGATCTGTCGTTCTGTACACATACTGAGCGTTTGTAATTGTGGCGAGATGCCATCATGTACACCTGAGGGTAACCCCACCTGTGGATCCACATGTAAAACACCTCTGGATTTAATGCCCAGTTTTCTGGATGAAAATCCCGACGGCTAAGATCATCTGTCTAACAGATGTCCACTCCCGGAATGAACCCCGTCGACAATATCACCTTGTGGTATTCTGGGCAATTGAGGATTCGAGCTACCTCCCGCATTGCCATGCGGCTTCTCGGTCCTCCCTGGTTGTTGTGTATGCAACTCCCGTTGCGTTGTCTGACTGCACTTGGACAGACTGAAAGCGAAGCATGTAGTGCATTGTAAATTGCACGGAGTTCCAGGACATTTATAGACAGCAATCTGTCGTGATCCGTTTTAGAACCCCTGTCGCTGACCTTTTTAACTACAACTCCTCAACCTCTGAGACTCTCGCCCAGAGTATAGACACCCTCGCCCCCCTGTGGGAAACGCGAGTGAAACCCGGCGAACTAAAGCGCTTCGAAAACACATCATTGTTCCTAATAGGCGAATACACCAATGTCCCGCTAGTGTGCGTGGCTTTTGCACTAATTGTACCAGATGGTATAATCTGTTCTTTCTGGTGTAGTAGGTAAATCTCTTTGATTTACCGTATCTATAATCATACCTAGGAATTGAAGTCGTTCAGACGGAATTAGATGCGATTGTTTTTGAACTTGACACTGCAACCGTGGTGTACGTTAGTAGCGCAAGTAAGAGGAACCTCTGTTGAGACAGAGTTCTTATGAGCAGATCGTCTAAGTATGGAACGATTGTCACTGCCAGGGCTCTGAGATGAGCTATCATCACCAACATCACTTTGGTGAATACCCGAGGCGTTGACAAGAGGCCAAACGGTAGAACCTGAAACGGTTAATGGTTGTGGCGTATTGCAAAACGCAAGAACCTGTGATGCGGTGACCAAACCGGAATGGGTAAATACGCATTCTGAAGATCAAGCGCAATCATGCAATCTTGTGGCTCCAAATATGCAAATACTAACCGCAGAAAATCCATTTTCAAACTGTAGTAAGTGACTTGCTGATTGAGACTGCGACGGAGCCCTCCGGCTTCGATACCCCAAACAGAGGGGAATAAGTAACCCTGACTCTGTTGGTGTACCAGGCCCGGAAATAAAAACAGCTGAAACCAGCAGAGACTGAATGGCAACCTGCCAAAACGCCTAATTTCGTCCGACAGAGGCAGTCTTGTCTTTTAATCTTTAAATAGCGGATACATCCATGAGTGGATGTCTGGAAACCCGGCAAATGTAACGTGTAAAGGCGCGCTTCCACAATTGGAAAATCGAGATGGCCTAAGAGGCCGTCAAGCCACTGGCTTGTTGACTTTAGCGCCCTGGCGTTACAAGTCGTGACTGTTTTTGTACCACAGCCTTGAAAAAACTGAAGTCTAAAGGGTTTAAACGCTGGACCAAAGTATTTCCGTTTTGATACCGGAGGCGGCAATGGCTAGACTTTACTACCCCCCCCCCCCCCCCCTGTCTTGGCATGAATATCAAATTTAGGACCAAACAACTTCTGGCCTTGTCGTGCTGAAACTAGCGACGGTGAAAAGCGAGAATCGAGGTAACAGGCGTCAGCAGAAGCTTTACAGAGATACTCTGCAGCTTCTCATTAACGGTAAGTCTAACGTGATCGTCATTGTTTCCATACATAGAGCGCCTAGTGACCCAAATGTATCTTGGGTCTTTATAATGTTTGACACAGACGAATTCACCAATGGCGGATTCTCCCATTTAGATGTGGAAACGGGTAAATAGAGTTAAATCTTAGTCAGATATTCTAAATAAGAACTCATTGAAGATCTGTTGTTTATTAAATTCGACGGATTAGATGTTAGAGTCTACTTAGTCTCTGTAAAAATTGAGACATTGACTCACTGGTCATTAGCAATGTATGGTTGTCAAAACCCCGCACTATCTGACTGCTGGTCTAATGTACCCTTCTCACTTGTAGTTATCGCTGTGAGGTTTGACATAGAATTGTCAGACTGCATTAAATTATAAGACCAGTTAATTAACACCCTGGTACCCAAAGGGAAATTGGACCTTTGGAAAGACTGAGACTCCTTCGTTAGAGCTGGCGGAGTAACTTCCGAGACTCCGATCTTACCGCTCCTGTCGAGCAGAGTCAATTTGAATTGCCAATGCTTAACATAGGATCTGGGACTGACCCGGCTTCCGGAGTGGAAACCTACAAACTAACTGAATATGTGGTAGATTTATGCCACAATAGCCAAAGGACAGACACTTGCACGACTCAGTAAAATCTTTACTTAAGGTGCGTAATATATATATATATATATATATATATATATATATATTTATGGCTAAATACAGTTTACATGGGCAGCCTATGTGAAACCTGAACCAAAATTCCCACTAACACCCCTGCGCCTCCGGTGGCGTAGAGATGTAGGGCAGGAATGTTCTGGAATTACCACTGGAAGAAACAGGAAACATGATTAAAATGGCCCCCATGTGCTTACACTGATACTCACAGGACAGGTTACAATACCTGCTGCAGTTAATATAGGCTCAATAGATTATTATACAGTGATAATCACAGTCTAGTATACACTGATAATCACAGTCTAGTATACACTGATAATGACATGCAGGTTACAATACAATCACAGGCAGGTCACATTTAATATAAGCTCTGCCTGCAGTTAATTTTGTATTAATATCTTCTATAGATATGGCAGCTATATATATAGGCTCAACAGCCTATTATACCGTGATTCTCCCCTTGCAGCATCTGGCAGCTGCAGCCACGCAGTAATCAGCCAGGTCCCCCACTCCCCCCCCTTCCCTGTACTCCCTGTAGCGCTGTGTCTCAGCGGGGAGCCGGGAAGCTCATTGCAGGGAGGCGAGGGATACATAGTCCAGAGCAGCTGAGGTCGGCTGGCCGGAGCGCGGCGTTGCTAGGCAAGCTGCGCGGGTCTCTCTCTGTGAGCACCGCTGACGGAGCGAAGCTGCGGCAGGTCTCCCTCTGTGAGCACCGCTGACGGAGCGAAGCTGCGGCGGGTCTCCCTCTGTGAGCACCGCTGACGGAGCGAAGCTGCGGCGGGTCTCCCTCTGTGAGCGGTGTACCGCTGACGGAGCGCCTGGCGAGAGGACGGAGCGCCTGGCGGGAGGACGGAGCGTGGGGCGGGCGGTCGGAGCGGCAGACGGAGCGCTAGAGCGGCTATCACGGTAGTGAGCGGTCGGCTCCCCCCCTTTTACCCACGGACCCCACACAGCGGGGCGGCAGCCTGCGCTGACCGCCCCGTTTCCCCAGCATACCTTTTGTAGGGAGGTCTGCGACGCTTTCCGGTCATGGCTGCGACGGGGCTTCTATCTGTAAGCTCCGTCCAGCTTCTCAGGTCATGGCTGCGACGGGGCTTCTATGTGTAAGCTCCGTCCAGCTGTTGCAGGAGACAGTGGACTGCCTGTGGCTGTGAGGGTGCTCTTTGTGAGGACCGACACGCCATGCGCTGTCCTTGCAGCGGCACCATCCCGGACCCATGTTTTTCCAGAAACTGGGAAGGGATGTGCTAAGTGTAAAAATTAAAAAGTAAAAAGTAAAAATGAAAAATTAATAAAATCTTCCACCAAATGTGGGAAGTCCCCACAAGCCTTGTTATTGCTGTGAGCACGGAAAAAACACTGAGGTCGTACACTGAGGTACTCTGGGATATGGAGGGGTGGAGAGTTCTAAATTTAAATATTCAGTGCCTTTGTTTCTGCTAAGCCGTCCATATCCCAAGAGTACTCCAGTGACCCCTAGTGGATGAAAAAGAAAGCAGCTCTGTGAGTAAATGTGACATTGAGTGCACTGTAATTTGTACTCACTAGAAGATAGGTCGTCCAATCCGGCTGATTGGACCGACATAATCGTGCACAGTCTGGCGTGTACCCAATATGTCGATGACGATACAAACTCCTGTGGGTTGTCCGCGTCATCCTCTGTCAGCCCTACACGCAGGGCTGATGGGGGATGTAGTTCGCGAAGGCGATGTTGCCAAATGCAGCATGGCCCCCTACCAACACTGCCCGCATCGGCAAGTGTGTATGCACTTGCTGTTGCCGGCTCCTGTCGCTGCAAATGTTGGGCTGGGAACACAACGTATAGTGTGTACCCAGCTTCAGCATTTATTGCTGTTAATATCCTCATTGTGTAAACATACAATTGATATCTTCCTTTTTTTCATAGTTACGGATGTGTCCACTTACATCTAGCCTCACTGTGCGTTAAACAGCCCTTCTAGCCATGCCATGCCTCAGTAGCGCAGAGCATATTTACATGCAACTTTTTCAATTAAAATAAGTCTTATTTGCCAAACGATGCGAATAGGACACACATAGCTTTATGCTGATTAAAATGATAAGTGGCATGCCTATATTCTGTGTGCGACTGTGGCTGTACCTGCATACGAAAATATACGTGATGCTAAGAACTTACCGTTGATAATGGTATTTCTCCTAAGTCCACAGGTTCTACAGGATAACAATGGGATATGATGGAGCGACAGCAGATTGGCACCAAACGATCAAAAGCTTACCGGCCTCCCAGAATGCAACGGGCCCGTCCATATATCCCACCCACTGGCTCAGGCAAATCAGTTGTATTCCAAAGCACAAGGCAGGAGCATCATGTAGAGCCCTAATCAGGCGAGAAGAACACACATGCATACCCTTCCATACAAAAAGGAAGAGGTTAGTGAGTAGAAGGATCCTCAAATCAGGTGCGTCAGGGTGGGATCCCTGTGGAACCTGTGGACTTAGGAGAAATACCGTTATCAACGGTAAGTTCTTACCATAACGTATATTTCTCCGGCAGGGTCCACAGGTTATCCACAGGATAACAATGGGATTTCCCAAAGCAATTTAGTGGTGGGGATGCTCCTGATTGGACAGGAGAACCTTACGCCCGAATACAGCGTCATGAGAAGCAACAGCATCCAAGGCATAATGTCTAATGAATGTGTTAATGGAAGACGTGGCTGCCTTATGATAGTGTCCGTTATCTACCTTTTAACATTAGCTATATACTAATACCGTGTAGCCGTAATGGCCGCTAAACCTCGTGCACGTGCTACGCACTCCGTACGCGATTTGCGTATGAAGACCTCACACGTGGTACGCAAGTAACGTACACACTGCGCTGGGTGTATGGAATACACACAGCGCGCGTACACACAGACAATACTTTTGTAAACTTTAAACACAGAGCCTGATTATACTGTAAGTCTTAGTATTGAGATACTACAATGATATACCACTGGTTAACCTGGATATTTAAGCAAGCTGTTTGAGTGATTGAGATACTCAGAAACCCTTTGTACTAGCTAGAGAAACACAGACACCCTGCTGAGGTTCCAACACCTTTACTAACGAGATTTAGCTATGTGAAAAGGGAAAAATACAGTTTACAGCTTATACACTACAGCACTAACATGAAACACCTAAGCAGGATAACTAGACATAAATATACAATAGCGTCTTAATCCTAAACAATAACAGAGAGAGAGAGAGTATGGCAAATACAAACAGAGAATAAGTTGGTCACAGAGAAAAACTTACACACTGGGGAATGATCGCTGCGCAGTCCTGGTCACCAGCTCCACAGTTAGTCAGTGATGAAAACCTTTTGTGGAGAGTAGACTGAGCTGGTCCAGCCTGGCTGTTTCTTATATACACAACATACAGTACACTACAAAGGGCCCTACAATCTCATTGTTCATTGGACACAGGAATCTGTCTTCACATTATAACAAAAGGTCATAGGTTTGTTTGAACAGGTGGGCTGTGACTATTCCAAAATGCTCAGGTGGGAGGGAATCTCAGGTTTCTCCCCACATGTGTAATAAAACAGCAAATACTTTTAAAGTCCATAAACTTCTTTTAAACATAACTATAAGCAGGAGCGATTAATCTCTTTCAAACCAACGCCGGAATGTTACGAATAATAAACTCTTCGGTTAGGTACTAAACACCACTGTTTAGACCCTGTCTGACCCTTCGTATCATGCAAAGAGGAATTCCTTTGTTCATGAACCAGTTACACTAAACATACTTACAGATATTATTAAAGGGACCATAACCTATAAAATATACTATTTGTATTAACTATGTAACGATCGAGTCGCCCGCCAGACGCACACAAACTCTACCGTAAATGCACATACCACGCGCCTGAGCGCATGACCGTGGAGGCGCCGTCACGCAACTGCGAATATGCGCACGCACGGGAGAGAATGTGAACGTGCCGCGGGCAAGCGCATGGGGTTAGTACAAGGCATCATAGGTCGCTATATTTTTCGACTTTGACACTTACATATCTGTTCTGCTGAAGCACCATGTTGTGTTGCCCATGAAGGATCTACTTTACGAGCAGAGTGAGCAGAGACATTAGTCGGAATAGGGAGATCAGCTTGAGAATATGCTTCTGAAATAGTCATTCGAAGCCATCTTGCCAGCGTCTGTTTAGTAGCAGACCATCCTCTCTTGTGAAATCCGTAGAGAATGAAGAGAGAGAATCTGTCTTTCTGATGGCACTGGTACGATCCACGTAGATCCTCAATGCCCGGACTACGTCCAGAGACGCATCTCCCGCAGAAAGTCCCAATATCTGAAAAGCCGGGATTACAATTTCTTCATTAAGGTGGAATTTAGACACCACCTTAGGAAGATACCCAGACCTAGTTCTGAGAACTGCTTTATCTGGATAATAAATCAGAAATGAGGAACGACATGACAGCGCTACTAAATCTGATACTCTTCTAGCTGATGCACTAGCCAGTAGAAAGAGTACTTTTGCTGTCAACCATTTAAGATCCACCTTAAGTGGTTCAAATGGGGCAACTTGAAGGGCTTTCAGGACTAAACCTAAGTCCCACGGTGCTGAAGGCGAAACAAAAGGAGGTTGAATGCGCAGCATTTCTGGGAAAAAAGTACGCACATCCTGCAAATTGGCAATTTTCTTTTGGAACCTTACAGTCAGTGCTGACACTTGTACTCTCAAGGAAGCCACCTTCAAACCTTTATCCATTCCTCCCTGAAGAAATACTAGGACCCTGGAAACTCAAAGATTTCGGGTCCATACCTCCTTCACTGCACCAATAAATATAGGCCTGCCATATTCGGTGATAAACACGAGCTGAGGAAGGTTTCCTTGCTCTGAGCATTGTTTGAATTACCTGTTTAGAGAATCATCCTGACTTTAGGATAGAGGTTTCAAGCGCCACGCCGTCAAAGACAGTCGATCCAGATGTCTGTGATAACAGGGACCCTGCATCAGTAGATCTGGACGTTGAGGGAGCAGAAATGGAGCATCCATCGACACTCTCTGCAGATCTGTTTATCAATGCCTTCTGGGCCAAGCCGGAGCTATTAGAATCACGGCACCCTTTGCTTGCTTTATTTTCCTCACCACACTGAGTAACAGGGTTATCGGAGGAAACAGATAAGCCAGATGAAAGTCCCATTTCACCGATAAGGCGTCCACATAGATTGCTCCGGGATTCTTTGTTGTTGACCCGTATGTGGGCACTTTGTTGTTCAGACGGGATGCCATGAGATCTCTCTCTGGCAACCCCCATTTGTCTACTAGAGTCTGAAAAACCTCCAGGTGTAGAGCCCATTTGTTTGCTTGAATGGTGTGTCGACTGAGAAAGTCCGCTTCCCAGTTTAGGACTCCCGGAACGAACACTGCGGACAAAGCTGGAAGATGGCGTTCTGCCCACTTTAGTATGTGACTTCATTGCTTTTTGGCTGCGAGTTCCTCCCTGATGGTTGAGGTACGCTACTGCCGTCGCATTGTCCGAGCGTATCTGAACTGGTTTTCCCCGAAGAATGTCCTTTGCCTGAATCAGTGCCATGTATATGGCCTGAAGTTCTAATAGGTTTATTGGCAGGCAACTTTCTTCTATGGGCCATTGTTTCTGGAACCATATTTCTCTATCGTCCTAAGTGGATGCTGGGGTTCCTGAAAGGACCATGGGGAATAGCGGCTCCGCAGGAGACAGGGCACAAAAGTAAAGCTTTTACAGGTCAGGTGGTGTGTACTGGCTCCTCCCCCTATGACCCTCCTCCAGACTCCAGTTAGATTTTTGTGCCCGGCCGAGAAGGGTGCAATTCTAGGTGGCTCTCATAAAGAGCTGCTTAGAGAGTTTAGCTTAGGTTTTTTATTTTACAGTGATTCCTGCTGGCAACAGGATCACTGCAACGAGGGACAGAGGGGAGAAGAAGTGAACTCACCTGCGTGCAGGATGGATTGGCTTCTTGGCTACTGGACATGAAGCTCCAGAGGGACGATCACAGGTACAGCCTGGATGGTCACCGGAGCCACGCCGCCGGCCCCCTCACAGATGCTGAAGCAAGAAGAGGTCCAGAATCGGCGGCTGAAGACTCCTGCAGTCTTCTTAAGGTAGCGCACAGCACTGCAGCTGTGCGCCATTTTCCTCTCAGCACACTTCACACGGCAGTCACTGAGGGTGCAGGGCGCTGGGGGGGGGGCGCCCTGGGAGGCAAATGAAAACCTTTAAAAAGGCTAAAAATACCTCACATATAGCCCCAGAGGCTATATGGAGATATTTACCCCTGCCTAAATGTACTAAATAGCGGGAGACGAGCCCGCCGGAAAAGGGGCGGGGCCTATCTCCTCAGCACACGGCGCCATTTTCTGTCACAGCTCCGCTGGTCAGGAAGGCTCCCAGGTCTCTCCCCTGCACTGCACTACAGAAACAGGGTATAACAGAGAGGGGGGGCAAAATAAATGGCAATATATTAATATAAAAGCAGCTATAAGGGAGCACTTAATCATAAGGCTATCCCTGTCATATATAGCGCTTTTTGGTGTGTGCTGGCAGACTCTCCCTCTGTCTCCCCAAAGGGCTAGTGGGTCCTGTCTTCGTATAGAGCATTCCCTGTGTGTCTGCTGTGTGTCGGTACGTGTGTGTCGACATGTATGAGGACGTTATTGGTGTGGAGGCGGAGCAATTGCCAAATATGAGGATGTCACCTTCTAGGGGGTCGACACCAGAATGGATGCCTTTATTTGTGGAATTACGGGATAGCGTCAACTCGCTTAAGCAGTCGTTTGCCGACATGAGGCGGCCGGACACTCAATTAGTGCCTGTCCAGGCGCCTCAAACACCGTCAGGGGCTGTAAAACGCCCCTTGCCTCAGTCGGTCGACACAGACCCAGACACAGGCACTGATTCCGGTGGTGAAGGTGACGAATCAACCGTATTTTCCAGTAGGGCCACACGTTATATGATTTTGGCAATAAAGGAGATGTTACATTTAGCTGATACTACAGGTACCACTAAACAGGGTATTATGTGGGGTGTGAAAAAACTACCAGTAGTTTTTACCGAATCAGAAGAATTAAATGACGTGTGTGATGAAGCGTGGGGTGCCCCGATAAAAAACTGCTAATTTCAAAGAAGTTATTGGCTTTATACCCTTTCCCGCCAGAGGTTAGGGAGCGCTGGGAAACACCTCCTAGGGTGGACAAAGCGCTAACACGCTCATCAAAACAAGTGGCGTTACCCTCTCCTGAGACGGCCGCACTTAAAGATCCATCAGATAGGAGGATGGAAAATATCCAAAAAGGTATATACACACATGCAGGTGTTATACTACGACCAGCTATTGCGACTGCCTGGATGTGCAGTGCTGGGGTAGTTTGGTCAGAGTCCCTGATCGAAAATATTGATACCCTGGACAGGGACAATATTTTACTGTCGTTAGAACAAATAAAGGATGCATTTCTTTATATGCGTGATGCACAGAGAGATATCTGCACACTGGCATCACGGGTAAGTGCTATGTCCATTTCGGCCAGAAGAGCTTTATGGACACGACAGTGGACAGGCGATGCGTAGAGGAGTTATTTGGGGTCGGTCTATCGGATTTGGTGGCCACGGCTACGGCCGGGAAATCCACCTTTCTACCTCAAGTCACTCCCCAACTGAAAAAGGCACCGACCTTTCAACCGCAGCCCTTTCGTTCCTTTAAAAATAAGCGAGCAAAGGGCTATTCATATCTGCCACGAGGCAGAGGACGAGGGAAGAGACAGCAACAGGCAGCTCCTTCCCAGGAACAGAAGCCCTCCCCGGCTTCTACAAAAGCCTCAGCATGACGCTGGGGCTTCGCAAGCGGACTCGGGGGCGGTAGGCGGTCGTCTCAAGAATTACAGCGCGCAGTGGGCTCACTCGCAGGTAAATCCCTGGATCCTGCAGATAATATCTCAGGGGTACAGGTTGAAATTAGAGACAGAGCCACCTCGCCGTTTCCTGAAGTCTGCTTTACCAACGTCCCCCTCAGAAAGGGAGACGGTTTTGGAAGCCATTCACAAGCTGTATTCTCAGCAGGTGATAGTCAAGGTACCTCTTCTACAACAAGGGAAGGGGTATTATTCCACTCTTTTTGTGGTACCGAAGCCGGATGGCTCGGTAAGGCCTATTCTAAATCTGAAGTCCTTGAACCTGTACATAAAGAAGTTCAAGTTCAAGATGGAGTCACTCAGAGCAGTGATAGCGAACCTGGAAGAAGGGGACTTTATGGTATCCTTGGACATCAAGGATGCGTATCTCCACGTTCCAATTACCCCTCACACCAGGGGTACCTCAGGTTCGTTGTACAAAACTGTCACTATCAGTTTCAGACGCTGCCGTTTGGTTTGTCCACGGCACCTCGGGTCTTTACAAAGGTAATGGCCGAGATAATATTTCTTCTTCGAAGAAAAGGCGTATTAATTATCCCATACTTGGACGATCTCCTAATAAGGGCAAGGTCCAGAGAACAGCTAGAGATGGGTTTAGCACTATCTCAAGAGGTGCTAAAGCAGCACGGATGGATTCTGAATATTCCAAAATCCCAATTAATGCCGACAACTCGTCTGCTGTTCCTGGGGATGATTCTGGACACAGTTCAGAAAAAGGTTTTTCTTCCCGAAGAAAAAGCCAAGGAGTTATCTGACCTGGTCAGGAACCTCCTAAAACCAGGAAAGGTGTCTGTACATCAATGCACAAGAGTCCTGGGAAAAAATGGTAGCTTCTTACGAAGCAATCCCTTTCGGCAGATTCCATGCAAAGGGATCTGTTGGACAAATGGTCAGGGTCGCATCTTCAGATGCACCTGCGGATAACCCTGTCGCCGAGGACAAGGGTATCCCTTCTGTGGTGGTTGCAGGAGGCTCATCTATTGGAGGGCCGCAGATTCGGCATGCAGGATTGGATCCTGGTGACCACGGAGGCCAGCCTGAGAGGCTGGGGAGCAGTCACACAGGGAAGAAATTTCCAGGGAGTGTGGTCGAGCCTGAAAAAGTCTCTTCACATAAGCATTCTGGAACTAAGAGCAATCTACAATGCTCTAAGCCAGGCGGAACCTCTGCTTCAAGGAAGACCGGTGTTGATCCAGTCGGACAACATCACGGCAGTCGCCCATGTAAACAGACAGGGCGGCACAAGAAGCAGGAGGGCAATGGCAGAAGCTGCCAGGATCCTTCGCTGGGCGGAGAATCACGTGATAGCACTGTCAGCAGTATTCATCCCGGGCGTGGACAACTGGGAAGCAGACTTCCTCAGCAGACACGACCTTCACCCGGGAGAGTGGGGACTTCATCCAGAAGTTTTCCACATGCTATTAAACCGTTGGGTAAAACCAATGGTGGACATGATGGCGTCTCGCCTCAACAAAACACTGGACAGGTATTGCGCCAGGTCAAGAGATCCGCAGGCAATAGCTGTGGACGCGCTGGTAACACCTTGGGTGTACCAGTCGGTATATGTGTTTCCTCCTCTGCCTCTCATACCAAAGGTATTGAGGATTATACGGCAAAGAGGAGTAAGACTAGTGGCTCCGGATTGGCCAAGAAGGACTTGGTACCCGGAACTTCAAGAGATGGTCACGGACGATCCGTGGCCTCTACTTCTGAGAAGGGACCTGCTTCAGCAGGGTACTTGTCTTTTTCAAGACTTACCGCGGCTGCGTTTGACGGCATGGCGTTTGAATGCCAGATCCTAAAAGGAAAAGGCATTCCAGAAGAAGTCATTCCTACCTTGATAAAGGCAAGGAAGGAAGTCACCGCGAAGCATTATCGCCGTATTTGGCGAAAATATGTTGCGTGGTGCGAGCAGCGGAGTGCTCCGATGGAGGAATTTCAACTGGGTCGTTTTCCTACATTTCCTGCAATCAGGATTGTCTATGGGTCTCAAATTGGGATCTATTAAGGTTCAAATTTCGGCCCTATCAATATTCTTCCAAAAAGAATTGGCCTCAGTCCCTGAGGTCCAGATTTTTATCAAAGGAGTACTGCATATACAGCCTCCTGTGGTGCCTAAGGTGGCACCGTGGGATCTAAATGTAGTTTTAGATTTCCTCAAATCCAATTGGTTTGAACCACTAAAGAATGTGGATTTGAAATATCTCACATGGAAAGTGACTATGTTACTGGCCCTGGCTTCGGCCGGGAGAGTATCTGAACTGGCGGCTTTGTTTTATAAAAGCCCTTATTTAATTTTCCATTCGACATAGGGCAGAGCTGCGGACGCGTCCGCATTTTCTCCCTAAGGTGGTATCAGCGTTTCACCTGAACCAGCCTATTGTAGTGCCTGCGGCTACAGACGACTTGAAGGACTCCAAGTTGTTGGACGTTGTCAGAGCCTTAAAATATACATTTAAAGGACGGCTGGAGTCAGAAAATCTGACTCGCTGTTTATACTGTATGCACCCAACAAGTTGGGTGCACCTGCTTCTAAGCAGTCGATTGCTCGTTGGATTTGTAACAAAATTCAACTTGTACATTCTGTGGCAGGCCTGCCACAGCCTAAATCTGTTAAGGCCCATTCCGCAAGGAAGGTGGGCTCATCTTGGGCGGCTGCCCGAGGGGTCTCGGCATTACAACTCTGCCGAGCAGCTACGTGGTCAGGGGAGAACACGTTTGTAAATTTTTACAAATTTGATACCCTGGCAAAGGAGGACCTGGAGTTCTCTCATTCGGTGCTGCAGAGTCATCCGCACTCTCCCGCCCGTTTGGGAGCTTTGGTATAATCCCCATGGTCCTTTCAGGAACCCCAGCATCCACTTAGGACGATAGAGAAAATAAGAATTTACTTACCGATAATTCTATTTCTCGGAGTCCGTAGTGGATGCTGGGCGCCCATCCCAAGTGCGGATTATCTGCAATACTTGTACATAGTTATTGTTAACTAATTCGGGTTATTGTTTAGGAAGCCATCTTTCAGAGGCTCCTCTGTTATCATACTGTTAACTGGGTTTAGATCACAAGTTGTACGGTGTGATTGGTGTGGCTGGTATGAGTCTTACCCGGGATTCAAAATCCTCCCTTATTGTGTACGCTCGTCCGGGCACAGTACCTAACTGGAGTCTGGAGGAGGGTCATAGGGGGAGGAGCCAGTACACACCACCTGACCTGTAAAAGCTTTACTTTTGTGCCCTGTCTCCTGCGGAGCCGCTATTCCCCATGGTCCTTTCAGGAACCCCAGCATCCACTACGGACTCCGAGAAATAGAATTATCGGTAAGTAAATTCTTATTTTTTCCGGACACTGTTCCCCAGCCCTGGAGACTGGCATCTGTTGTCAGGATCTCCCGATCCGATATCCAAAAGGGTCTCCCTTTGTCTAGATGGGATGTCTGTAGCCACCAGGCTAATGACTTTCTTACCTTTACTGGAAGTACCATCGTCTGTTTCTTTACGGTCTGATGTACTCCATTCCATTTGGCCAGAATCAGATGCTGCAGAGGCCTTGAGTGGAATTGTGCATACTCCACCATGTCGAATGTTGACACCATCAACCCCATCACTCGCATGGCTGCATGAATTGGAACCATCTGACTGTGTAACAAGTCCTGAATTCTTGACTGTACCTTGGATATCTTGTTCAGAGGTAAAAATACTTTCTGCAGACCTGAAATCCAGTACAGCGCCCAAGTGAGTCATCCATTGGGACGGCACCAAGGATGATTTTGCCCAATTTATGAGCCATCCGTGCCTCTGCAGACATGTTATTGTCTGTTGGAGATGGCACAGGAGCAATTCCTGTGATTGTGCCAGGATTAAAAGGTCGTCGAGGTATGGAAAAATTCTTATCCTCTGCTTGTGGAGATCAGCTGCCATAACCACCATAATCTTAGTAAATACTCTGGGGGCTGTGACTAACCCAAAGGGTAGGGCCTGGAACTGGAAATGCTGCTAGAGGATAGCGAACCTGAGATAACACTGATGGGACAGTGCTATAGGAACACGTAGGTAAGCATCCTGAATATCCAGGGATACCATATAATCCCCTGGTTCCATGGCCAAAACTATGGAGCGTAATATCTGCATGTGGAACCTCAGTACCCAAATATATTTGTTTAGCATTTTGAGATTGATAATGGGCCGAAATAACCCATTTGGCTTCTGAACCAAAAATAGGTTGGAGTAAAAACCCTATCCCCGTTGTGCCGGGGGTACTAGACTGACTACTCCTGACTGAAGCAATTTCTGAACTGCTTCTTGCAAAGCCCTGGCCTTTGTCTCTACCCAAGACGGGCTGGTGCAGAACCTTCGAGGAGGATGCTTCTTGAAGGGAAAAACATAACCTAGAGATACCGCTTCTTGAAAACAGGCATCTGTTGTAGACTCTTGCCAGATGTGTGCAAACTGAAGTCGTCGGCCCCCCACCCTGGGATCCTCCAGGTGGAGGCCCGCACCATCAGTCTGATGGCTTATCTTCTGGTTTGGAAGCTGGCCCTCTGGTAGCCCAATGCTTTTTTGATTTACCAAACTTATTGTATTGAGGCTGCTTACGATCACTTTTTCCCTCTGGTTTTCCTTGAGACAGAAAGGGCCAGAAAACCGGACCCCTAGGTTTGGGGTTATATGTGGAAGGAAACTTGACCTTCTTGGAGTCTGCTCCAAATATACTCCAGAATATCTGTCAATTCTTTAACAAACAGAATATTTCTAGAAAAAGGCAAAAATTCCAAAACCTTCTAGGATTCTGAAACAGCTTTCCACGTACGTAACCAAACTGCTCTGCGAGCAGCTATTGTTGAGGCTGATGCCCTAGAAGCAATAGTACCCATATCTAATATGCAGCTTCTTCCAAGAATACTGCCGCTTGTTTAATATGGGCTATATAAGATTTTTGCTCTCTAGTAGCTGATGAAAAATCACTTTCCAATGCATCAGCCCAGGCAGCCATTGCCTTTGTTATCCAAGCTGAAGCCATGGCTGGCCTTATGACTGCTCCAGACAGGGAAAATATGGCTTTTAGAAAACCATCAACTCTCCTATCCGTGACATCATTTAAGGATGTTGACGGCAAAGGCAATATAGATTTTCGCACTAATCGAATCACATGCGTATCTGCTTTAGGAGCTACCTCCCTTTTTAAACCGTCCCCGGCTGGAAAAGGATCATTTGATTCCCATTTTTTGGGGAATTCTAGATTTTTTGTTGGGTGGTTCCCAAGCCTCTTATGATTTCCGTCAGCTGGTCTGACCCTGGAAACTCAGTCTTAACCGTCTTGGGACGTTTGAACACAGGTGCCTTGGTTTTTAAGGATAGAATGACCTTCATTGCTCTAATTAATTCAGCTATATCCACTGAGCTGAGACCTTCTTCCTCCTTTTCGTACACCGAAGTAAAGTAAATAGAGCTTTCATCATCCGATGAATCATCATGTGTAGCCTGTGAAGGTGAAGATTTACTTACCATTGGTTTATCAGCTTATTTCATTTGAGAAGCTGATGGGGGAAATGTTATACCGTAGGTAGGGCGCTGCATGTATGGATACCCCATTCCTGGTACAGAAGCTGTAGAAATTATCCGTTCAGCTATCATGGACAAGGTCTGTGCAAACATAGCCCAAGGTGGATCTATCTGTACCTGATGACCTGCCTTGTGTTCTACTGAAAAGCAAAATTTGCACATAAACTATCCTGAACCAGATCCTGAGAGGATAATCCAGTTTTGCAAGAAAAACATGATATGAGTGTTGCTGTAAGTGTACCTTCGTCCCCTTTGCCACTCTTAGACACGATAAATAATCAGCCCTTTCACAGTGTTCTACACAATTTGTGACTGTAATCACTTTAACCTTCTAAGTGATATCAATCTGACCCTACCCATACACCAGCATTGAGGATCAGCAGAAACAACTGACAAACATATATTAAAGTCAGCAATCACACTAGCAGTTAGTCACATGTTATATATTAGTCATATGAGCACATCATAAACTACAAACACTTTTTTAAGTATGTAGGCGAACATTTACCGACTCCTGTATAAACAGATCTAACGTATTCAGATGCAATGTGAAGAAAACCACAGTAAATGTACGCAGACTCATATGCAATAGGCACTTAACGTAACTATTCATACTGAACAAAGTAGATAGAAATTTAGTGCTGTATAGCCCGTACTCAGTACAGTGGGATACAGGGAGACACACCTCGCTTCCAGTGATCGATCAATACGTTAGCGAACGCTGAGTGGATCCAGATGCTACTTGTGTACACTGCCGCTCCAGGATCCTATAGTGAACACAGCCGCACCGGTCACACATCTGCTGCGACCGAGTCTCCTCACGGTAACGTTCAGTGAACACAGACGCAGTGGTCACACAGTCGCCTATGTTGCGACCGGATCTCTTGTGGTAGCGCTTAGTGAACAGCGATGCAGCGGCCTATGCTGCGACCGAGTCCCCTCTGGTAGCATCTGAGACTGAAGCAAGTTCATGAACCGGGGGGGGGGGGGGGGTGGGGGTGTCTGACTCCCCACTGCAGACATCAGCCCTAGGGATCGCGGCCTCATGATGCTATTCCTAGTGCCTATGATCCCTAAGGCCTAGCGCTGGAGCACCCGTGGTGGTGGCTCCTCAGCTACTGTTTGGTAGTCCCCTTCCAAAACAGTGCGGCTGTGTCCATATTCCACGAATGCTACGCGGAACTGATGCCTTACCTTCTCCCCATGCTCAGGCCACAGCCTGGTAATGTCTGATGGACCTGCTAGTATATCCGACACAGACGCCCGCCGAAACAACACTGTACTCGTGGGTAAGCGTTATCGCGACCCGGCGGAGAGTTGTTGGAGCGACTCTTTCCAATATGCGTATAAGACGCTGTTTAGAAAGCTCACTCAATAAAATAGTAAGACTATAAAATAAAATAAGAACGCTTGGGGCTGCTAAAAAACAGCAGCCCTCTTACCATGGTCCGGCTCCTGCCGCATCAAACAAAAAACTGATTTGCCTGAGCCAGTGGGCGGGATATATGGATGGGCCCATTGCATCCGGGAAGGCCGGGAAGCTTTTGATCGTTTGGTGCCAATCTGCTGTCGCTCCATCATATCCCACTGTTATCCTGTGGATAACCTGTGGACCCTGCCGAAGAAATCTACATTAGTGTTTTCCTAGAAAACGGTAACGTAGCATTTCATATGCAGATGCAGCCACAGTCGCACACAGAATATGCTGCATCACCTCTGTGTGGCATACTGAGGCAAGATGTATGAGGACACATCTGTAGATATGTGATGCACGGCTACGGCAGACATGGAGTAGATATCTGCATATTCTTTGGAGTAATTTTTTTCTCCCACAATTCATGGGTTATTCCTGCATCTAACAGTAACCGTTACTTCTCTTCTGACAACAAGGTGAAAGCTGAACGTAAGTTGGAGGCATTGGACAGCTGCTGCAGCACAACTATTCAATGCCTGCAATTACTTTAAGTCTCCGGGCTATCAGCAAGAATGAAGTGACCATCACTAGTACCTGCAGGGGTAAGAATTTTCTGAAATGCAAAAGTCCCAGACATGGGATCTTTACAGTTGAAATACTGAGTGCGAAATAATAGGAAAATAGGTTTAGCCATAATAGGCCAAGATGACAAACTTACTGCTAAAAATTTCCAATCCTTTTGAATTTGTAAAGGACTTGCAGAATACACTTCTTCAACGGAATAATTTCCAAGAAACAAGTCAATTGAATCCTGCAAAAAATAAATACATATTTATACATGTCTATATGCACATTTATATGCTAAAGTTTATGCATACACCTTTCTCTAAAAAATATATAATTATTATAGGAATAAGATACAGAGAGAGATGAGAGGGGGAATACAGTTCAGTCCATATGTATTTGGACACTGACAATTTTACTAATTTTGTCTCTGTACGCCACCACAATTGATTTGAAATTAAACAATGGAGATGCAACTGAAGTGCAGACTTTCAGCTGTAATTGAAGGGGTTTAACAAAAATATTGTATGAAATGTTTAGGAATTGTAACCATTTTTATACACAGTTCACCTCAAATGTAATTGGACATTGACAATCATAAATAAAATAATCATATTTTTTTTTTTTTACTTGTGTACTTTTTTTTTATTGAGATGTTTTTCAGATATACAACAAATACAGACTTATAACAAAACAAACTTGTACATG
Organism: Pseudophryne corroboree; assembly: GCF_028390025.1. Classification (NCBI taxonomy): domain Eukaryota; kingdom Metazoa; phylum Chordata; class Amphibia; order Anura; family Myobatrachidae; genus Pseudophryne; species Pseudophryne corroboree. The sequence continues at coordinate 376,234,910 of NC_086448.1, read as the reverse complement.
TCCATGAGCCAGAAGAATAAAACATTGGTTACAAGCATATATGCAGTTGAGTGTCGTGCTTATTATGACAACTATACATCTACTCAGGAACATAGGAAGAATATTAATGTTATAGTATAACAAGTACATTCACATATCAATACTGTGCCGTAGACTTCTGCGAGACCCGAGCATTCAAAAGTATTAGCAGTATTAAGCAGAGACAGCCATCATATTGAAGTCCGTTGCAAGCCTCAAAGTATTCCACCCATCCCACTTAGCAAAATATTGGGTGAGAGTACCTTTAGCTCTATACATGAAGCGTTCATGACCTGCTACTTCATTCACTAGAGCTCTCCAGTGATATATGTTAGGTGAGGATGGAGCAAACCAGATGCGGGCTATTAGAACCTGCGGGCTATTAGAACCTTAGCAAGAGCTGTGAGGCAGAGCACATATTTGTAGATAATGGGCGTGTGGGACTCTGCAAGATCTAAACCAAATATGCATAAAGCAGGTGTCATGGATGGTAAAGTGGGTTCTGTGTGTAAAATATCCGCCCATACAGCCTTCCAGAAATTATATTTGTTAGGGCAGGACCATAATAAGTGCCAAAAGTCAGCATTAGGGGCAGCGCATCTGGGGCAAGTGGTTTCCGATCTCAGGCCCGCTCTACACATGGAAATAAGAGTGTGGTAAACCTGATGTAGAATATAAAATTACATTTGCTGGTACCTGATACAAGGGGTCGAATATTTAGTAGTGCATAATATTTGATCCCATTGGTCCTCCTCTAGTGTGCCCACATCCCGTTGCCATTTAACACGCAGGGGATCAAAAATAGATGCGTTCATCCGGGCATTAAGAGTAGCGTATATGTATGACATCTGGCCCCTAATCAGGTCTTTTATCGGGGAATCAGAGATTGCAGGCGGGAGGGGGCAAACTGCACTGTTACTGCATGCTGAAGTTGCAAATATCTGAAGAAGGCCGAATGTGGGACTATGAAATCCTGTTGTATTTGCTGGAAAGATTTAAAAACACCCCCCTGATATAACTGAGCAATTTCCGTAAGACCAGTCCGAACCCAGATATTGTCTTCTGATAATTGCAATAGCTCTTTAAATGTAACATTAAACCATAGAGGAGTTTCAGTGTCAATATCAGTCCATGTATAGTAGGAGTGAACAAGTCTCCACACAAGCAGGGTCTGACGTAGCAGGGGTGGGAGATGCCCCGTCGACGAGCCAGACAGGAGAAAGTGGACCAAAGAAAAGTGAGGCCCCACATGCTCGGTCAGAAGCCCTGCCACTGTAGGCCCTCCCCTACCCTGTGCCCAATTCGACATATGCACCATTTGAGCAGCCAGGTAGTAGATTCTCATGTTGGTCAAGCTTAGACCTACATCAGTTTTGGCTTTGACCAAGGCTCTCAATGCCACCCTAGGCTGCCTGTCCCCCCAAACAAATTAAGAAATCATACTATTAATTATAGCAAAACACTGTTTAGGAATATAAATAGGTGAATATTAAAGGATATAAAGGAATCTGGGCTGCATAACCATCTTAATTAGATTGATACGGCCTGTAACCGTTAGGGGGAGTTTTTTCCATTGATGAATCCGACGCCTAAAGTCATCGGTAACTGGGACTAAATTTTGTTGAACATACGTTTTAGCCCCTGGAGAAACAGAAACTCCCAGGTATTTAAAGGAAAGGGTCCACTGCAATGGGTTTGAGACAGTCGCTGCTGCAGGAAGGACCCCTGACAACGGGAGAATACCGGAGTTATTCCAGTTTATGAGCAGGCCCGAAAAGGGTCCAAAAGTGTTCACCACTTCAAGTAACCTCAGTAGAGAGGAATATGCAATCATTTAAAAACAATAGCATGTCATCCGCATAAAGTGCAACATCATCAGTATTATTGCCAATCGGGATACCGCTAATGTCAGCTCAATGGCAAATAAGGCAGGAGACAGTGGGCAGTCCTGTCTGGTTCCTCGTTCTAAAGGAAAGGACGGTGTAACATATCCATTTACTGAGACACGAGCCCTAGGTGTGGAATATAACAATCTAACCCACTGTATAAATTTAGGACCAAAGGCAAATTTCTGGAGCACCTCCCAAAGACATATCCATTCCGAGTCGAAGGCCTTGGCAACATCCAAGGATACCACCACTGCCCCCGACTCCGCTCGGTCCCCCCTTTGTAAATGGCAAAATAATCTGCCCAAATTTTGAACCGTTGACTTTCCGGGCATAAAGCCAGTTTGATCATCATGGATAATTGACGTTATAATAAGATTTTACTTAACGGTAAATCTATTTCTCGTAGTCCGTAGTGGATGCTGGGGACTCCGTAAGGACCATGGGGAATAAACGGGCTCCGCTGGAGACATGGGCACTTTAAGAAAGAATTTAGATTCTGGTGTGCTCTGGCTCCTCCCTCTATGTCCCTCCTTCAGACCTCAGTTAGAGAAATTGTGCCCAGAAGAGCTGACAGTACAAGGAAAGGATTTTGGAAATCCAGGGCAAGACTCATACCAGCCACACCAATCACACCGTATAACTTGTGATAAACTTACCCAGTCAACAGTATGAACAACAACAGAGCATCAGTTCAACCCTGATGCAACAATAACATAGCCCTTATTGCGGCAATAACTATATACAAGTATTGCAAAAAAAGTCTGCACTTGGGACGGGCGCCCAGCATCCACTACGGACTACGAGAAATAGATTTACCGGTAAGTAAAATCTTATTTTCTCTAACGTCCTAGTGGATGCTGGGGACTCCGTAAGGACCATGGGGATTATACCAAAGCTCCCAAACGGGCGGGAGAGTGCGGATGACTCTGCAGCACCGATTGAGCAAACAATAGGTCCTCCTCAGCCAGGGTATCAAACTTGTAGAACTTTGCAAAAGTGTTTGAACCTGACCAAGTAGCAGCTCGGCATAGTTGTAATGCTGAGACCCCTCGGGCAGCCGCCCAAGAAGAGCCCACCTTCCTAGTGGAATGGGCTTTAACTGATTTTGGCAGCGGCAATCCAGCCGCAGAATGAGCCTGCTGAATCGTGTTAAAGATCCAGCGAGCAATAGTTTGCTCTGAAGCAGGAGCACCCAGCTTGTTGGATGCATACAGGATAAACAGTGACTCCGTTTTCCTGACTCTAGCCGTTCTAGCTACATAAACCTTCAAAGCCCTGACCACATCCAGTAACTCGGAATCCTCCAAGTCACGAGTAGCCACAGGCACCACAATAGGTTGGTTCATATGAAAAGATGACACCACTTTTGACAGAACTTGTGGACGGGTCCGCAATTCTACTCTATCCATATGGAAAACCAGATAAGGGCTTTTATGTGACAAAGCCGCTAATTCTGACACACGCCTAGCCGAAGCCAAGGCTAATAGCACGACCACTTTCCACGTGAGATATTTTAACTCCAGCGCTTTAAGTGGTTCAAACCAGTGTGATTTCAGGAAACTCAACACCACGTTAAGATCCCAAGGTGCCACTGGAGGCACAAAAGGAGGCTGAATATGCAGCACTCCCCTTTACCAACGTCTGAACTTCTGGTAGAGAAGCCAACTCTTTTTGAAAGAAAATGGATAGGGCCGAAATCTGGACCTTAATGGAACCCAATTTTAGGCCCAAATTCACTCCTGACTGTAGGAAATGAAGGAAACGGCCCAGCTAGAATTCCTCTGTAGGAGCATTCCTGGCCTCACACCAAGAAACATTTTCGCCATATACGGTGATAATGTTTAGCTGTCACGTCCTTCCTAGCCTTTATCCGCGTAGGAATGACCTCGTCCGGAATGCCCTTTTCTGCTAGGATCCGGCGTTCAACCGCTATGCCGTCAAACGCAGCCGCGGTAAGTCTTGGAACCGACAGGGCCCCTGTTGCAACAGGTCCTGTCTTAGAGGAAGAGGCCACGGGTCCTCTGTGAGCATTTCTTGCAGATCTGGATACCAGGTCCTTCGTGGCCAATCTGGAACAATGAGGATTGTTCTCACTCCTTTTTTTCTTATTATCCTCAGCACCTTGGGTATGAGAGGAAGAGGAGGAATTACATAGACCGACTGGAACACCCACGGTGTCACCACTGCGTCCACAGCTATCGCTTGAGGGTCTCATGACCTGGCGCAATACCTCTGTAGCTTTTCGTTGAGGCGGCATGCCATCATATCCACCTGTGGCAGTTCCCACCGACTTGCAATCTGCGTGAAGACTTCTTGATGAAGTCCCCACTCTCCCGGGTGGAGGTCGTGCCTGCTAAGGAAGTCTGCTTCCCAGTTGTCCACTCCCGGGATGAACACTGCTGACAGTGCGCTTACATGATTCTCCGCCCAGCGCAGAATTCTGGTGGCTTCTGACTGAATCAGAACCGGTTGGTCGCGAAGCAGGGTCTCCGCTTGACGTAGGGCGTTGTATACGGCCCTTAGTTCCAGGATGTTGATGTGAAGGCAAGTCTCCTGACTTGCCCACAGACCTTGGAACTTTTTTCCCTGTGTGACTGCTCCCCACCCTCGGAGGCTTGCATCCGTGGTCACCAGGATCCAGTCCTGAATGCCGAATCTGCAGCCCTCGAGAAGGTGAGCACTCTGCAGCCACCACAGGAGAGACACCCTGGCCCTGGGGGATAGGGTGATTAACCGATGGATCTGAAGATGTGATCCGGACCACTTGTCCAGTAAGTCCCATTGAAAGGTCCTCGCATGGAACCTGCCGAAGGGAATGGCTTCCTATGATGCCACCATCCTTCCCAGGACTCGAGTGCAGTGATGCACTGACACCTGTTTTGGTTTTAACAGGTTCCTGACCAGTGTCATGAGCTCCTGAGCTCTCTCTATCGGGAGATAAACCCTTTTCTGGTCTGTGTCTAGAAACATGCCTAGGAAAGGCAGATGAGCCGTAGGAACCAACTGCGACTTTGGAATATTTAGAATCCAGCCGTGTTGCCGTTACACTTCCAGAGAAAGTGATACGCTGTTCAGCAACTGCTCTCTTGATCTCGCTTTTATGAGGAGATCGTCCCAGTACGGGATAATTGTGATACCTTGCTTCCGCAGGAGCACCATCATTTCTGCCATTACCTTGGTGAAGATTCTCGGGGCCGTGGAGAGACCAACGGCAACGTCTGAAATTGGTAATGACAATCCTGTACCGCAAATCTGAGGTACGCCTGATGAGGTGGATAAATGGGGACATAAAGGTATGCCTCCTTTATGTCCAGAGACACCATAAAATCTCCCCCTTTCAGGCTTGCGATGACCGCTCTTAGCGATTCCATCTTGAACTTGAACCCTTTCAGGTATATGTTCAGGGATTTTAAATTCAATATGGGTGTGACCGAAACGTCCGGTTTCGGGACTACAACATGGTCGAATAATAACCCCCTCCTTGTTGAAGGAGGGGAACCTTGACCACCACCTGTTGAAGATACAATTTGTGAATTGCAGTTAACAATATTTCCCTCTTGTGGGGGGAAGCCGGCAGGGCCGTCGGTGAGGGGGCATCTCCTCAAAGTCCAGCTAGTATCCCTGAGACACAATATCTATTGCCCAGTGATCCAACAGGGCGTGAACCCACTTGTGGCTGAAATTACGAAGACGTGCCCCCACCAGGCCTAGCTCCGCCTGTGGAGCCCCAGCGACATGCGGTGGATTTTGTAGAGGCCGGGGAGGACTTCTGTTCCTGGGACTTAGCTGTGTTGTGCAGTTTCTTTCCTCTGCCCCTGCCTCTGGCAAGAAAGGATGTACCTCGGACTTCCTTGTTTCTTTGTGATCGAAAGGCTGCATTTGATAATGTCGTGCTTTCCTATGCTGTGCAGGAATATAAGGCAAAAGATCAGAATTACCAGCCATAGCTGTGGAGACCAGGTCCGAGATCCCTTCTCCACAAAATCCTCAGCCTTCCATATGCCTCTTAAGTCGGCATCACCTGTCCATTGCATATCTACAGGACACGTCAAGCAGAAATTGACATAGCGTTGACTCTAGAACCCAGTAGACTAATGCCTCTTTGGGCATGTTTATATATATATATATATATATATATATATATATATATATATATATCTCTCTATCTATCTATCTATATCTAGCTATCTTAAGACGACATCTTTAATATATTTATATATATATATATATATATATATATACACACACATACACACTAGGGTCTCAATCTCTGCTGATAAGGTACCTGTCCACGCTGCTACAGCGCTATAAACCCATGCCGACACAATCGCCGGTCTGTGTAGTGTACCAGAATGTGTACGCTATCCGCAGGATCCCTGAGGATAGCTGTTAAGTCAGGGCTACCTTTTGGGCAAACGTGACACCCTAGGAGAAGATTCCCATCGTATCCTGGCCCTAATAGGGGAAGGATATTCCCTAAGAATTCTTTGTGGGAAACTGCAGTCTCTTGTCTGGAGATTCCCGCCTTTTTCATCATGAGAGGAGGGAAATTTACTTCAGCTTTCTTCCCCTTAAACATGTGTACCCTTGTGTCAGGGACAGATGAGTCATCAGTGATATGCAAATCATCTTTTATTACAATAATCATATATTGAATACTTTCCTGCCATTTTGGCTGTAACTTTGCATTATCGTAGTCGACACTGGAGTCCGACTCCGTGTCGATATCAGTGTCTATTATTTAGGATAGTGAGCATTGAGAGACTCTGAAGGTCTCTGCGACATAGGGACAGACATGGGTAGATTCCCTGTCTGTTCTCTAATCTTTTGTGCAATAAATTCACCTTAGCACTTAATTACACATATCCAAACAGGTGTCGGCGTTGTCGACGGAGACACCCCTCACACACATATTTGCTCCATCTCCTCCTTAGGGGAGCCTTTTACCTCAGACATGTCGACACACACGTACCGACACACCACACATTCAGGGAATGCTCATCTGAAGACAATTCCCCCGCAAGGCCCTTTGGAGAGACAGAGAGTATGCCAGCACACACCCCAGCGCTATTAACCCAGGAATAACACAGTAACTTAATGTTAACCCAGTAGCTGCTGTTTATAATGATTTTTGCGCCTAATTATGTGCCCCCCCTCTCTTTTTACCCTCTTCTACCGTGTATCTGCAGGGGAGAGGCTGGGGAGCTTCCTCTCAGCGGTGCTGTGGAGAAAAAACATGGCGCTGGTGAGTGCTGAGGAAGAAGCCCCGCCCCCTCAAAGGCGGGCTTCTGTCCCGCTTAAATATACATTTTCTTGGCGGGGGCTCATACATATATACAGTGCCCAACTGTATATATGCTAAACATTTGCCAAAGAGGTTCCAATTGCTGCCCAGGGTGCCCACCCCCCGGTGCCCACCCCCCCTGCGCCCTGCACCCTTACAGTGACCGGAGTATGTGAGGTGTGTGTGGGAGCAATGGCGCACAGCTGCAGTGCTGTGCGCTACCTCAGTGAAGACTGGAGTCTTCTGCCGCCGATTTCGAAGTCTTCTTGCTTCTTATGCTCACCCGGCTTCTGTCTTCCGGCTCTGCGAGGGGGACGGCGGCGCGGCTCTGGGATCGGACGACGAGGGTGAGATCCTGTGTACGATCCCTCTGGAGCTAATGGTGTCCAGTAGCCTAAGAAGCAGGACCTATCTGCAGAGAGTAGGGCTGCTTCTCTCCCCTCTGTCCCACGATGCAGGGAGTCTGTTGCCAGCAGAGCTCCCTGAAAATAAAAAACCTAACAAAATACTTTCTTACAGAAAGCTCAGGAGAGCTCACTGAACAGCACCCAGCTCGTCCGGGCACAGATTCAAACTGAGGTCTGGAGGAGGGACATAGAGGGAGGAGCCAGAGCACACCAGAATCTAAATTCTTTCTTAAAGTGCCCATGTCTCCTGCGGAGCCCGTCTATTCCCCATGGTCCTTACGGAGTCCCCAGCATCCACTAGGACGTTAGAGAAAACAGCATTAAGGTGGATTGCCAACAGCTTAGCCAATATCTTAATATCCGTTGCTAATAATGAGATTGGGCGGTACGAGTCAGGGAGGGTGGGATCTTTGCCCGGGTCAGGCAGCACTATAACGACGGCCTCTTGCATAGAGGAAGGGAGACCACTACGCCCAAACAAATTAAATAGGTTAAGCACATACGGAGCAAAGAAATCCTTAAATTGTTTATACCCCTCAACTGGTATCCCATCTCCCCCAGGCGCTTTATGATTAGGAAATGAAGCAATAGCGGTCTCTATTTCAGCCAGGGTAATGTCTGCTTCTAAAAAATCTCTCGCTTCTTGGGACAGGCAGGGCAGCTCTATAAGGGCAAGATAGGAATGCAGTTGTTCCAAGGAATATGTTGCCTTAGACGTATATAAAGCTGAAAAATATGAAAGAAAAACCTGGGCAATCTCCGGTGTGGTATAGTGCATAACACCCCGAGAGTCCTTTATCTGTTGTATAGAAGTGCTCCCTCTCTCCCCCCTGGATAGATAAGCCAGATAACTGCCAGCAGTATCAGCTTGAGAGTACTGGGCGTGTATTGATTAGAGCAACTTGCGTTTGGACTTATCTAACAGACAGTCCGTCCACGCCTTTCTCGCCACATCCCACTGCAGTCTATGTTCAGGGGTAGTAACCGTCAAGTATAAATTCTCAGCATCATGACAGGACCTTTCCAGTATGTCTTCCTCCTCCCTTGCATGTTTTTTTAATTTTAGCAATTTGCTGGATAAAGGATCCCCGCATTGAGGCTTTAAAGGTGTTGTGTCTAAGTAAAGGGTCCTCATAAGAGGCATTATGATGTACAAATTCCCTCCACTCTGCAATCACATTGGGGTCCTTAGTCAGTAAAGTCAACCAGAACGCGTTAAGTTTCCACGTCCTAGCACCCTGCACCGACGCATCATCTACAGTTACCATAATAGGGTAGTGATCCGAAATGCCTCTCTGCAAATATTGAATGTCTGTCAACTTAGGGACCAGGTCAGGAGAAACTAAGGCCAAATCTATTCTTGAAAAGGAATGGAAACTAGCCGAGTGACAGGAGTATTGCAACGTGGACGGATGTCTGATCCTCCAGGCATCTAGTAAGCCCAGTTCCCGTAACAATTGGGCAAATGGAGTAGGAGATACAGGGGGAACCTGAGATACACTCGGGGCCTCGCTCCACCTGTCCAGTTACCGGTCTAGAATATTATTAAAATCCCCAATACATAGGACAGGAGCAGAGGGAGAAGTGGCCACAAAAGCCATAGCGTGTCTCAAGACGTCTGCATACACTGCAAGAACATGCATAAGCACCCTGTTAAAATAAGCTCTCAGAAAAACATACCGGCCATATTGATCAATTTGGCTATGTATCAAGTGGAAATTAACAGTTTTTCTGACAAGTACCGTAACACCCCTAGCATTATTAGAAAAAGTGGAATGATAGTGTGAGCCCACCCAGGGTTTCTTGAGAGCCAAGGTCTTTGAGCCAGTTAAATGGGTCTCTGAAAGACAGACAATATCTGCCTTATATTTCTTCACCTGTTGCAAAACCAACGTGCATTTAATTCGATCATTTAGGCCGCGCACATTCCAACCGAGCATGCGGAGCCCCTGTGAAGCTACAGCCATCGATACATATTAACCTGGACATGGGAAACCGGACCCACAACGTACGGCGAGGAAAAGGAGCTAAAGAAGCACCATGCCCGCCCCACACAGCGCAGATCCATGGAGGAAAGTACAGTAAGCAACAGCGGCAAACACACGTGATCAAGCCCCACAGAGCCCCGGCACTGAAGGATATACAGCCAAATTAACATATGAAGTTCAAAAGCATTGCAACCTAGGAAATACCACATATGAAAGTTATGCGACCCTGACATGCACACATACATAAGAAAAATAACAAACAAACAACCCACCCGATTCCCACCCGGTATATCCATTGAAACGTAGATACACTTGGATCCCCTTAACCAACAACTTAACAAAAAGAACAAAGATAAAAACAATTAGTAACCCAAGGGTACAGAGGTTTTTAAAGAAACAAGAAAACCCCTAAAAACTATTTCCTGACACACAGCTCCACAGACAAATAACAACCCTGGAGAAACAGCTAATTATTAATTTGCTAGTGGGCAGTGTAGATTTGACAATAATCAATAATAAATGCTATTTTAGTCCGGAGGAAAAAGAGAAAGTAAAAGAAAATAATGAAGACACATTGCGAGACATATTCACCACAAGAGTCCTCAGTTAGGAGGCAAAGGGCCTCGCTCCAGCCACGCCTCAGCCTCCCGAGTAGTGTTGAAAAAATGCGTAGTATCATTATAAATCACTCTGAGGTGTGCCGGAAATAGCATGGAATATTTAATCTGACGGTCTTGTAGCAGTTTCTTGACTTTTAGAAATTGTGAGCGTGATTTCCAGTGCAAAATCAGGGTATACCGACACATCTTGATTTTCAAATTGGAAAGGATAACGAACTCTTGCTAAACGGAGAACTGCGTATCGGTCTTTGTAATGGAGAAAGCGGGCTATAAACGTGCGGGCAGGTGCATACGGGGGGACGGGGGGAGGGGGGGGGGGTGTCGAAAGGGAAGACCGTGTACTCGTTCAATTGCAAATTGTGGGCTAAATTCCGCCTTGTCAAACATCTTTAGAAGCAAGTCCTCCAGGAATTTTTCAGGGGAAGGTCCCTCCACCCGTCCTGGCAGACCCACAAAACGCACGTTATTACGTCTCAGACGTCCCTCAATGTCTGAAAGCTTAGTTTGAACCAGCGTCATTTGATAAGACAAATCTGAGACCTTATTTTGTAGAGGATTAGGAATATCTTCTAGGTCAGAAATGCGATGCTCGGCCTCTCCTATCCTCTCATGCACTTTTTGCATGTCATGTCTAATCAACGATATGTCAGACTGGACCTGACCAATTTGATCCGTGACTCTGTGCTCCAACGCCGTGATGGCCAATAAAATCTGTTGAGTAGACTGTGGTGTCGCCTCAGCTGGAGGAGCACTCGATGTCGACGCAGGAGAGGGAAAGCCAGCAGACTTGTGATTTTAAGGCAGATTGCGAGCCTCTAGCATATTTTTCCAGTTTTTGTGCAGCTGAGCTGCCTGATCTAACCATGTTGACAGAGTATAATGGTTAATTTAAGATAGAATCGGAACAGTCACTTATCAGCATGTATGAAAATGTAGTGCCTTATATTGCAAGTCACTGGTTCCACAGTATAGTTATTTCCTGACAAGAACAATGCAGCAGCAGGATAGCAGGAGTCAGACCTGAGCCAGTGTGATTGATCCTGCAGTAGATAATGAGAAGTCTCAAGCCAGCATAAAGCAAGAGCCTGTCAGGCTAATGTGCACTTTTCCTCACACATATAATTGTGGCCAGCGCTGTTTTGTGCCTCCCTGCGTTCCCAGGCACTCACACCACACTCTCAGGATGGTGGTGGCTGACCGGTAATAGGGAGAAGCAGATACTATGGCCAGTACCTGTATATAGCTGCAGGCTCTCCTCTCCTCCAGTGAGCCCAGAACAAAAGCAAGCACGATGCCTAAAGGCCAGTATTCATGGCCCGATGCGGGAGCGATGTGTGCTGAGCGAACCACTCAGCACACATCTCTCCCGGCGCTCAGCACAGCGCGATCTGTGCTGAGCTTGCGGGGGGAGGGGGGGCGCTCATTTCACCCAGCGGGTGAAGTGAGCGACCCGCTAGATTGGCCTGCATGCAGGCCAATCCAGCATCAGCGATAGAGATGCGCGGGGTTGCGCATCGCTATCGCTGTTAGGGCTACACACGAAGTGATCTTGCTAAAAATCTAAGCAATCTAGTCAGATTGCTTAGATTATCGCTCCGTGTGTACCCCCCTTAAAATGGCACTTTCGGTTTTCCCTCCAGCATGACTCAGCTACAAACGTCCAAAAAGCAGTCAGCTTGGCAGTGGGAGACAATAACAACGGCTCCCTGCAGTCAGGACACACTCCCACAGCAGTTAATCTCTGTGTAGTTGTCACCACCTCAGGGTATCAGGAGATTACAGCAGGATTTTAACGGAGCTCAGTCTCCCTGCTTCCTACTGCATGTCAGGCCAAGCCACGACTCCCATAAAATATTCATTTTTAATACATTGTAGAGGATCCTTTGTAGATATTGACTGCCTGAAGTCTGGAACCGATGGACATCACAAAAAGCTGGCCTTCCTCCTTTGTGTGACTTTGTTTGTGGTTCTTTCTGCCTTTTATATTATCTTCATCAAATGAAATGTATGCTCCATCGGGTTGAGATCAGGCGACTAACTCGACCATTGCAGAATATTCCACTTCTCTGAATTAAAAAAAAAACAAAAAAAACAAAAAACTTCTGGGTTGCTTATGCAGTATGTTTTGTGTCACTGACCACCTGTACAGTGAAGCACCATCCAATCAACTTTACAGAATTTGACTGAATCTAAACAGACAGCATCCACCTATGCACTTCAGAATTCATCCATCTGCTTCTGTCACATCATCATTAAACACTAGTGACCTGGTGCCATTGGAAACCATGCAGGAACATGCCAACACACTGCCTCCACCATGTTTTACAGATGAGGCATGTTTGGATCATGAGCCATTCCTTTTTTTCTTCTCATCATTCTGGTACAGGTTGATCTTAGTTTCTTCTGTCTAAAGAATGCAGTTCCAAATACAAATGCAACACTTGGAAGCAACTTCAGACCTTTTGCCTGCTTAATTGATGAAGATATAACAAAGGAATAGCCAAGACCTCTTCATGACAAAGCTGGAGAGCTATTACTTTGGTCCCTTGAAAAAAAGGGGGCTACATATTAAACATCTGTAATACCTAATCCCTTCCTCCAATATGGATGTGAATACCTCAAGTTAAAGCGGACAGTCTGCACTTTAAAAAAACAAATTCATTATATACTGTAATTTAAAGGTTTTGATAAACAGCTAAAATGCCTAGTTTCGAGCACGTTTACTAATGCCATGTGTATTTTCATGCATTTTTCCCAGAGAAAATGTGTCATTCGCATTGTGATATGAATAAGACACTAGTAGACCTTGATGATTAAATAATATACGTTGTGTGTATATTCTGTGTGCAACTGCAGCTGTATCTGCATACAAAATGCTATGTTAGTGTTTTCATTATGCAGAATTACGAAACATTATTACATCACTGATATCACACAACATACTTTATGACATTAATGACTATACCAGCATTATCCATTGTCAAAGTAGTTATCCACATAAATATGAATAAAGTGCAGCAAAGTATAGTATGCCACCAGCTGGCAATACTGTGCGGTTAGTAAATCACCTTCATGATGGAGGTGGTTCCATTAAGGACACGCTTGTTCTCCCTGGGTTCATTACATATCCCTTTGCTGAATTGTATGCTTAAGTTTTCTGCCAAGTTCAAGTATAAAATTTCGCAGATGTCAACATCATAATATTCAACATTCTGGTGTTGCCAATGTGATGCACATACTTCATAACTTACACTTGCAAAACTTAATTGCTTAATATAATTTAAAAGCAGATAACTATGAATATTATTCATCCTACTACTGCAGCAATCATTACCAGCATAAAGAAAAGAAAGAAACCCTACTTGTCTAAAGCCATCAGAAAAATTGTTCTTGTAATATCGTATAAGGGAGTTCCAGCCATCCATTACAAGTCCCCACTGTGTTCGTTTTCCAGTTCTGTGAAAGAGGTCAACAAATACATATATGAAATATATCTATAAACACTAGGTCACAAGAAAATATGCCTTGTATTGTACACTTATCACCAAGTAATGGAATCTGAAAATACAGTATACTAAAGCCCCGTACACACGGGGAGAGATGTGTGCGGAGCGGTCTGTCAGACTGCTCAGCACACATCTCTCCCCCAGCTCAGCACAGCGCAATGTGTCCTAAGCGAGGGGGTTAGGGGTGGGGTGGGGCGGGGCTAATTTCACCCGCTGGGTGGATGTGCTAGATTGTGTGTGCATGGCCAATCCAGCACCGGCGATAGCGACACGCGGGGCCGTGCATGGCTATTGCTGTGGCACATACTCATGAGAGATCTGTGCTTAAAATCTAAGCAATCTAGTCAGATTGCTTAGATTTTAAGAACGGATCTCTCCATGTGTACCAGCCTTAACCTTACATTGTAAATTAGGCACTAGAGTATGGTTTCTGAATTGTATATTAGCAACCGATGGGCCAGGGGCCTGAGCCACACTATTAAGAAGTCCTCCACTGTTCTCCGATGCTTTCAAGGGAAAATATTGGTGCTATGCGATTGTGTATTATATATACACACACACACACACACACACACACACACACACACACACACACACACACACACAGAACTGTGCAAAAGTTTTAGGCAGGTGTGGACAAAATGCTGAAAAGTAAGAATGCTTTCAAAAATGTAAGTTTATATCTAGCAAATAACAAAATATAATGTAAATGAACAAAAAAAAAATCTAAGTCAAATAAATTTTTGGTGTGGCCACTCTGTGCCTTCAAAACAGCATCAATTCTTCTAGGAACACTTGCACACAGTTTTTGAAAGAACTCTGCAGAGAGGTTGTTCCAATATGGTTAACACATATCCGTTAAATACATCCAGTCTGACCATAAAGGAGCTCCCATGAGAGTAGTGGAGTATATTTTATAAAAAAAAAAAAATACAAAAGTACTCTTTTGCTTGGGGCACTAATCCACCACAAATAGAGGTAGAACACAACTTAATACATCACTTTTAATGGTACAAGTTGAAAAATCATACAGTCAGGTCCATAAATATTGGGACATCGACACAATTCTCATATTTTGGGCTCTATACACCACCACAATGGATTTTAAATGAAACAAACAAGATGTGCTTTAACTGCAGACTTTCCACTTTAATTTGAGGGTATTTACATCCAAATAAGATGAACGATGTAGGAATCACAACGGTTTCTATATGTGCCTCCCACTTTTTAAGAGACCAAAAGTAATGGGACACACTAAACAATCCTAAATCAAACTTTCACTTTTTAATACTTTGTGGCAAATCCTTTGCAGTCAATTACAGCCTGAAGTCTGGAATGCAAACGCTGGGTTTCTTCCCTGGTGATGCTCTGCCAGGCCTCTACTGCAAATGTCTTCAGTTTCTGCTTGTTCTTGGGGCATTTTCCCTTCAGCTCTGTCTTCATCAAGTTAAATGCATGCTCAATCGGATTCAGTTCAGGTGATTGACTTGGCCATTGCATAACATTCCACTTATTTGCCTTAAAAAAAACTCTTTGGTTGCTTACGTAGTATGCTTCGGGTCATTGGCCATCTGCACTGTGAAGCGCCGTCCAATGAGTTCTGAAGCATTTGACTGCATATGAGCAGATAATATTGCCCGAAACACTTCAGAATTCATCCTGATGCTTTTGAATGCAGTCACATTATCAATACATACAAGGGAACCAGTTCCATTGGCAGCCATACATGCCCACGCCATGACACTACCACAACAATGCTTCACTGATGAGGTGGTATGTTTTGGATCATGAGCAGTTGCTTTCCTTCTCCATACTCTTCTCTTCCCATCACTCTGGTACAAGTTGATCTTTGTCTCATCTGTCCATAGGATGTTGTTCCAGAACTGTAAAGGCTTTTTTAGATGTTTGGCAAACTCTAATCTGGACTTCCTGTTTTTGTGGCTCACCAATGGTTTACATCTTGTAGTGAGCCCTCTATATTCACTCGTGAAGTCTTCTCTTGATTGTTGACTTTGACACATATACACCTACCTCCTGGAGAGTGTTCTTGACCTGGGCAACTGTTGTGAAGGGGTTTTTCTTCGCCAGGGAAATAATTCTTCTTTCATCCACCACAGTTGTTTTCTGTGGTTATCCGGGTCTTTTGGTGTTACTGAGCTGTCCGGTGCGTTCTTTCTTTTTAAGAATATTCCAAACAGTTGATTTGGCCATACCTAATGTTTTTTCTCTCTCTCTGATGGGTTTGTTTTAATTTTTCAGCCTAATGATGGCTTGCTTCACTGATAGTGGCAGCTCTTTGGATCTCATATTGAGAGTCGACAGCAACAGATTCCAAATGCAAATGCCACCTGGAATCTACTCCAGACCTTTTACCTGCTTAATTGATGATGAAATAACCAGGGAATAGCCCACTCCTGTCCATGAAATAGCTTTTGAGTCGATTGTCCCATTACTTTTGGTCCCTTAAAAAGTGGGAGGCACATATAGAAACAGTTGTAATTCCTACACCGTTCACCTGATTTGGATGTAAATACCCTCAAATTCAAGTGGAAAGTCTGCAGTTAAAGCACTGCTTGTTTGTTTAATTTCAAATCCATTGTGGTGGCGTATAGAGGCCAAAATGTGTTGAAAGTTTTTCCCTATTGGGAATAATTATTCACAAGTAAGTGAATCAAGGCTGACTGATCTTATGATGTATAATTTCCAGTTTAGGAGTAAATGTCGATCCCTGGTGAAAACAAAGAGCAATTTTTACTATAAAAAGATGCATATTTTGAATAGATATAAATGGCAACCACCAATATTCGATATGGGTCCTTATCAGTGACGTGTGGTGAGTTGAAGCAGAGCCTTTCCTGTCATACTAATGCACACGCCAGGGTTTTGACTACATAAAGTATATGAAAAATACAAAGAATATATTATTAATATCTTCTTTGTGTTATTCTAATAATTTTAATAGTCTAAATATACATTATGGTAGGAACTTACCGTGGATAACGGTATTTCACTGAAGTCCACAGATCCCCAGGATAACATTGGGATATGATGAAGCGACAGCGGATTTGCACCACTTGGTCAAAGCTTTTCGGCCTCCCAGCATGCATTTGGCCAGTCCATATATCCTCGCTTCCTGGCTCAGACAAATCAGTTGTTTTCCCAAAGCTTATCATAGACAGCTCTAATCAGGCGAGAAGAACACACACATGCACACCCTTCCCGTACAAGAAGGTAGAGGTTAGTGAGTAAAAGGATCCTCAAATCAGGTGCATCAGGGTGGTATCCCAGTGGACTTAGGAGAAATAGCGTTATCAACGGTAAATTCTTACCATAACGTATATTTCTCCGGCAGGGTCCAAAGGTTATCCACAGGATAACATTGGGACTTCCCAAAGCAATATTAGTGGTGGGAACGCTCCTGATTGGACAAGAGATTCCTTCACCCGAATTCAGCGTCCTGAGAGGCAAAGGTATCCACGGCATAATGTCTAATGAATGTGTTAATGGAAGACCATGTGGCTGCTTTACATCTCTGTTCTGCTAAAGTACCACATTGTGCTGCCCATGATGGACCTACCTTACGAGTACAGTGAGCAGATACATTAGCCTGAACCGGGAGATCATGCTTCTGAGAATATGCTTCTGAAACCGTCATCCGAAGCCACCTCGCCAGTGTCTGCTTATCAGCAAGCCATCCTCTCTCGTGAAATCCGTAGAGAATGAAGATAGAATCTGTCTTTCTGATGGCACTGGTACGATCCACGTAGATCCTTAAGGCACGGATCATGTCCAGCGATCCATCTCCAGCAGAAAGGCCCGGTTCCTAGAAAGCCGGGACTACAATTTCTTCGTTACAGTGAAATTTAGACAGTACCTTGGGAAGATACCCAGATTTAGTTCGGAGAACCGCTCTATCTTGATAAACGATCAGAAATGGAGGACGACATAACAATGCCCCTAAATCTGACACTCTTCTAGCTGACGCCATGGCCAGTAGAAAAATAACTATCTGTCAACCATTTAAGATTCACTTTATCGAGTGGTTGAAATGGGGCAACTTGAAGGGCCTTTAGAACTAGACTTAGGTCACAAGGCACTGTAGGAGGAACAAAAGGAGGTTGAATGCACAGCATTCCCTGGAAAAAAGTACGCACATCCTGTAAATTGGCAATTTTCTTTGGAACATACAGTCAATGCTGACACTTGCACTCTCAAGGAAGCAACGTTCAAACCTTTATCCATTCCTGCCTGAAGGAATGCTAAGACCCTGGAAACTCTGAGAGACCTAGGGTCCATTTTCAGTTCACTGCACCAATGAATATAGGGTTTGCCTTATTTGTGATAAATGCAAGCTGAGGAAGGTTTCCTTGCTCTGAGCAGTGTTTGAATTACCTGTTGTGAGAATCCTCTTGACTTCAGGATAGAGGTCTCCCACGCTGTCAAAGACAGTTGATCCAGAAGTCTGTGATAACAAGGACCCTGCATCAGTAGATATGGACGTTGAGTGTGCAGGAATGGAGCATCCATCGACATTCTCTTCAGATCTGTGTACCAATTTCTTCTGGGCCAAGCCGGAGCTATTAGTATCACGGCAGCCTTTCCTTGTTTATCTTTCTCACCACCCTGGGTAATAAGGTGATTGGAGGAAGCACATAGGCCAGATGAAAGGCCCATCTCAACCACAAGGCATCCACAAAGTTTGCTCTGGGATCCTTTGTTCTTGACCCGTATGCAAGAACTTTGTTGTTCTGACGGAACGCCATGAGATCGCTCTATGGCAACCCCCACTTGTCGACTAGAGTCTGGAAGACCTCCGGGTGTAGAGCCCATTCGGTTGCCTGAATGGCGTGTCAACTGAAAAAATCCGCTTCCCAGTTTAGGACTCCCGGAATGAACACTGCAGACAAGGCTGGATGATGAAGTTCTGCACACTTTAGTGTGTAACTTACCTCCTTCATAGCTTTTTGGCTGCGAGTTCCTCCCTGATAATTGAGGTACGCTACTGCTGTCGCATTGTCCGAGCGGATCTGAACTGGTTTTTCCCCGAAGGATGTCCTTTGCCTGAAATCGGTGCCATGTACATGGCCCGACGTTCCAATATATTAATTGACAGGCAACCTTCTTCCTAGGTCCATTGCCCCTGGAAACAAAACCTTAATGACACTGCTCCCCAGCCCTGGAGACTGGAATCTGTTGTCAGAATTTCCCAATCTGATATCCAAAAGGGACTCCCTTTGTCCAGATGGGATGTCTGTAGCCACCAGGCTAACGACCTCCTTACTTCCACTGTAAGGACCATAGTCTGCGTTTTTATCATCTGATGAAACCCATCCCATTTGGCAAGGATCAGATACTGCAGAGGCCTCAAGTGGAACTGAGCATACTCCACCATGTCGAAAGTTGACACAATCAATCCCATCACTCGCATTGCTGCGTGAATGGATACCCTTTGACTGTGTATCAGCTCCTGAATCCTTGACTGGACTTTGGATATATTGTTCAGAGGTAAAAATACTCTTTGAAGGCTTGAATCTCGTACAGCCCCCAAGTGAGTCATCAGCTGTGACGGAACCAGAAACGATTTTGCCAATTTTATGAGCCACCCGTGCTTCTGCAAACACGTTATTGTCTGTTCCAGATGACACAGAATTTCCGGAGACTGTGCCAGGATTAAAAGATCGTCGAGGTATGGTATAATTCTTATCCCCTGCTTGCGCAGATAAGCTGGCATTACCACCATAATTTTAGTAAACACTTTGGGGCCTGTGGCTAACCCAAAAGGTAGGGTCTGGAACTGAAAATGCTGTTGGAGGACAGTGAACCTGAGATAGCACTGATAGGACAGTGCTATAAGAACATGTAGGTAAGCATCCTGGATATCCAGGGATAATAGGATTTTGGTACCTACCGGTAAATCCTTTTCTTGTAGTCCTTAGATGCTGGGGTCCACATTAGTACCATGGGGTATAGACTGGTCCACCAGGGGCCACTGGCACTTTAAGAGTGTGGGCTGGCTCCTCTCTCTATGCTCATCCTACCAGACTCAGTCTAGAAACTGTGCCAGAGGAGACTACATACTTCGATAGAAGGACTAAACACAGATAGTGGTTAGATTCATACCAGCTCACACATACAAGGCACGTCAAGTCAACTAGCTTGAACTAATCAGCAAAAGGCTGAAACATTACTTACCCAGTAACTATGCAGTACGCAACTAAACAAAGTGGTACTGAACCAAATAACATATGTAGGAAAAAGAAGCACTGGGCGTGCGCCCAGCATCCTCTACGACTACGAGAAAAGGATTTACCGGTAGGTACCAAAATCCTATTTTCTCTAACATTGTAGAGGATGCTGGGGTCCACATTAGTACCATGGGGATGTAACAAAGCTCCCAGAACGGGAGGGAGAGCGCGGAGGCTCCTGCAGAACTGATTGGCCTCTGATGATCTGAAATTCGGTCGAACTATCGAACCTGTAGAACCTTACAAACGTGTTCGACCCCGACCAAGTTGCCGCTCGGCAAAGCTGAATTGCAGACACACCCCGGGCAGCCGCCCAGGAAGACCCTACCTTACGAGTAGAGTGGGCCTTAACAGATTTTGGACACGGCAGTCCTGCCATAGAATAGGCATGCTGGATAGTGAACCTAATCCAGCGAGAAATAGACTGCTTAGAAGCAGGACACCCCATTTTCTTGGGATCGTATAGGACAAACAGAGTCAGACTTCCTGTGACGAGAAGTTCTCTTCACATATATCTTCAGAGCCCTCACGACATCCAAGGACTATAAAGTAATCGAGGAGTCAGTAGCCACTGGCACCACAATAGGTTGGTTGATATGAAATGCCGACACAACCTTTGGAATGAACTGCTGACAAGTTCGGAGCTCAGCTCTATCCTCATGGAAGATCAAGTAAGGGCTTTTGCATGACAAAGCCCCCAGCTCAGAGACACGCCTAGCAGAAGCTAAGGCCAAAAAAGTGACAGCCTTCCATGTAAGAAATTTGAGCTCCACCTACTGAAGAGGCTCAAACCAATCCGACTGGAGAAACTGCAACACCACGTTAATGTCCCAAGGTGCCGTAGGCGGGACAAAGGGAGGTTGGATATGCAGTACTCCCTTCAAAAAGGTCTGAACCTCAGGGAGGGCAGCCAATTGTTTCTGAAAGAAAATGGACAGGGCTGAAATCTGGACCTTCACAGATCCCAATCTCAGTCCCATATCCACTCCTGCCTGCAGGAAGAGGAGGAAACGTCCCAGTAGAAATTCCACCGCAGGAAACTTCTTGGACTCACACCAAGAGACATATTTTTTCCAAATACGATGGTAATGTGTAGACGTCACCCCTTTCCTAGCCTGTATGAGGGTAGGAATCACTTCTTTCGGAATACCCTTCCGAGCAAGAATCAGACGTCAACTTCCATGCTGTCAAACGTAGCCGCGGTAAGTCTAGATATGCGAATGGACCCTGCTGCAGCAGGTCCTCCTGAAGAGGAAGAGGCCTCGGCTCTTCTTGCAGTAGATCCAGAAGGTCCGCGTACCAAGCCCGTCTTGGCCAGTCTGGGGCAATGAGGGTCGCTTGAACCCTTGTTCTCCTTATGAGCTTTAGGATTCTTGGGATGAGTGGAAGTGCTGGAAACACGTACACTGACTGGAACACCCACGGAGACACCATGGTGTCCACCGCCACTGCCTGAGGGTCCCTCGACCTGGAATAATAACCCCAAAGCTTCTTGTTGAGACGAGAGGCCATCATGTCTATTTGGGGTAGACCCCAAAGATCTGTAACCTCCTTGAACACCTTCGGATGGAGGCCCCACTCTCCCGGATGGAGATCGTGTCTGCTGAGGATGTCTGCTTCCCAGTTGTCTACTCCTGGAATGAAGATGGCTGACAGCGCCAACGCGTGCTTTTCCGTCCAGAGGAGTATTCTGGTGACCTCTGACATCGCCGCTCTGCTCTTCGTTCCGCCCTGTCGGTTTATGTAAGCCACTGTAGTTACGTTGTCCGACTGTACTTGAATGGTCTTATTTCTTAGAAGAGGGGCCGCCTGAAGAAGACCGTTGTAGACGGCTCTTAGTTCCAGAATGTTGATGGGCAGGCCAGCTTCCAGGCACGACCATCTTCCTTGGAAGGTCACCCCTAGAGTGACTGCTCCCCAGCCTCGGAGGCTCGCACCCTTCGTTAGCAGGACCCAGTCCTGAATTCCAAACCTGCGGACTTCTAGGAGGTGAGGCAATTGGAGCCACCAGAGGAGTGAGATCCTTGCCCTTGGCGACAGACAAATTGTCTGATGCATGTGGAGGTGAGAGTACCCGACCATTTGTCCAGGAGGTCCAGTTGGAAGGGCCGAGCATGAAACTTCCCGTACTGAAGAGCCCCATGTAGGAGGCCACCATCTTTCCCAATAGGCGAATGCATTGATGAACCGACATCCGGGGTGGCTTCAATACACTTGGGGTGGCTTCAAGACACCCCGGACCATGGATTGGATCACCAACACCTTGTCCAGCGGAAGGAACACCCGCTGTACTTCCGTATCCAGGATCATTCCCAGAAACGACAATCTTCGGGTCGGTTCCAAATATGACCTTGGAAAATTCAGAATCCACCCGTGACTCTGAAGCAGCAGTGTTGTGAGAACAATGGATTGCAGCAACCTTTCCCTGGACGATGCCTTTATCAGGAGATCATCCAGATAAGGAATGATGTTCACGCCCTGTTTTCGGAGTAGCATCATCATCTCTGCCATCACCTTGGTAAACATTATCGGTGCTCTGGAGAGGCCGAACGGCAGAGCCTGGAACTGAAAAGGACATTCCAGCAACGCGAATCGGAGATAAGCCTGATGCGGTAGCCAGATCGGAATGTGAAACTACGCATCCTTGATATTCAGGGATACCAGGAATTCCCCCTCTTCCAGACCTGATATCCCCGCCCTGAGAGACTCCATCTTGAACTCCCTTAGAAAGGGGTTCAATGATATTAGGTTCAGGATGGGCCTGACAGAACCATACGGTTTCGGTACCACGAAAAGGTCCGAATAGTAACCCCTTGCATGTGCGGTGGTACTGGCATAATGACTTGTGCCTCTACCAAGCCTTTGAACAGCCTCTTGTAGCACTGTGCTGTCCTCCAACAGAGTTGGTAAGCCCGACTTGAAAAAATTATGAGGAGGGAGACTTTGAAATTCCAGCCTGTATCCCTGAGAGACCATATCCACCACCCAGGGATCCAGGCCGGAGGAGACCCAGACATGACTGAACTGTCTGAGTTTCGCTCCCATGGTGTCACAACTGAGGGCCTGAGCTGACGGGAGGCAGCCTCAGTTGTAGGGACTGTCACAACTGAGGGCCTGAGCTGACGGGAGGCAGCCTCAGTTGTAGGGGCTGAGGTGTAATGGAACCTGGCAGGTTGTATCAGACCCCTAGACATGTAGAAGAATTGCCCGAAGGCGTGACCACGACAACCAGGAATAAAAGTCAATGATGTTTATTTATGACAACTCCGCATCACAGCAGCAGTAAAAGAAAACGTAAAAGTCAGCAAAGAATAAATACAGTTCCTGGGTACTACAGGACGGCAGGAGCCACAGGGCACTGGTAGTGTGAGATAGTTCTTATGATCTTCTAGATGGAAAGTCCTTACCAGGCCCGACTGTAGCAATGGAGATAACCCAGGATTGTGCCAGCTGGTGTTCCAGGAAAAGCTGGGTTGCTGAAGATAAAACAGCTGCTGTGGATACTGGCTGGAACCAGACTGTTGTTAGCACGGAGTGGATACTAGCTGGAACCAGTTAAATAATAAATGAACTTGGGAGCGATGAAATATGAACTGAAATGTAGAACTTGAGAGCGGAGAAATAATAATACCGGTGGAGAGTGGTAAAGTGTAGAAAGGACACCGGCCCTTTAAGGGAAGCTGTACTCTGCTGGAAGCTGAGCTGGAAGCAGGTAATGTTGTAGCTGGAAACAGATGAATCCACAATGGATTGGAGAGTCAGGCTACACCGCAGGTGGAATGCTGGTGCGGGTCTCTATGGTGGAAGTCTTGAGACAGGAGCTGGAACCTGGAAGACAATCACAGGAGAGAGACAAACAGGAACTAGGTTTGACAACCAAAGCACTGACGCCTTCCTTGCTCAGGCACAGTGTATTTATACCTGCAGCAAGGAAGGGATTGGCTAGGCAATTATGCAGATTAACAATACTGACAACAGATTGGAGGAAATGATCAGCTGACAGAATCCAAGATGGCTGCGCCCATGCAGACACTTGGAGGGAAGTTTGGTTTGTAATCCATGTGGTAATGAAAACAGTAATGGCGGCGCCGGCCACCGGAGACAGGAGACGCCAGGCTGACAAGTGCACATCCAACCACGCGGACACAGCGGAGGCCGCGGCTGACGCAATCGCCACTCCGACACTCTGCATGCAGAAGCTCAGGGACGGCGGCGGAGGCCGCGGGAGACGCCATGCCAGATGTAATAAGGCGTTACTGTGACAGCGTCTCAGAGAGACAGGAGAGGATGCAGGAATGTGAACATTAGGATAACAGATGGGATCCAGTCCTGGAGCGCTGAGCCAGCCTTAGGAGGCATCTGATGGGTAAGAAATGGCCCCCAGATACCCGGATCGTGACACATGGGCCCCACCACCGGGCCGTCCCGTCCACCGTCATGCGGAGGACTTAGGGGTACCTGAAGCAGGCTTTTGTTCTTGGGAACCTGCAGCGGCAGGTTTCTTGGACTTAACCTTACCTCCCCTGAAGAAGGTACCGGATGATTTGGCCTTTCTGGACTTGCTGGGCCGAAAGGACTGCTGTGAAGCTGAGGAGAAGGACCTCTTTGGAGCAGGAGCTGCTGAGGTAAGATACGGAGACTTACCCGCTGTAGCGGTAGATATCCACGCGTCTAGGGCTTCCCCAAAGAGAGCTTGACCTGTATAGGGCAGAGACTCCACACTTTTTTGGGATTCCGCGTCGGCCGACCACTGGCGGAGCCACAGTCCCCGACATGGAAGAAATTCCAGCAGCCATGGAACCCAGAGATTCTACTATGAAACCTGCAAAATCCTGAATGTTGCATAAATACAATGCAACGTCATCCCTATCCATCGTATCCAAATCCTCCATCAAGGCAGCCGACCACTTCACTATAGCCTTAGCAATCCATGCACTAACAATAGTGGGACGTAATATAGCCCATGGAGCAGTATACACTGGATTATAAATCTTTCTATCCGCCGGCTACCTTAAAGGCGATAGATCCCTGTACCGATAAAACAACCTTTTTTGAGAGTCTAGATACAGTTGTGTCAACAATTGGCGGGTTTTCCCACTTTTTCGTATCCTCCTCAGGGAAAGGAAAAGCCACCAGAATCCTCTTAGGGATCTGAAACTTCTTTTCAGGATTCAACCAGGCCTTTTGAAATATAGCATTCAGCTCTTTTGACACAGGGAAGGTTAGAGAGGCTTTCCAGTATTCCGTCAAAAAAAGCATCCTCAACCTGCTCAGGTGTGGTATCATTAACATTTAACACATCCCTGATAGCCTCTATCAACAATTGCACCCCCCTTGCAAGAGATGCTGGCCCCCCGCAATACATCCCCATCACCACTTGTAGTGTCAGAATCGGTATCCGTGTCGTCTTGTGTTACCTGCACAAGAGCAATTTTGTGGGGGTATACAGAGGGGTGCCCTGAGGTACCTGACAAGGGCCACACAGCCATCGAGACTGCAATACCTGGGTTGCCGACTCATTACTGGTAACCCTGTCAGTAATCCGAGTCCTGATAGAGGAAAACCACTCTGGTTCCCTTGCTGGAATCTGTGCTGAACCAGTGCTAACCTGATGGAATGGGATCAACCTGGGAGGATAAATCCTCTGCAGCATATGACACTGTATCCCTGGACATTGCTGCTGGAGACCACCAGACACACAGCATGGGGTAAGACAGAGTTTCCCCCCCAAGATTGGAAAGAGAGAGACCGAGATTGGAGCCAACACACACCAGCGCTTAACAGGAGAAAAAAAGCCTTACCAGCACTGACTTGTGCACTTTAATAGGAGACACAGTCAAACAATTAGCGTCCCCTCCATTCTACAACCCCCTGGTACCGTTACAGTAATCTGGAGCTGCTGTGGAGGGTCCAGGATCTTCCTTCAGCAAACATCATGCAGGAAAATGTCGCTGGAACGCTGCAGGGTCCGCTCTGAGGAGAAGCTCCGCCCCCTTCATGGCACTGTATTCCCGCTCAACTGAGTTTGAAAATGGTCTGAGGAGTTGTGCTGGCTGGGATCTCTGGGGCCCAACAGGCTTGCTGACCAATTGTGAGGGGTAGGTGCTGGCCCAGGGCGCCCCTCACAGCGCCGTACAGTGTGCCTCTGGAACCATCCAGGAGCGCGGTTAATACCGTGCTCCAACCCCTGTTGCCGCCATCTTCACACCGACCCCCCGCTTGCTAGGGGGGTCGGTGACTAACTCACCACTTGCTTCAGCTCTGTAAGGGGCCGGCGGCATGCTGCTGGGCTGAGCGGTTCCCCTGTGGCGGAGACCGATCAGCCCAGTCAGTGGCTCAGACCCTGCAGGGCGGACACTGCTCCCCCCCCCCCCCCCCTTAGTCCCACGCTGCAGAAAGGCTGTTGCCAGCAGCCTCCTGTAAAATAAAAAATAAGATTTTAAACCTACCGGTAAATCTTTTTCTCGTAGTCCATAGAGGATGCTGGGGACTCCGTAAGGACCATGGGGATAGACGGGCTCCGCAGGAGACATGGGCACTTTAAGAAAGACTTTGACTCTGGGTGTGCACTGGCTCCTCCCTCTATGCCCCTCCTCCAGACCTCAGTTAGAGAAACTGTGCCCAGAGGAGACGGACAGTACAAGGAAAGGATTTTTGTAATCCAAGGGCAAGATTCATACCAGCCACACCAATCACACCGTATAACTTGTGATAAACTACCCAGTTAACAGTATGAAAAACAACATAGCATCAGTCCAAGACCGATGAAACTATAACATAACCCTTATGTAAGCAATAACTATATACAAGTCTTGCAGAAGTAGTCCGCACTTGGGACGGGCGCCCAGCATCCTCTACGGACTACAAGAAAAAGATTTACCAGTAGGTTTAAAATCTTATTAACTCTAACGTCCTAGAGGATGCTGGGGACTCCGTAAGGACCATGGGGATTATACCAAAGCTCCCAAACGGGCGGGAGAGTGCGGATGACTCTGCAGCACCGATTGAGCAAACAGGAGGACCTCCTCAGCCAGGGTATCAAACTTATAGAACTTTGCAAAGGTGTTTGACCCCGACCAAGTAGCAGCTCGGCACAGCTGTAGTGCCGAGACCCCTCGGGCAGCCGCCCAAGAAGAGCCCACCTTCCTAGTGGACAGGGCCGGTTCAAGGGCGCTTTGCGCCCCGGGCAGGAAAAGGGGTGTGGTCTAATACAGGGGGCGTGGTCAGTTACGCCCCCTGTGCATTGCTAGCGCCGCTTGAATGCTGAGCGGTGCGCGATGACGTCATCGCGCACCGCACAGCAAAAGGTCCTCTCCACGAAGGGAAACTAGACGCTATGCGTCTAGTTCCCTTCGTGGAGAGGACCTTTGCTGTGCGGTGCGCGATGACGCCATCGCGCACCGCTCAGCAAAGTTACTCTCCACGAAGGGAAACTAGACGCATAGCGTCTAGTTCCCTTCACAGGAGGCGGACGGGGACGGCAGCGGGGGCGGACACAGCGGGCAGCAGTGGCGGATCTTGCCACGGTGCGGCGCCCTCCGGAAGGCGGCGCCCCGGGCAAAAGTCCTGCTTGCCCGTGGCAAGATCCGCTACTGCTAGTGGAATGGACCTTAACCGATTTTGGTAACGGCAATCCTGACGTAGAATGCGCCTGCTGAATCGTGTTACAGATCCAGCGAGCAATAGTCTGCTTTGAAGCAGGGCCGCCCACCTTGTTGGCTGCATACAGGACAAACAGTGCTTCTGTTTTTCTGATCCTAGCCGTTCTGGCCACGTAAATTTTCAAAGCCCTGACCACATCAAGGGACTCTGAATCCTCCACGTCACGCGTAGCCACAGGCACTACAATAGGTTGGTTCATATGAAAGGATGAGACCACCTTAGGCAGAAATTGAGGACGGGTCCGCAATTCCGCTCTATCCATATGGAAAACCAGATAGGGGCTTTTATGTGATAAAGCCGCCAATTCCGAACTCGTCTAGCCGAAGCCAAGGCTAACAACATGACCACCTTCCAGGTGAGATATTTTAACTCCACTGTCTTAAGTGGTTCAAACCAATGTGACTTCAGGAAACTTAACACCACGTTAAGGTCCCAAGGCGCCACCGGAAGTACAAAAGGAGGCTGAATATGCAGTACTCCCTTCACAAAAGTCTGTACTTCAGGTAATGAGGCCAATTCCTTTTGAAAGAAAATGGATAAGGCCGAAATCTGAACTTTAATGGAGCCTAATTTTAGGCCCAAATTCACTCCAGTTTGTAGGAAGTGAAGAAAACGGCCCAGGTGGAATTCTTCCGTAGGAGCATTCCTAACCTCACACCAAGAAACATATTTTCTCCGTATTCGGTGATAATGTTTAGATGTCACGTCCTTCCTAGCCTTTATTAGCGTAGGAATGACCTCATCCGGAATACCTTTTTCCTCTAGGATCCGGCGTTCAACCGCCATGCCGTCAAACGCAGCCGCGGTAAGTCTTGGAACAGACAGGGACCTTGTAGTAACAGGTCCTGCCTTAGAGGAAGTGGGCACGGATCTTCTGTGAGCATTTCTTGCAGATCCGGATACCAGGTCCTTCGTGGCCAATCTGGAACAATGAGAATTGTTCTCACTCCTCTCTTTCTTATTATCCTCAACACCTTGGGTATGAGAGGAAGAGGAGGAAACACATATACTGACTGGAACACCCACGGTGTCACTAGGGCGTCCACAGCTACCGCCTGAGGGTCTCTCGACCTGGCGCAATACCTTTGTAGCTTTTTGTTGAGACGGGATGCCATCATGTCTATTTGGGGTAGTCCCCACTGACTTGCAATCTGTGCGAAGACTTCCTGATGAAGTCCCCACTCTCCCGGATGCAGATCGTGTCTGCTGAGGAAGTCTGCTTCCCAGTTGTCCACTCCCGGAATGAACACTGCTGACAGAGCGCTTACATGATTCTCCGCCCAGCGAAGAATTCTGGTGGCTTCCGCCATTGCCACTCTGCTCCTTGTGCCGCCTTGGCGGTTTACATGAGCTACTGCGGTGATGTTGTCTGACTGGATCAGAACTGGTCGTTTCCGAAGTAAGATCTCCGCTTGACGTAGGGCGTTGTATATGGCCCTTAGTTCCAATATGTTGATGTGAAGACAAGTCTCTTGACTTGACCAAAGTCCTTGGAAATTTCTTCCCTGTGTGACTGCACCCCAACCTCGGAGGCTTGCATCCGTGGTCACCAGGATCCAGTCCAGAATGCCGAACCTGCGGCCCTATAGAAGGTGAGCACCCTGCAGCCACCACAGGAGAGATACCCTGGCCCTGAGGGAGAGGGTGATCAACTGATGAATCTGTAGATGTGACCCCGACCACTTGTCCAGTAGGTCCCATTTGAAAGTCCTTGCATGGAACCTGCCGAAGGGAATGTTTTTCCCCGGACTCGAGTGCAGTGATGCACTGACACCTGTCTTGGTTTCAATAAATTCCTGACCAGAGTCATGAGTTCCTGGGCCTTCTCTCCGAAGGTAAACCCATTTCTGGTCCGTATCCAGAATCATTCCCAAGAAGGGCAGACTAGTCATAGGAACCAACTGTGACTTCGGAATATTGAGAATCCACCCGTGTTGCTGTGACACCTTCAGCGAAAGTGACACGCTGTTAAACAACTGCTCTTTTGATCTCGCGCTTATAGGAGATCGTCCAAGTATGGGATAATTGTGACTCCTTGCTTGCGTAGGAGCACCATAATTTCCGCCAATTACCCTGAAATTGGTAATTACAATACTGTACCGCAATTCTCAGGTACGCCTGATGGGGTGGATAAATGGGAACATGAAGGTATGCAGCCTTTATGTCTAGATACACCATCAAATCCCCCCTTCCCAGGCTGGCCATGATCGCTCTGAGCGATACCACTTTAAATTTGAACCTTTTCCAGTATAGGTTCAGAGTTTTTAATTTTAAAATAGGTCTGACCGAACCGTACGGTTTCGGGACTACAGCCAAGGTTGAGTAATATCCCCTTCCTTGTTGCAGGAGGGGAACCTTGATCACCACCTGTTGGAGATACAATGTGTGAATTGTATTTAATATTATCTCCCTTTCTGGGGGAGAAGCCGGTAGGTCCGATAAGGAAAAACCGGCGAGGAGGCACCTTTCGAATTCCAGCTTGTAACCCTGAGAACAATTTTTTTATTGCCCCTGGATCCACCTGTGAGTGAACTCAGATGTGGCTGAAGAATCGAAGACGTGCTCCCCCAGGGACGGACTCCCTTAGCGGAGCTCCCGCGTCATGCGGTGGATGTAGTAGAGGCCGGGGAGGACTTCCGTTACTGGGAACTAGCTGTGCACTTACCTCTGGTAAGAAAGGACGCTCCTCGTACTTTCTTGTTATTCTGCGACCGAAAGGACTACATTTGATAATGTCGTGCTTTCTTAGTCTGTGAGGGAATATAAGGCAAAAGATCAGAATTACCAGCTATAGCTGTGGAGACAAGGTCCGAGAGCCCTTCTCCACACAATTCCTCAGCCTTGTAAGGTAAACCCTCCATATGCCTCTTTTAGTCGGCATCACCTGTCCATTGCATGTTCCACAGGACACGTCTAGCAGAAATCGACATAGCGTTGATTCTAGAACCCAGTAGACTAACGTCTCTTTGGGCATGTCTTATATATAATATATATATATGACAACATCTTTTATATATATATATATATATATATATATTTATTTATTAGGGACAATAACATGGTATCCTTATCTAGGGTTTCAATCTCCGCTGATAAGGTATCTGTCTACGCTGCTACAGCGCTATAAACCCATGCCGACACAATCGCCGGTCTGAGTAGTGTACCAGAATGTGTGTAAATGGACTTCAGAGTACTTTTACTGTATGCTATCTGCAGGATCCCTGAGGATAGCTGTTAAGTCAGCGCTACCTTTTTGGGTAAACGTGTCAATGCCTTGTACACCCTAGGGGAAGATTCCCATCGTATCCTGGCCCCACTAGGGAAAGGATACTCCCTGAGAATTCTTTTTGGGAAGCTGCAGCTTCTTGTCTGGAGATTCCCGCTCTTTTTCTTCATGAGAGGAGGGAAATTGACCTCAGCTTTCTTCCCCTTAAACAGGTGTACCCTCGTGTCAGGGACAGATGAGTCATCAGTGATATGCAAAACATCTTTTATTACAATAATCATATATTGAATACTTTTCTGCCAGTTTAGGCTGTAACTTTGCATTATCGTAGTCGACACTGGAGTCAGACTCCGTGTCGATATCAGTGTCTATTATTTTGGATAGTGAGCGTTGTGAGACTCTGGAGGTCTCTGTGACATAGGGACAGACATGGGTAGATTCCCTGTCTGTTCTCTAATCTTTTGTGTAATAAATTAATCTTAGCACTTAATTTCACATATCCAATCAGGTGTCGGCGTTGTCGACGGAGACACCACACACACATTTGCTCCATCTCCTCCTTAGGAGAGCCTTTTACCTCAGACATGTCGACACACACGTACCGACACACCACACACTCAGTGAATGCTCTTCTGAAGACAGTTCCCCCACAAGGCCCTTTGGAGAGACAGAGAGAGAGTATGCCAGCACACACCCCAGCGCAATATGACCCAGGAAAAACACAGCAATATAATGTTTACCCCGTAGTGCTGTTATTATCTGCACCGAATTATGTGCCCCCCCTCTTCTTTAAAACCCTCTCTTCTACCGTGGTATAAGCAGGGGAGAGTCTGGGGAGCATCCTCTCAGCGGTGCTGTGGAGAAAAACATGGCGCTGGTGAGTGGAGGGAGAAGCCCCGCCCCCTCGGCAGCGGGCTTCAGTCCCGCTAAAAGTGTAAAATTGGCGGGGGCTCATGCATATATACAGTGTCCAGCTGTATATATGCTCTCTTTTGCCAAATAAGAGGTTTATATTGCTGCCCAGGGCGCCCCCCCCTGCGCCCTGCACCCTTACAGTGACTGCTGTTTGTGAGGTGTATGGGAGCAATGGCGCACAGCTGCAGTGCTGTGCGTTACCTCAGTGAAGATCAATGAAGTCTTCTGCCACCTCTGAAGATCTTTGCCTCTCATACTCACCCGGCTTCTATCTTCCGGCTCTGTGAGGAGGACGGCGGCGCGGCTCCGGGACGAACTCCAGGGTGAGACCTGTGTTCTGACTCCCTCTGGAGCTAATGGTGTCCAGTAGCCTAAGAAACAGAGCCCTGAAAGTCAGAGAAGTGGGTCTGTTTCTCTCTCCCCAGTCCCTCGATGCAGGGAGTCTGTTGCCAGCAGGCTCCCTGAAAATAAAAAAACCTAACAAAAATGCTTTCTTTACAGGAAACTCAGGAGAGCTCCTGAAATGCACCCAGCTCCTCTGGGCACAGTATCAAACTGAGGTCTGGAGGAGGGGCATAGAGGGAGGAGCCAGTGCACACCCAGAGTCAAAGTCTTTCTTAAAGTGCCCATGTCTCCTGCGGAGCCCGTCTATCCCCATGGTCCTTACGGAGTCCCCAGCATCCTCTAGGACATTAGAGAAAACTCTAAAACTAAACTTTATTAGGAAAGCGCAGGAGAGCTCCCCTAGCTGTGACCGGCTCCTCCGGGCACATTTTTTAAACTGAGTCTGATAGGAGGGGCATAGAGGGAGGAGCCAGCCCACACTCTTAAACTCTTAAAGTGCCAATGGCTCCTGGTGGACCCGTCTATACCCCATGGTACTAATGTGGACCCCAGCATCCTCTAGGACGTTAGAGAAACCATATAATCCCCTGGCTCCATGGCCAAAATGATGAAACAGAGGTACCCAAATGTACTTGTTCAGTACTTTGAGATTGAGTATGGGCCGGAATGACCCATTTGGCTTCTGAACTAGAAACAAGTTGGGAGTGAAATCCCTGTCCTCATTGTGCAGGAGAAACTAGAATGATTACCCCTGACTAAAGCAATTTCTGAACTGCCTCTTGCAAAGCCCTGGTCTTTGTCTGTACCAGAGACGGGCTTGTACAAAAAACCATTCGAGGAGGGTGTTTCTTGAAGGCAAATGCATAACCGAGAGATACCGTTTCCTGCACCCAGGCATCTGTTGTAGGACTGCTGCCAGATCTGAGCAAACTGAAGAAGTCGGCCCCCCACCCTGTGTTGCCATATAGGTAATTGTTTGCACTTAATAAAATATTAGGGTAATGGATATTGTTTTAATTAAAATAGAATTCATTATAAAAGGTGATGTAACCATAGTCAGATTGCTTAGATTTTAATCACAGATCTCTCCGTGTGTACCCCCCTTAACACCTAAACCAAGTGATAATATTTACAGGGAAATAGTTAATGAATAAGGAAGGACTACACTTCATGACCTCAGGCTACATGTCCTGTTTGCCACCATGAGGCAGAACAACTGGACATGTTTTACGACACTTTGGAATCTGGCAGTTACTGTACCAATTACAAGGAAACCAATAGGAATATACCAGTTTGTAATGGTTAAAATATATATATATATATATATATATATATATATATATATATATATATATAGACCAGGGTGCGGCACTCCGTCAAATAAGTCAATGTAGTCGGCTTGATAGTGAATCAACGTTTCAATGTCAATACATTGTCATCAGGATTACATAGAAGATATAAAAAACTCGTACCTAAAATAGTGGTCACCAGTGCTCATATCACGGCTGCTGGCGGGATTTCCGCCCTGGTCAGCCGCTTTAGGATGACGTCATCACGCAATTAGCGTGAGACGTCAGTGTCAACCCGTCACCATAACAACCAATCAAACAGGAACTGTCAAAAGTAACAACATATCTCATATAAATTACTATAATTCTTTGTTGCAACCAGATGGTCATAATGCAATAGCAATATATAGCAATCACCTTTATTTGTGTGTCCCCAAGTTCGACGGAGTGCCGCACCCTGGTCTAAATATGTAATACCCCTTTCACACCGCAGCTTATACCCGGTATTTTGCCGTTTTAACTGGCTTCCTAAACGGGTCAAGCTGCGATGTGAAAGGGTCCCCTTCAATTTACCGTTTTCAAAATACCTGTATTTTGAAACGGTAAAAAAGAAGGGTCCTACCCGTTTCAGTCCCATTTCACTGTGCAGTGTGAAAGGGTCTGAAACGGTATTTGCAAGCCCCAGCAGGTCATAGGCTGTCTCCATGTGTGATGTCAGCAGCCACAACCAGGAAACAGCTTGGAAAACACAGGAGACACATGTGAGAGTGGCTTTATAAACGTTTAGACTGCAAAGCCATTATAAAATGTCTAATTGGAGTGATGAAGAGGTGAGGGAGCTGCTTTAGGATCAGAGGGGATGAGGAAATCTGCTGCCAAATTACTGGGACAGTCAAGGATAGCCTCATATAGAAAAACATAGCAAAAATGCTTCAAGCTGCTGGGTTCCATCGTACGACTATCCAAATTATTAATAATGAATTAATAATTATTAATAATGTGTGGGCCAGAAAAGTCCATTTATAATGACAACCACTGTTTTCTATGGGTGAAACGGGTTCAGTGTGAAAGGTACCAAAACGGTAATGAAATGGTAATTTACTGGTTACAACATGAGATGTGAAAGGGGTTTAACTGCTCAGACCCGTTTTAAGAACCGTTGCAAATACCATTTCAAAAGCAGGTTTTGCGATGTGAAAGCAGCATAAGTGTGAGGATTCAGTTTACACTTGTGAGGCCACCCGCAGCAGTTTTCATGATTAATGGAGTGCCGAACACCATTGCTGTTTGTATGAGGAATACTTGGGATTGGTTATCTGAATGGTATTTCTTGTTCTGGCACCCTCAATTTCAACGTCTTTAAAGGACTTGCCTTAAAACAGAGCACATCAGGCTCATCTATGTTTCAATATACATGAAAGTATTGTTGAAACTGTTGTTTTCAGGAACTGTGCATTGATTGAACTTTATCACTCTATTTTATACTTTACTCTATGAAAATTTACCTATTTGTGTGTCCCAACTGATCCTTCACCTATTACTGTGATATGGCGGAATTACTGGGAGATGAATTACCATTTAACCCCTTATTGTTTCCTGTGGGAGATACGTTCGGCTATTCTGATCTTGAAGCCGAAACTATATTGAACTCTGACTGCCTGCGCGATGCACCTGAGGCATCAGCCCCTGACCTTGTATTCCGTGACCTGCTTAGGTTAAAGAAAAAAATAAGATTTTACTCACCGGTAAATCTATTTCTCGTAGTCCGTAGTGGATGCTGGGAACTCCGTAAGGACCATGGGGAATAGCGGCTCCGCAGGAGACTGGGCACAACTAAGAAAGATTTAGGACTACCTGGTGTGCACTGGCTCCTCCCTCTATGCCCCTCCTCCAGACCTCAGTTAGGAAACTGTGCCCGGAAGAGCTGACACAATAAGGAAAGGATTTGAAATCCCGGGTAAGACTCATACCAGCCACACCAATCACACCGTACAACTCGTGATACTATACCCAGTTAACAGTATGAAAAACAACTGAGCCACACGAACAGAAGGCTCAGAACAATAACCCTTTAGTTAGGCAATAACTATGTACAAGTATTGCAGACAATCCGCACTTGGGATGGGCGCCCAGCATCCACTACGGACTACGAGAAATAGATTTACCGGTGAGTAAAATCTTATTTTCTCTGACGTCCTAGTGGATGCTGGGAACTCCGTAAGGACCATGGGGATTATACCAAAGCTCCCAAACGGACGGGAGAGTGCGGATGACTCTGCAGCACCGAATGAGCAAACTCAAGGTCCTCCTCAGCCAGGGTATCAAACTTGTAGAATCTTGCAAAAGTGTTTGAACCCGACCAAGTAGCAGCTCGGCAAAGTTGTAAAGCCGAGACCCCTCGGGCAGCCGCCCAAGAAGAGCCCACCTTCCTTGTGGAATGGGCTTTTACCGATTTAGGATGCGGCAGTCTAGCCGCAGAATGTGCAAGTTGAATCGTACTACAGATCCAGCGAGCAATAGTCTGCTTAGAAGCAGGAGCACCCAGCTTGTTGGGTGCATACAGGATAAACAGCGAGTCAGTTTTCCTGACTCCAGCCGTCCTGGAAACATATTTTCAGGGCCCTGACTACGTCCAGCAACTTGGAGTCCTCCAAGTCCCGAGTACCGCAGGCACCACAATAGGTTGGTTCACATGAAACGCTGATACCACCTTAGGAAGGAATTGGGAACGAGTCCTCAATTCCGCCCTATCCGTATGTAAAATCAGATAAGGGCTTTTACATGACAAAGCCGCCAATTCTGATACACGCCTGGCCGACGCCAGGGCCAACAGCATGACCACTTTCCACGTGAGGTATTTTAGCTCCACGGTCTTAAGTGGCTCAAACCAATGCGACTTTAGGAAATCCAACACCACGTTGAGATCCCACGGTGCCACTGGAGGCACAAACGGGGGCTGAATATGCAGCACTCCTTTAACAAAAGTCTGAACTTCAGGCAGTGAAGCCAGTTCTTTTTGGAAGAAAATGGACAGAGCCGAAATCTGGACCTTAATGGAGCCCAATTTTAGGCCCATAGTCACTCCTGACTGCAGGAAGTGCAGAAAACGACCCAGTTGAAATTCCTCCGTTGGGGCCTTCCTGGCCTCACACCACGCAACATATTTCCGCCATATGCGGTGATAATGGTTTGCGGTCACCTCTTTCCTAGCTTTAATCAGTGTAGGAATAACT